>NC_041390.1:301746391-301881187 GCF_002162155.2 Triticum dicoccoides | reverse complement strand
CCCCTCCTCCTCTCCCCCTCTCCCCCTCGCACGCACGCGCTTACGTCGTTTAGCACATTAGGGTATTGCACCCCCAGGATCTAGCTAGGTTGTTGGTTTTCATACTCCTGTTTTATAGTGACCAACACGATAATAGAGTTTCTGAAATGTTCAGGGTACAATTATCACAATGAAATTGATATACCTGTTATCACCCTAATACTTATGTTTCTGGAAAACTTGTTAGGTTCACAGTATTCATATACTTGAAGAGTAGTTGAAGTAGATGCACTGAATTTCATGGCCATCCTATCTAGTTGCTAGGTGGAAATTTACTGAATTTTATTTGCAGTAGATGCACTGAATTTCACAAAAGAGTAGTTGCACTTCTGAACTGCTGTGAGTACAAGTACTCTTCTCATTGGAGTATGAAAGTTGTCAGCAGTTGCTTATGCCTGAGAAGTACTCCTGAACATTTAGTTGTACTCCAGTGAGTACACCATGGAGTTACTTACTCCAGTAGCTTAATTAAGTGCAGTTGTTTCACTTACTCCAGTAGCTTAATTAAGTTGTAGTAGTGCTTGTAAGTTTGCAAGTTTTGTGTACTGTACTGCTTGCATCAGTACTTTTGTGTAATCTGACTGTAGTGCTTGTATAGTTTCAGTAGTTTTTCTTCAATTAATTTGTTTGGTTGTATTAGTTTAGTGTAGGACAACAATAGTGTAGCACTTGCTGCTGCTGTTCAGTTTCAGTTAATTTGTTTGGTCAAATTTTGGAGTACAGCACAAAGAAACCTTTTCAGTAGTTTGCCTTGTGCCCTCCATATTGTCTCATCTTCTTGTCTTGTTGTACTCCTGCTACTGCTTACAAGTTCCAGGGTTTGCATCAGTATTCCTGCTTGCAGTAGTTTGCAGGAGGATTCCAGTAGTGCAATAGTGCAGGAGTATGAACAACAGTGCAGTAGTGCACTGCTTACAATAGCCCTAAAATCCAGTAGCAAGTGCTCTCCTTTAACTGAAACTTTAAGTGAAAATTTAATTTAACTTTAAAATCAACTAAAACTTTAACTTAAACTTTAACTGAAACTTTAACTAAACTTCACGTAAGTCTTTTCCTTTAATAAAAATTGTATGGTGGATGTCTTGTTGTAAAATTGTATGCATAGTCAGGCACTTTCATGTTTTCAAGGAAACACCAGACTTTCCAGTTAGTGCTTTCTCAAACTTCTGCAATTTGCACTTCCTGAACTACTACTTGGAACTAAACAGAATTATACAATGCACTTCTGTAGGCTGATCTGAGTTGGACCATCCTCTACAGCCAACTTGTCTTCGGCAACTGGAAGAAAGGAGAATCAGGGTAGGGTTTCATGGCTAGAAGATATATTGTTGTACAACAATTTGTTACAAATTGCATTTATTGGTATATGTACGCTAGTTTCGTCATATCAGGATCTTAGGAACTTATCTTGACTAATTTATTATAGAAAGCTCTCAGTGCTCACTTCTAGAAATTAGCAATAGCAAAATGTGGTTAAGATTTAAGGCATAAGGACTAAGCTTTGCGGCCTTTATATCTAATTTGTCATGCATGAATTATGATCATGAGAGCCATGAGATCTTGTTTAGTGCATACACCATTCTTATTTTTTTCTATCCATTGCTACCCCATCTGGTAATTAGTATATCATGCTACTTTCATCTATGGAAGTCTGACTTGTTACTTCTACAAATCGAACCCATCATTTAGTTATGGACTAGTATAATATAATTTGCAGTACTTGGCGTTGAGCAGCTAGCACTGCTGAAGCTTAGCAGCAAAAGAGGCCCATTTGCTCATGAGAAATGAATTTTGATGATAGTATTGCTTTTGCTACCTTTTCTTCCCAGGCGTTGTTTCCACTTACTCAGCATTCTGAACCTTTTATTGCGTGGAAATGTAAATTCTTAAGCATATGTTTTGGCATACAAGTATCTCTGTTTTCAAGACCGGTAAATCAAGTTGGTAAATAGATGCTGCTGCTGGACTATATGTTCTAGACTATATGTTCACTGGTACTATATGTTCAGAATGAGTTGACTTGTTGTCATTTATCGAAATTCAGAATCTGCTGGACTATATGTTCATTGGTACTACTTGTGATGTTGCTGCTGTACTACTTGGGAATTTTGTCAACTTGTGATGCTGCTGCTGTACCCCGAGAGGCCCTTGAGTTTGCCGGAATGTCGATTAACTTCCGTTCCGGCAAATTCGGGTACTCCATATGTCCTATTTTCAGCAAAGGTCATGTTGAAATTTTCCGTGAATTTTAGCATGACTTTGCTAAAAATAGGACATATGGGGTACTTGCGCCTAATGCATGGACCGGGGTCTCTTAGTACTTAATTGAGTAGGATCAACTGCCCCTTCATTCTTGCTGCATTAAACCATAGGTGGAAATAGAGCCAAGTGATTAGGCCCAACTTAGAATTCTCCTTCCCTTTCCTTGATAGGGTATATTATTAGAAGATACCCATATATATTAGTCAACCTAGGGTGCCTCAGCATCGATAAACCCTAAATGATGAAAAGTTAACTTAGCATTCAGGGTGCCTCAGCGTCGACAAACCCTAAATTATAAAACCTTGGCTTTTAGGGTGCCTCGGTGTCGATAAAAACCGAAATGATGAAAGCTTAGGCTTTTAGGGTGCCTCGGCGTCGAAAAATCCTCAATGATAAAAGCTTAGCTTTTAGGATGCCTCGGTGTCGACAAACCCTAAATGATGAGACCATGATCTTGTTCCTTGACAATAACCAACTTTTTGACCAAACTTTGTTCCTATTTATAGAGAAACATGGCCAACAACGATGAGGCCGGGGGTTCGGGCGGCAAGAAATTCTGGGAACTGTCCCAGGAGATGGAGGAACAACCTCACTTGTATGAGGACGCCGCCTTCCCCACCGACCCTGAGACCACTGATGGTACCGCCGAGGATGACCCCACTGATGCCACCATTGATGGTGCCGCCGAGGATGCCACCACTGATGATGGCGGCGCACGCACAGATGGCAGCCAACCGAAGAGGCAACGGAAGGACCGGCGCCCGACCGTGCTCCGCACCCTCAAGGAGGAAGTTACTGAAGTGGACTCCGACGGGAATCCAACGGCGCCCGAACGAATAGTCAAGGGGTACTCGCTTCAGCTCGGGTGCATTCTCCGAAGCACCGTCTCGATCAACACCGAGAACCTGAGGCATCCCGACCGAGGGAATTTGCGCAACCTGCTCTTCACGAAGCTGCACGAACGATACAAGTTCCCCGCTGAATTTGAAAACACAAGCCTCAAAGGGAATAAAGTGAACAATGCTGCCCTCAAGAAGATGAGCAAGGCCCTGTCTACTTGGAAAAGCAATGTGAAGAGAATGATCGAGAAAGGTGAGAGTTATGAGAAGATCAAGGAGAAAAATCCTTCGATCACCGAAGATGACTACAACGACTTCAAGATCAATTGCTCGAGCACCGCAAACTCCGAATCAAGTAAGTGGGGGAAAGAAATGCGGGAGCTGAACTTAGGGGAACACACACTCGGTCCCGGCGGTTACAGAGTGGCGGAGCCTCTATGGGACAAGGAGGAGGCGGACCGTGCCGAGCAAGGCCTACCACCCCTCTTCGATAAATACGGTGACAAGCAGACCAGGAACTTTGTCAGGGCCCGGTACAAGAAGGACCCGAAAACAAAGGAGCTTACCACGGATCCGAAGACCAGGGCGCTTGAGCTTGTTCTGGTAAGGAATACACCCCCGCGTAATTAGCTCCATATGGTTGCATTCTAATTAATGAAGCCAAATTTCTAAATGGTTCACATTCCTTCCGCAGGCGACTGAAAGCAGTAGCGCGGGGTCGACTAAGAGCAACCCTTGGGACACCACTCTAAATAGGGTGTTGAATGTAATGAAGAACAAGGATAAGCTCAGTAAGCCAACGTCAGCTGGTCGTGTGGCCGGCAAAGGCTTGTCGACAAAATGGCCGTCATACTATAACACTGGTGGGCGAAAGGAGAAAAAGACCAGCTCGGAAATCCAGGCGCGCGAGGTTCAAGAACTCAGGGCACAGGTGGCGCGGATTCCGGAGATTGTCCAAGAGCAAGTGCAACAACAACTCGGAGCAACGATCACCGCCATTGTGCCTACCTTGATCCAGGGGATTAGTGCGTGGATTGCGGGCGGCCAACAGGGGCCGCCCCCAATTCCTAGCTTCACGGCCAGCAACTCGCAGAACGCGATGGCGGGGCCATTGGTGTCTCCGACGCCGGCACGGGAGCTTAATGCACCCGGGTGTACGTCGGTCGGCACCTCTGCAGCAAGCGGCCCCTCCGTCAACTGCACGCCCGCCGTTGGCGGTGCCTCGACATTAGCCGAGCTCAATGCCATCATCATGGTAACTAACTAAGCCTCTCTCGGCCGAGGACTTCATCTCCTTGCCTTTTACTGGGCATCCCTGACGCCCTACATGTTTTCGCAGGGCGCCGCCGACGTTCTGTGCACTCTCCTGCACTTCGTGAACAAGGAGTTGGTCGATGTCGCCAAGGGCAAAATCGTTCAACCGGGCAACCCCTTGTTCCACGGTACCCAGATGCCACCCAACTTGTTTAGGGTTCAACTGGTTCGGGTGCTGCCAGGCTGCGATGAGTTGTTACCTCCGATTCGACCTGTCGGGGCCGACGATGATGACGTGATGACCCTCAACGCCTGCCTGAGCTGGCCCCTGCTTTGGCCGAAGAGCCAGATTCGTTTGGGGGCGGGGGACACCAGCCCAAAGACAACACCGCCAGTCGTGCCGGCGCCAAGTCGGCCCCATGGCAAGACCACCGCAACGGTGCCGGACATCCCTATGCCACTGGATCCAAACATGCATATGGCACAGGATCAGAACGACGACAACAACAATGCATTTGCCAACGTCGATCAGTACTTTGCCGATCATGGGTACGGTGGCGACTTCATGGGGCCTCCTTCTCAAGAACCCAACCCAACAAAAGACGTGCGCGATCTAGCTGGTACCGTGGAGAAGCCAAGTTGCAATAGGCGTCGTCTGCCGTTCAGCTCTCAGGAGACGCCTCCAGCTGCCGACTTCACCGAGCCTCAGATAGGCGAGGTGCGAAATATTATCAGCCCCAACACACTCAAGAAGGCGGTCTGTTAGTAGAACTCGGTCCCATTACAGGAGAAGAAGAAGGCACGCAAAAGAAAGACTAACAAGGGTGCGGGCCAGCCGGCACCGAGTACGATCCGTGCTCAGGACGGGCCACCTTCACCTGAGGATATCTCGAGGAGGGTGCATGTGGCGGGTAGGCCGATGCTACCGAGAAATATGCTCGATGCTGCAACCGGTGCTATGCGGAGTCTGCATGACAGTGTTCTTTCTTTGGAGAAGCGGCGTCTCGGAGAGAAGGATGTGGCATACCCGGTTTTCGCGGCCAAGGTGCCAGAGGGCAAGGGCTTTGTGGATAACTCCATCGAGGGTACGATCGTCCTGCGGTTTGATGACATCCACGCTATGTTGAACCTTCATCCGCTGCACTACACCTTCGTTCGGCTATTTTCGCTGAGTATGGAGATGCGGATCATTCGCGACAAGACCCCGGACATCGTGATAGTCGACCCCTTCTACATGTGTGCCAAGATCTTGGGCAGCGCTGGGGACGGGCAAGTCGCGAGTTCTTACCTCGAAGGCGTCATTATGGCAAACCAAGATAAGGATAACTTCCTCGTGCCTTAGTTTCCCGAGTAAGTCCTCCCCTCAACCGCCCTGTAACATATGAATTCTTAGATTTTGATCGTTTTTCTTTTAACATTCCATGTTTTCTGCAGTGACACACATTGCACGCTCATCCTCCTAAGCCCCAAATATTCCATGGCCACGTATTTCGACCCGGACCGTCAGTCGAACGTAGACTACACAAATGTCAAGGTTCTTGATGATGTTCTCCCCGGCTACGTCAAATCTGGAGGCACCTTCACAATACGATGTTCTGCTGCGTCAAGCAGCCGCCCGGCGGTCAGAAGGGTGCCTACTACACCATCCATCACATGCGGGCGATCGTACGAGACCATCATCAACTTCTGCTACCGAGTAGACTCAAAGATTGGGCCGCGAGCGTGTCGGCAATCCAGGGCGCGGACATCAGACAAGAATTCTTTCCCATCCAGTCGGAGTTTGCGGAAATCATCCATCAAGATGTCCTTCGTACCTCGGGGCAGTTCTACCTCAGAAATCAACCGTCCAACAGTGACATCGACACAATCCTACAAATGCAGGCTGACAACGCCCGTTGTTTCATGACTCCCACGATAGACGGCGGCTTCATCCACGCTCCGGTCCCTTGAGTCGAGTCGAAAGCAGTGATGCTGTGTCTAGTTCTGAAACATCGATTGGCTCATGTTGTAATTAAACTTTAATGAACTTGTAGTATGTCTCTTTGGTTTCGAGAGTCATTCAACTTAGATGTAATCGATGCTATTAATGTCTTGCTTTTCTCTTCCGATTGTTCTGTTGCATACTTATATATTGCTTATGTATTGTCTGTGAATTGGTACTAACGTTTCGTTTGGCTACTGCATAGCGATGCCATGGTATGTCGTGTACAAGGGTAAGGTTCCCGGAGTCTACGACGACTGGGAGGAGTGTCGGAGACAGGTTCACCGATTCAGCGGTAACAGTTACAAAGGGTACGTCACTAGGGCCGAGGCCGAATCTAGATACGCCCGCTATCTAGCGGGAGAGGGGAGGGAGCGTTGGAGGAACCGGATGAAGACGAGTTTCATCGTGATGACCGCAGCTCTCTTCTATGTGATGGTAGTTTAGATGATCGATATCGACTTGTAATGTGAAGACAAACTCGCAGTCTCGAGACTTGTAATATAATGTTCTATCTTTGTTCGGTCTTTTCAATTCGGAGACTAATATGATGAATTGTATTCGGAGACTAAAATGATGAATTATATTCAGAGACTAATCTTCTATTGTATTCGGTGAATCTGTTGTTGATGTGTGCTGTCTATATTTTGTCCAATTATACATTTTGTAACCTGTGCAAAAAACAGAAAATAAAAAAAATAAAAAAACCTAATATTCATACTAATGGCGCATCACATCATAGTGCGCCATTAGTATGCCAAAGGATACTAATGGCGCATCATTAAAAAGTGCGCCATTAGTATGCCAAAGCACCTGGGTATACATGGCCCCCTGGGAGGCATACTAATGGCGCACTGTTGTATATACTAATGGTGCATCTGAGGTGCGCCATTAGTATACCAGATACTAATGGCGCACCAGTGGTGCGCCATTAGTAAAATATACTAATGGCGTGGCACTAATGGCGCACCACTAATGCGCCATTAATGGCCAAATTAGGTGCGCCATTAGTAGGCCTTTTCCTAGTAGTGACAAGGCTGATGAAGGCGATGATGACTACGTTCCCACCTATTGCTTCATGGCAAAGGGTGCCAAGGTACTCAAATATACCTCCTCTGAATCAAGTGAGAATGAATCTGATGAAAACCTTAAACCCAGCTATTCTAAACTTGCTAAGATTGCTATAAAACAACAAAGGGCTTTAGAAAAGGTTCAAAACATGCTAAATAAAAGTGATGATATGTTGGGTGAAGAAATGGATCGCACTGAAACTTTGACTGAAAATCTTCAGAGACTTCAGTCCAAGCTTGACAAACTTCAAAGTCATCATAACACTCTCTTATCGGATCATGAGAAGCTTTCTTATGAATTTCTTCAAAGAAAGCAAGACCTTGAGAAGCTAAGAGTGAGTTATGAAGATCTTCAGAAGGAGCGCGATTCATTACTTGCTCAACAAATCAGCGCTTCTTAGGAAGAATTTGTTCCACCATGCTTGAAGTGCATTAAACATGAATCTGCTAATTCTTCACCTGAATGTTCAAATGCTGCTAATGTTTCAAATTCTTTAAATGCCTCTGCTATCACTAATTCCTCATCTGAGGACATTGCTAGTATCACTAACAATGCAGGGATGAAGGAATTGGACACGACAGGCATATAAAAAAGCCTCAAAGGGCATCAGGCTCTTTGTGATGTGCTTAAAAAGCAGATCCTCAACAGGAACCCTAGGAAAGAGGGTATCGCCTTTGAGAGGAAACTCAATGCTGATGGTACATATTGGAAGCCTGAGGAGTACCCCAAAACTACATGGGTCGCTGCAAAGGGACCTCCAGTTGATCCATCCAACTTATCTGGATTTGCATGTGAATCTCCTCATTCTAATGATGAGTCAATTGACTCCAACTATAAGCTATTCAAAAATCAGAATGGTGAAGTATTTGATAGATATGTTGGCACTAACTTCAGGAACGGCTCCCCTATGAAGAAAATCTGGGTTCCCAAAAGATGTCTTGTAAATCTTCAGGTGAATGTCATCATGACGCCACCTGTGGAAAATAGGAACCCCAGATTAAATTCTTCATATGGACCAAATTCATCATATGGAGCAAAGTCCTCATATGAACATCATCGTGCTAACACGTCTGTTTCGCAGGGAAGATCTAAGGATTATGGATATATGCATTATTCTTCAAATCATTATGTCCATAAGTCCTCGAAGAATTTTTATGCATACTCTTATGCTTACTCTAACCCCTCTTATGTGAACCGAAATGGACTGGCTTCTATGCCATCCTTCTCGTATGGAGCTCGCAGAATGATGAACTCTTTGCCACCCCTTTAGATGTGGGTGGTCAAGAAAAAGAACTAATCTGTTTTGCAGGGTTAGGTCTCTAGACGCACATAATCATCTGAAGAATTTGCTGGAGACCTGAGCATGCCTGAAAGGACGCAGGCTAACCATGAAGAAATGAACTTTCATTTCTCACATCCTCATATTGCGTTATTAGTTCTTTTACTTGATGAAATTGATCTGATGAATTGATGTCATATTCTTCATTGATGAAGTATATGAGTTTGTAAGCTGCACTAATTCATCTGCAGGATGATCAAACGAAAGCCACTTAGTGGGTCCTCGATGGTGGATGTACAAACCACATGACTGGTGACAAGAATCTATTGATGGATGCTCCATTATCTCCGTCACATCTGAAGCATATCATCTTTGCTGACAAAGGCAAAACTCAGGTATTGGGTCTCGGTAAGGTTGAGATTACAAAGGATTGACACATGGACAAAGTCATGCTTGTTGAGTCCTTAGGATACAACCTTATGTCTATCTCAATGCTTTGTGATCTTGATATGGTTGCTGTCTTTGGCAAGTACCGTTGTGTTGTGGTTATGGAAGCTGACAATTCCAAAGTCTTCGAAGGCTTTAGGAGAGGAGACCTGTATATTGTTGATTTCTCTACAAGACCACAACCAGCCGTATGCTTACATGCAAAAGCTTCAGAAGGCTGGCTCTGGCATCGACGACTTGGTCATGCAGGCATGAGGAATTTGGACACGCTTGCGAAGAAGAAGCATGTCATTGGCATCGAGAATGTCAAATTCCTCAAGGATCACCTATGCGGAGCCTGTGAAGCTGGGAAGATGACCAAGGCCAAGCATCCAGCAAAGACTATCATGACCACCACTCGCCCTGTTGAATTGCTTCACATGGATCTCTTTGGTCCTAATCATTATTCTGCTATTTCAAATGAAGCTTCTCAATATGGCTTTGTTATTGTTGATGATTATTCTCGCTACACATGGGTACACCTTGTTACTTACAAACATGAAGTGCAGGAAGTCTTCAAACGATTTTCCTTGAGGGCTTCAACCAACTTCGTTGTGAAGATCAAGCACATCAGTAGTGACAATGGCACTGAGTTCAAGAATTCTGGTCTCGATGACTATCTTGATGAACTTGGTATTACTCATGAGTTATCTGCTCCTTACACTCCTCAGTAGAATGGCGTCGTGGAGCGCAAGAACAGGACTCTTGCTGAGATGGCTCGCACTATGCTTGATGAATACAAAACTCCTCGTCGTTTCTGGACTGAGGCAATTGATACTACGTGCCACATCATCAACACAGTATATCTTCACAAATTCTTCAAAAAGACTGCCTATGAACTCCTCACTCATAAGAAACCCAATGTAAGTTATTTCAAAGTCTTCGGTGCTAAATGTTGGATTAGAGATCCTCATCACAACTCAAAATTTGCACCAAAAGCACATGAAGGTTTTATGCTTGGTTACGGAAAGGACTCGCACACCTACAGAGTCTTCAACAACGTTCTTCACAAAGTTGTTGAAACTGTAGATGTGCGGTTCGATGAAACTAATGGCTCGCAAAGAGAGCACCTACCTACTGTGATAGATGAACCAGCACCTGAGGAAACTATCATGTTCAAGGCTACTGAGGATGTCATTCCTACTAAAGAATCTGCTGAAGAATTCATTCCAGAACATGAAGAATGTCGAGCTAATGCACCTGAAGAAAATGCTGAAGAAAATGGTGCTGAAGAAAACGCTGATCAAATTCTTCAATGACAACCAGCTCATCCTCATATTGCAAAAGAAGTGCAAGTTGAAAAGATCATCAATGACATCAAAGCGCCAGGTCCTCTCACACGCTCAAAAGCTTCACATTTGTCGAACTTTTGTGGGCAGTATGCTTTTGTCTCTATTACAGAGCCCACTAAGGTAGATGAAGCATTTCTCGAGCCTGAGTGGATTCAGGCCATGCAAGAGGAATTACATCAGTTCGAGCTTAACAATGTCTGGGAACTGGTCAAACGTCCAGATCCTCGCAAGCACAATATCATTGGCACAAAGTGGATCTACCGCAACAAGCAAGATGAAAATGGCCTTGTGGTGAGGAATAAGGCACGGCTTGTAGCTCAAGGCTACACACAGGTTGAAGGAATTGATTTTGATGAAACTTTTGCACCTGTTGCTAGACTTGAGGCTATTCGCATATTACTTGCTTATGCTAACCATCATGATATCACTTTATATCAAATGGACGTGAAAAGTGCATTCCTTAATGGTAAGCTTGAGGAAGAAGTATATGTTGCTCAACCCCTAGGTTTTGAAGATCCAAAGAATCCTGACAAAGTCTTCAGACTCAACAAGGCCCTCTATGGCCTCAAGCTGGCCCCACGGGCTTGGTATGATAATTTGAATTAACTCTTCATGAAGAAAGGCTTCAAACCCGGTTCACTCGACCCTACTCTTTTCACTAAATCTTATGATGGTGAATTGTTTGTGTGCCAAGTATATGTTGATGATATTATCTTTGGTTGTACTAACCAACGTTATAGTGATGAGTTTGCCTATATGATGAGTGAAGAATATCAAATGTCTAGGCTGAGAGAGTTGAAATTCTTCTTTGGTCTTCAAATTCGTCAACAACACAATGGCATATTCATATCTCAGGAGAAATACCTCAAGGATGTACTGAGGAAATTCGGCATGCAAGGTTGCAAAATGCGTCAAAATTTCCTATGCCCACAAATGGCCATCTGTGCACTGATGAAAATGGTATTGACTTCGATCATAAGGTATACCGCTCTATGATAGGTTCCTTATTATACTTATGTGCATCTAGGCCAGATATAATGCTTAGTGTTTGCATGTGTGCCCGATTTCAAGCTGCACCGAAGGAATCACACCATAAGGCTATGAAGCATATTCTTCGATATCTAGCTCACACACCAACACTTGGATTATGGTACCCCAAGGGCTCGGCTTTTGATCTTGTTGGATATTCTGACTCTGACTATGTTGGTGATCGTGTGGATCGCAAGTCAACATCTGGTACATGTCATTTCCTCGGATGATCTTTGGTCTGTTGGTCCTCGAAGAAATAGAACTGTGTATCACTATCAACTGCTGAAGCTGAGTACATTGCCGCCGGTTCTTGCTGTGCCCAATTTCTATGGATGAAGCAAACTCTCAAGGACTATGGCATCAACATGAAGAATGTGCCTCTCTTCTGTGACAATGAGAGTGCCATCAAGATTGCTCACAACCCAGTTCAGCACTCGAAGACAAAGCACATTCAGATTCGTCATCATTTTCTTCGTGATCATGTGTTGAAGGGCGACATTTCTATTGAGCATGTGAAGACTGAAGAACAGCTAGCCGATATCTTCGCAAAGCCCTTGGATGAGAAGAGATTTAGCAAGTTGCGGTGTGAGCTAAATATCCTAGAATCTTCGAATGTTCTTTGAAAAGGACACTCATCCTAACACTTATGCAAAATTGATGACTTAGATGTGCAACACATGAAGAAACGTTTTTCTTCAATCAATGAAGAATAACACTCTTAGTGTGAAGAAAATAACGAAGAATTTGATTCTCAGAACCCTACGATAATTGTACGCGGTGTCTGAAATCATCATTCTTATACGGTGGGTCACGCCACCACCAAAAGTTGAAATTCCTCAAATTATTCATATTCTTCAACTTTGCATAGTCTTCACTGATTCCGTCATTTTTCTTCATTGGCAATATATATATATATATATATATATATATATATATATATATATATATATATATATATATATGAGTTTATGTCCTCTACAGCATTCACTTATTTCTATTTCTTCAAGTTGGTTTTCTGCTAAGTGAATGTGATCGGACCCTTCCCCTCTATGCTATACTCAACCCAATCTGTTCACAAATTCTTCATGTGCGTTCTATTTGAAACTCATTCAAAATCTTCACTGTGTCCTTGTTAGCTGAAGAAATTGCGAACGGAACTTTGAAACCTATCTTATCGAAATTTTCGGTTTTGCCGCTCAATTCGTTTCGCATCCGACGATACACTTATCCACTCACCCACGATCTAACACGATCTCCACCTCTCACTGCGTGGGTGGCACATGTCATGCGAATGAGAAGGGTCAGGGGCACGTTCGTCCAATTTCTTCGGGCGAGCAGTTTTTTCACCGTGGCTATAAATACCCCTCCTTCACTTCCTCACTTCTTTTACTCCGCTCGACCTCTCTCTCCAGCTCGAGCTTCTCAAACCCTAGCGCCGCTGCTACTTCATCGCCGCCGGTGAGGAAGAGCTTCACTGCCTCGACCTCATCGCCGACGTACTCGTGCCGACCGCGGACATATTCACTACGCCCCCGCCATAGCTGTCTTCCTCCGCCAAGTTAGGGCGTGGAAGATTTGCACAGACGAACTTCACATCTCCTCACTCCAGTTCATCATGTTCTTCATCCAGGGTAATTAAAAGTTACTTTTACTGCCCTCGTTGATTAGAATGATTATCGACAAAATCTTCAAAAGTGTTTTTCTTCATATCCTCACACACTGAACACCTCACAAGTCATCCGTTCTTGATTCGTTCCTCTAAGCATCATTTTTCTTCAAGATTCCTCAATTGTGTGGATCTTCGATCTATACAACTCTCGAACCTAAGACAAAGAACGCTTAGTGAAAATCTTCAAGACTCTTCTGGTCAAATTCCTCAAACTTGTTCATTTTGAAAAACCTTCTGAGAACGCATATGACCTCTCCAAATTCGTCGCAACTATACTCTGTTCACAGGTACACATGTCAGCTGCTCAATCACTAGGTTCTCATCAACTTAACTCATTTGCAGCGTTCCTCGAAGAAAAGTTGCATACTTCTTCAGAGAATTCAATTGTTCAAATTCCTCAACTGAAGAAAATGGTTGATGGTAAGAAGCCACAGAAGGGAGGAAAGAGGTCTGAGGTAAATACAGCGTTTGAAATCCCTGATGACATATATGCTGGGTACTGCACACCTACTGAGGTAATCAAGAATGAGTGCAAACTGCGCATTCAGAAGATAGAGAGGAGATGGGCGAGAGAATGGAGGAAGTATAGATATGTCACTCCTAAGTACATGAAGAAATTCACACTCAATCCTCCATGCCCAAGAGCACCATTGACACCTGGCCAAATCGCTGATCCCACCAGCCTCAAGCGCGGTGAAGACTCTCCTGATGAATGGGCCAAGCGCCAAGGCAAGTTGGCTACGCAAGCCAAAGAAGTAGTGAGGAAATTCAATGAAGACTCTGCTGCTGCTCCTGCCTCTGCTGAGGCCTTTGCTGTCAGGCCAAAGAAGGCAATGTCAAAGAAGCCTGCACGCAAGCCAAGTGCTTCACCAACAATGCCCTCAAGGCCAAGTTCCTATGCAATGCCCTCACGGCAAATTCCTCACGCTTCTCCTGTTCCTCCAAAGTCCTCAGCTCCTCCGCCAAAGCCTTCAGCTGTTCCGACCAAATCCTCAGCACCTATGCATCTCGATTCGTGGCAAAGGACTGCCGGCATCTCCATTGTCTCAGGTGTCTCAGCTAGTTCCTCAGCTGCACCAAGTTCCTCAGCTGGCCCCTCACTGCTGAAGACAAAGGCCACTGCTGGACGAGGTCCTCGCCCAAGTCCTCAAAAGAAACAAGTCACTTTCCAAGTGCCGTTTGATGAAGACGAAGCTGATGATGATGAACTTGCAGAATCATCAGAGACAGGCAAGTCAGGGCCGCTAGAGCCAAAGGCTCAGAGGTGCCACTGCTTTTGGATCCCAAGCTGATCCTCGACTACATTGTTGATGGGCACAAGGACCCCAACACTCCCTTGCCTGACTTCAAGCTGACTCCTGGACAGAGTCACATGCTGACCCACTTCATTTAAGAAGAGAAGTGGAAATTTGAGAAGGCAAGGCAGATCAAGAAAGCGCAATACAAAAAAGAGCCCTATCTGAAGAAAAACGTTGTCTCGATGAAAACTGAAGAACTTGTCACTATTCAGACTGAGATTAAGAAACTCAGTGATGACTTTGACGGATATCGCGCTGATTGGCTTGGAGCCAAGGTTCATTTTGTGAAACTTGCAGATAACTTCACTTCCAATGTTGCAGCCCCAACGCAACAGGAAATTCCTCAGGCTGAAGCATATGCTCAGCCTATTGAAGAAAATGCCAGTACAGCTGATGACAATCAGGCTGCTGAAGATAATGTGAGTTCCAGGGCTGATGACTGCATTCCAGCCGCTGAAGAAATTGCCAGAGCACCCACTAGTGGTGTGCCTGAAGAAACTGAAGAACTTAGGGCAACTGCATCAGTTGTGCCTAAAGAACATCAACCAGATTCCTCAGCTGCTCCTGCACCAACTTCAACTCCAATCCTTCCATCTGCATCAGATGTGAAGAAGACCAAGACTACAGAGCATGCTGCAGTGAAGAAAAGGAAAGCATCAGCTGCTTCAGATTCTTCAGCTCTGAAGAAAATGAAGCCTATGACAAGCTCATTTGCAAATCCGATTGATGTTGTTCCCATCTCAACCAGGCCAGCAAAGGACCTTGTTCCTTTTGATAAAGAATATGTGATCCCCAGCGGATCTGATGAAGAAACTCCTTCTGCTGCTTCGTCTGAACAATTGGATGAAGAAATTGATGTGGATGTGATCCCTTCAACACCTATCATTTCCTCGCCTATGCCCCAGTTCACAGCTGAAGAGGCTGGCATTGAAGAAATGGAAGATGAAGATGTGGACATTGGCTGCTCCACACCCGTAATTAGTGATGAATTCTGGGAAAGTCAGCATCCAAACTCTCCAATGTTCACCCCTCTACAGCAAATTCCTCAGTCCCCCACACAAACTGTTCACATGGGCTCTGAAGAAACTCATCCCACTGCATCGGTCCATGAGGAAATTCCAGCCACTAGCACTGAAGAAACTGCTGCTGCTGAACAACCAACAACGTAGACTGCCATTGAGGAGGAACCAGAAATTCCTCAGCCTGAAGAACCTGCGATTGAGATTCCTGAGGTCATGATGCAACTCACTAACACTCCTCTGCTGAAGCCAAAGGATCCATTCTCACGCAAGCAAAAGTTCAAGGCTGATGATTTCTTTGGCGAGCACGTATTCTTCGCAGACTAGAACCCATATGACTCTGCTCGCATTAGGAAGAGGCGTTTCTAAACTGCCAGTCAAGCCAATTTCTATTCCTCAGTGATGTTCAACAAGGAGAAGATTTTCTACCATGAGCATATTCCTCATGTGGATATGGAATCTTTGCCGTGCTTCGCACCAGTCCTGAGTGTTCTTCACGACGCAGGACTGCTCAACTTTTGCTTTGACATCTGCGATTGGAATGAAGAACTGATTCTTCAATTCTATGCAACACTGCACATCACCGGAGATGCTGAAGATGTGAATTCATGGGTGCTGGACTGGATGACTGAAAACACTCACTACACTGCACCATCCTCTGAATTGCTTCGTGCTCTACCACTCAGTCCTCCCCTTGAAGAAGCTCATTGCATCTACAGTGAACCTGAGCTCACACATCATTTCATGCAGGTGCTGATGAAACCTTTGAAGCCAGGTCAAGCACCAAGAACCAAATTCCTCATGAAGGAATTGTTATACGTGCCCAGAACTGTCTATCGTATTCTTACGAGAACAATCAGTCCTATCAAAGGCCACGACTCATCCGATGAGGAAATTGTTGGCATCATGAAGAATCTGGTATTCAACATCGTTCATGGCATTCTGTCAATTATCACGATTTCTTCATGAGGACTATGGCCAATGTTGCACTGTCTCCATTTGAGATGAAGCCCTATGCACCCTCGATCATGAGATTCCTTAGGACAAGGTCTTCACTCAACTACAAAGCTGATTTCCAGAAGCACCTCAGCTACTTGCCCCCAATTGAAGTCCTCAAGCAGACATATTCCTCAGTTGATGGAAAGGGCAAGGCACCAGCTATAGTAGATGAAGGCATTCGTCCATTGGATGGTCAGTTTCGCAAAGCTGCATCTTATTCCACCAATGATGACTCTGCCACACATGACTCTGCCAATGCACCTAAGTCCACTCCTCAAGCCACTGCTCCACGCATGATGACTGACCGTGAACTTCTGCTTAGTCTTCACCAAAAAGTGGATCGAAATCACAAATGGGTTAAGCGTCAGTTTGGTTCACTTCTTCACAACATGACTGCCACACACAATGTAGTGAAGAAAACCACTACTACCTCCATCAAGTCTTCAGTCGCACCTGGGAAATCCTGTCACATCTATATGGTGAAGAAGATATGAAGAACATGGGTCTCAAAGAAGATTTTGACTGGTCTGCACCCCCACCGAAGAAATTCAAGAAGGTATAAGTTCCTTCTCTGGTGGCCAGCTCATTTTCTTCATCACGCGACACTAATGAACATGAAGATTTGGACAACACTGCGGCAGGCCCTACATCAACAAACGACCCCAACAATGATGGCGCTCCTTCATCAACATGATTATCTTCAGGGGCATTAGTCCTCATTTTCGATCCTTTTGGTCATTCGATGACACAGGGGGAGAAATATGAGTTAGTCTTCAAGCGGGTCTACTATATGGGTGTTTTTTGCTAAGTTACAACTCTCGTTCTTCTGAAACTTTATTGGATCGAGTTGTAATCTTAAACCCGATGGTGCTCTGATACTTTTGATGCACTATGCTCTGATACTTTTGATGCACTATTCTGCATGCTTATTCCTCATTAATATTATTGCACGTTTGTTGAATTTCATCAGGCACCATATTTCATCATGCATTTCAAATTCTTCACATTATATGTTAAATGCGTGTATGAATTACAAGATATAGGGGGAGATCTCCATGATTCAACTCTTCAAGTGTGCATTGCTTCAAAAGCAAATTCCTCACTATGCACATCTTCAGAGGGAGTTCTTCTATATCTTGCAATCAAATTCCTCAATATCAGTAGTTACATTTCATATGTTTATCCCCGTTGAAAACTTAACCTATATTGTCATCAATCACCAAAAAGGGGGAGATTGTAAGTGCATCTAGTGCCCCTTAGTGATTTTGGTGTATTAAAGACTTATAGGTTAAGGGACTAATGCGTTTGTGAGTGTACACATGTCTATAAGTCTATGAGGAGTTTGATATTTACAGGAAAAGTCGACCCCTAAAAATGAATATCTTCGACTGAAGATTTTGGTATTTCTGAAGACTTTCATGAAGACTTTGAAAGTGAAGAAATTGGTGTGTCCATGAAGACTTGATATTCATGCGAGGAATATGAAGCTTGAAGACTTTCGTTTTCATAGTTTTGTTTTTCTCTTTCTTGAGTCATAGGAAACACCGTACTGTTAAAGGGGGTCGAGGAAATACTAAGGAAAATTTTCCATGTGATGCATAACTCAAAATCCTACATCTACCAATCCCTTCGAGTGAAGCCATTGTAAATCTCATACAGTTCAGTCAATTTCTTCAGTGACAGAGACGAAGTTCTTCTGGTCTCTAAGGAATTTGTCCTGACTGAGGAGTTAGGAATTCGCCAGTGCAGATTGCCTACACAGTGAGGAACATGATAGCCCTGAGGATTTTACTACTCAAAATTCCGACCGTTGCTGTGCTATGCGCCAGCTGTCCCAAAATATCTATCCACCTAACGGTCATATCATTGAAGGGCATTTATGTCTTATCATGTCGGGCTGCTCCCTAGGCTATAAATAGCCGCCCCCTACAACCACTAGCTGGTTGGCTGCTCCGAGAGAAACTGACACTTGTCATTTGAGAGCAACCCATCCTCCGAGGACTTTGAGCGAAAATCATCAAGTGAGGAAAAACCAAAAACCCAAAACCCAAACACCTACAAACCCCAAGTGATTGAGCATCACTGAAGAGATTGATCCTGAGTGGATCCGACGCTTGTTACCTTTGAAGACTGTGCTTCTTCCAGACGGTTAGGCGTCATGGTCTAGAGAATCCAAGAGGAATTGTGAATCACCGAGTGACCAAGTTTGTGAAGGTTTGGAAGTCGCCTGAATACTTACCACGAGTGATTGGATGAGGTCTGTGTGACCTTAGTTCAAGGAGAATACGGTGAGGACTGGGTGTCTTGGACTAAGTGTCCTTGACTGGGTGTCCGGGACTGTGTGTCCTCGAGTTTAAATACTCAGCCGCTCCAACCAGACGTATAAGTGAGACAACAGTTGGAATTGGTCTACCAAATCATTGTCTTCATCAAGCTTACTGGTTCTATTTCCTCAACTCTTTCATTTCCTCATAACTGTGTTGTGTGCTTGTTCATATGTGTGTTTGAAGACTTTGACTGAAGACTTTCTCGATTTCCTCAGTTCAATTTCTTCAGTCTGTTTGTCTTCATCCTGTGTTATCTTGTCATTACGCTTCCTGTACTCTGTGCCTGTCTTTATTTCATCATGATGACTATGCTTGTATTCTGTTATGTTTACTTTTGAGTACTTATTCCGCTGCTAGTAGTTCTTCGCTAAGGAATTTCCTCACCGGCAAATTCCTTAGTGAAGAATTTCATAAAAATCGCCTATTCACCCCCCCCTAGTCAATATAACGCACTTTCATTCTTCAAATCATTATGTCCATAAGTCCTCGAAGAATTTCTCTGCATACTCTTATGCTTACTCTAACCCCTCTTATGTGAAACGAAATGGACTGACTTCTATGCCATCCTTCTCGTATGGAGCTCGTAGAATGATGAACTCTTTGCCACCCCTTCAGATCTGGGTGGTGAAGAAAAAGAACTAATCTCTTCTGCAGGGTCAGGTCTCCAGACGCACGTAATCGTCTGAAGAATTTGCTGGAGACCTGAGCATGCCTAATAGGATGCAGGCTAATCATGAAGAAATGAACTTTCATTTCGCATGTCCTCATATTGCTTTATCAGTTCTTTTACTTGATGAAATTGATCTAATGAATTGATGTCATATTCTTCACTGATGAAGTATATGAGTTTGTAAGCTGCACTAATTCGTCTACAGGATGATCAACCCAAAGCCACTGAGTAGGTCCTCGATAGTGGATGTACAAACCAGATGACTGGTGACAAGAATCTATTAATGGATGCTCCATTATCTCCGTCGCATCTCAAGCATATCATCTTTGCCGACAAAGTCTTCGAAGGCTTTAGAGGTGGAGACCTGTATATTGTTGATTTCTCTACAGGACCACAACCATCTGTGTGCTTACTTGCAAAAGCTTCAGAAGGCTGGATCTGGCATCGACGACTTGGTCATGCAGGCATGAGGAATTTGCACACGCTTGCGAAGAAGAAGCATGTCATTGGCATCGAGAATGTCAAATTCCTCAAGGATCACCTATGCGGAGCCTGTGAAGCTGGGAAGATGACCAAGGCCAAGCATCCAGCAAAGACTATCATGACCACCACTCGCCCGTTTGAATTGCTTCACATGGATCTCTTTGGTCTTAATCATTATTCTGCTATTTCAAATGAAGAATCTCAATATGGCTTTGTTATTGTTGATGATTATTCTCGCTACACATGGGTACACCTTGTTACTTACAAACATGAAGTGCAGGAAGTCTTCAAACGATTTTCCTCGAGGGCCTCAACCAACTTTTGTGTGAACATCAAGCACATCAGAAGTGACAATGGCACTGAGTTCAAGAATTCTGGTCTCGATGACTATCTTGATGAACTTGGTATTACTCATGAGTTATCTTCTCCTTACACTCCTCAGTAGAATGGCGTCGTGGAGCGCAAGAACGGGACTCTTGTTGAGATGGCTCGCACTATGCTTGATGAATACAAAACGCCTCGTCGTTTCTGGACTGAGGCAATTGATACTGCGTGCCGCATCATCAACAGAGTATATCTTCACAAATTCTTCAAAAAGACTGCCTATGAACTCCTTACTGATAAGAAACCCAATGTAAGTTATTTCAAAGTCTTTGGTGCTAAATGTTGGATTAGAGATCCTCATCACAACTCAAAATTTGCACCGAAAGCACATGAAGGTTTTATGCTTGGTTACGGAAAGGACTCGCACACCTACAGAGTCTTCAACAACGTTCTTCACAAAGTTGTTGAAACTGTAGATGTGCGGTTCGATGAAACTAATGGCTCGCAAATAGAGCACCTACCTACTGTGATAGATGAACCAGCACCTGAGGAAACTATCAAGTTCAAGGCTACTGAGGATGTCATTCCTACTGAAGAATCTGCTAAAGAATTCATTCCAGAACATGAAGAACGTCGGGCTAATGCACCTGAAGAAAATGCTGAAGAAAATGGTGCTGAAGAAAACGCTGATCAAATTGTTCAATGACAACCAGCTCATCCTCGCATTGCAAAAGAAGTGCAAGTTGAAAAGATCATCAATGACATCAAAGCGCCGGGTCCTCTCACATGCTCAAAAGCTTCACATTTGTCTAACTATTGTGGGCACTATGCTTTTGTCTCTATTACAGAGCCCACTAAGGTAGATGAAGAATTTTTGGAGCCTGAGTGGATTCAGGCCATGCAAGAAGAATTACATCAGTTCGAGCTCAACAATGTCTGGGAACTGGTCAAACATCCAGATCCTCGCAAGCACAATATCATCAGCACAAAGTGGATCTACTGCAACAAGCAAGATAAAAATGGCCTTGTGGTGAGGAATAAGGCACGGCTTGTAGCTCAAGGCTACACACAGGTTGAAGGAATTGATTTCTATGAAACTTTTGCACCTGTTGCTAGACTTGAGGCTATTCGCATATTACTTGCTTATGCTAACCATCATGATATCACTTTATATCAAATGGATGTGAAAAGTGCATTGCTCAATGGTAAGCTTGAGGAAGAAGTATATGTTGCTGAACCCCCAGGTTTTGAAGATCCAAAGAATCCTGACAAAGTCTTCAGACTCAACAAGGCCCTCTATGGCCTCAAGCAGGCCCCACGGGCTTGGTATGATACCTTGAAGGAACTCTTCATGAAGAAAGGCTTCAAACCCGGTTCACTCGAGCCTACTCTTTTCACTAAATCTTATGATGGTGAATTGTTTGTGTGCCAAATATATGTTGATGATATTATCTTTGGCTGTACTGACCAACGTTATAGTGATGAATTTGCATATATGATGAGTGAAGAATATCAAATGTCTAGGATGGGTGAGTTGAAATTCTTCTTAGGTCTTCAAATTCGTCAACAACGCAATGGCATATTCATATCTCAGGAGAAATACCTCAAGGATGTACTGAGGAAATTCGGCATGCAAGATTGCAAAGGCATCAAAATTCCTATGCCCACAAATGGCCATCTGTGCACTGATGAAAATGGTATTGACTTCGATCATAAGGTATACCGCTCCATGATAAGTTCCTTATTGTACTTATGTGTATCTAGGCCAGATATAATGCTTAGTGTTTGCATGTGTGCCCGATTTCAAGCTACACCGAAGGAATCACACCATAAGGCTGTGAAGCATATTCTTTGATATCTAGCTCACACACCAACACTTAGATTATGGTACTCCAAGGGCTCGGCTTTTGATCTCATTGGATATTCTGACTCTGACTATGCTGGTGATCATGTGGACCGCAAGTCAACATCTGGTACATGTCATTTCCTCGGACGATCTTTGGTATGTTAGTCCTCGAAGAAACAGAACTGCGTATCACTATCTACAGCTGAAGCTGAGTACATTGCTGCTGGTTCTTGTTGTGCCCAATTGCTATGGATGAAGCAAACTCTCATGGAGTACGGCGTCAACATGAAGAATGTGCCTCTCTTATGTGACAATGAGAGTGCCATCAAGATTGCTCACAACCCAGTTCAGCACTCAAAGACAAAGCACATTCAGATACGTCATCATTTTCTTCGTGATCATGTGTTGAAGGGCGACATTTCTATTGAGCATGTGAAGAGTGAAGAATAGCTAGCCGATATCTTCACAAAGCCCTTGGATGAGAAGAGATTTAGCAAGTTGCGGTGTGAGCTAAATATCCTAGAATCTTCGAATGTTCTTTGAAAAGGACACTCATCCTAAAACTCATGCAAAATTGATGACTTAGATGTGCAACACATGAAGAAACGTTTTTCTTCAATCAATGAAGAATAGCACTCTTAGTGTGAAGAAATTAATGAAGAATTTGATTCTCAGAACCCTACGATAATTGTACGTGGTGTCTGAAATCATCATTCTTATACGGTGGGTCACGCCACCACCAAAAGTTGAAATTCCTCAAATTATTCATATTCTTCAACTTTGCATAGTCTTCACTGGTTCCGTCGTTTTTCTTCATTGGCTATACATATATATATATATATGTATATATATATATATATATATATATATATATATATATATATATATATATGAGTTTATGTCCTCTACAACATTCACTTATTGCTATTTCTTCAAGTTGGTTCTCTACTAAGTGAATGTGATCGGACCCTTCCCTTCTATGCTATCCTCAACCCAATCTGTTCACAAATTCTTCATGTGCGTTCTATTTGAAACTCGTTCAAAATCTTCACAGTGTCCTTGTCAGCTGAAGAAATTGCGAACGGAACTTTAAAACCTATCTTATCGAAATTTTTGGCTTTGCCGCTCAAACCATTCCGCATCCCACGATACACTTATCCACTCACTCACGATCTAACACCATCTCCACCTCTCACTACGTGGGTGACACATGTCATGCGAATGAGAAGGGTCAGGGGCACGTTCGTCCAATTTCTTCGGGCGAACAGTTTTTCACCGTGGCTATAAATACCCCTCCTTCCCTTCCTCACTTCTTTTACTCCGCTTGACCTCTCTCACCAGCTCGAGCTTCTCAAACCCTAGCGCCGCTGCTACTTCATCGCCGCCGGTGAGGAAGAGCTTCACTGCCTCGACCTCGTCGCCAACATACTCGCGCCAACCGTGGAAATCATCACTCTGCCGTCGTTGTAGCTGTCTTCCTCCACTAAGTTAGGGCGTGGAAGATCTGCACAGACGAACTTAAAATCTCCTCACTCTAGTTCGTCGTGTTATTCGTCCAGGGTAATTAAAAGTTACTTTTACTATGTTCGTTGATTCGAATGATTATCTTCAAAATCTTCAAAGGTGTTTTTATTCATAGATTCACACACTAAACACCTCACAAGTCATCTGTTCTTAACTCGTTTCTCTATGCCATGCTTTTCTTCACGATGCCTCAAATGTGTGGATTTTTAATCTACACATCTCTAGAACCTAAGACAAAGAACGCTTAGTGAAATTCTTCAAGACTCATCTGGTCAAATTCCTCAAACTTGTTTTTTTCAAAACCTTCTGAGAACGCATATGACCTCTCCAAATTCCTCGCAACTATACTCTGTTCACAGGTACACATGTCAGCTACTGAATCACTAGGTTCTCATCAACTTAACTCATTTTCAGCGTTCCTCGAAGAAAAGTTGCATACTTCTTTAGAGAATTCAATTGTTCAAATTCCTCAACTGAAGAAAATGGCTGACGGTAAGAAGCCACGGAAGGGAGGAAAGAGGCCTGAGGTAAATACAGCGTTTGAGATCCCTGATGACATATATGTTGGGTACTGCACACCTACTGAGGAAACCAAGAATGAGCGCAAAGTGCGCATTCAGAAGATAGAGAGGAGATGGGCAAGAGAATGGAGGGAGTACAGATATGTCACTCCTAAGTAGATGAAGAAGTTCGCACTTAATCCTCCATGCCCAAGAGCTCCATTGGAACCTGGCCAAATCGCTGATCCCAGCAGCCTCAAGCGCGGTGTGGACTATCTTATGAATGGGCCAAGCACCAAGGCAAGCTGGCTAAGCAAGCGAAAGAAGCAGTGGGGAAATTTAATGAAGACTCTGCTGCTGCTACCTCTGCTGAGGCCTTTTTTGTCAAGCCAAAGAAGGCTATGTAAAAGAACCCTGCGCGCAAGCCAAGTGCTTCACCAACAATGCCCTCAAGGCCAAGTTCCTCGGCAATGCCCTCACGGCCAGAATCCTCAAAGCCCTCACGGAAAATTCCTCATGCTTCTCCTGTTCCTCCAAATTCCTCAGCTCCTCCGCCAAAGCCTTCAGCTGTTCCGACTAAATCCTCAGCACCTGTGCATCCCGCCTCGTGCCAAAGGACTGCCGGCATCTCCATTGCCTCAGGTGTCTCAGCTAGTTCCTCAGCTGCACCAAGTTCCTCAGCTGGCCCCTCACTACTGAAGACAAAGGCCACTGCAGGACGAGGTCCTCGCCTAAGTCCTCAAAAGAAGCAAGTCGCTTTCCAAGTGCCGTCTAATGAAGACGAAGCTGATGATGATGAACTTGCATAAATCATTAGAGACAGGCAAGTCAGGGCCGCTAGAGCCAAAGGATTAGAGGTGCCACTGCTTTTGGATCCCAAGCTGATCCTCGACTACGTTGATGATTGGCACAAGGACCCCAACACTCCCTTGCCTGACTTCAAGCTGACTCCTGGCCAGAGTCACATGCTAGCCCACTTCATTCAAGAAGAAAAGTGGAAATTTGAGAACGCCAGGTAGATCAAGAAAGCGCAGTACAAGAAAGAGCGCTATCTGAAGAAAAACGTTTTCTCTATGACAACTAAAGAACTTGTCACTATTCAGACTGAGATTAAGAAACTGAGTGATGACTTTGACGCATATCGCGCTGATTGGCTTGGAGCCAAGGTTCATTTTGTGAAAATTGCGGATAACTTCACTTTCAATGTTGCAGCCCCAACGCAATAGGAAATTCCTCAGGCTGAAGCATCTGCTCAGCCTACTGAAGAAAATGCCAGCACCGCTGATGACAATCAGGCTGCTGAAGATAATGTGAGTTCCAGGGCTGATGACTACATTCCAGCCGCTGAAGAAATTGCCAGGGCACCCACTAGTGGGGTGCCTGAAGAAACTGAAGAACTCAGGGCAACTGCATCAGTTGTGCCTGAAGAAAATAAACCAGATTCCTCAGCTGCTCCTGCACCAACTTCAACTCCAATCCTTCCATCTGCATCAGATGTGAAGAAGATCAAGGCTGCAGAGCATGCTGCAGTGAAGAGAAGGAAAGCATCAGTTGCTTCAGATTCTTCAGCTCTGAAGAAAATGAAGCCTATGACAAGTTCATTTGCAAATCCGATTGATGCTGTTCCCATCTCAACCAGGCCATCGAAGGACCTTGTTCCTTTTGATGAAGAATATGTGATCCCCGGCGGATCTGATGAAGAAACTCCTTCTGCTTCTTTGTCTGAAACGTTGGATGAAGAAATTGAAGTGGATGCGATCCCTTCAACACCTATCATCTCCTCGCCTATGCCACAGTTCACAGCTGAAGAGGCTAACGTTGAAGAAATGGAAGATGAAGATGTGGACATTGGCTGCTCCACACTCGTAATCAGTGATGAATTCTGGGAAAGTCAGCATCCAAACTCTCCAATGTTCACCCCTCTACAGCAAATTCCTCAGTCCCCCACACAAACTGTTCACATGGGCTCTGAAGAAACTCATCTCACTACATCTGTCCATGAGGAAATTCCAGCCACTAGCGCTGAAGAAACTGCTGCTGCTGAACAACCAACGATGCAGACTGCCACTAAGGAGGAACCAGAAATTCCTCAGCCTGAAGAACCAGTGATTGAGATTCCTGAGGTCGTGATGCAACTCACTGACACTCCTCTCTCGAAGCCAAAGGATCCATTCTCACGCAAGCAAAAGTTCAAGGCTCATAATTTCTTCGATGAGCATGTACTCTTCGAAGATTACAACCCATATGACTCTGCTCGCATTAGGAAGAGGCGTTTCTGGACTGCCAGTCAAGCCAATTTCTATTCCTCATTCTTGTTCAACAAGGAGAAGAACTTCTACCATGAGCATATTCCTCACATGGATATGGAATCTCTATCGTGATTCGCACCAGTCCTCAGTGTTCTTCACGATGCTGGACTGCTAAACTTTTGCTCTGACATCTGCGATTGGAATGAAGAACTGATTCTTCAATTCTATGCAACGCTGCACATCACCGGAGATGCTGAAGATATGAATTCATGGGTGCTGGACTGGATGTCCGAAAATACTCACTACACTGCACCAGCCTCTGAATTGCTTTATGCTCTACCACACAGTCCTCCCCTTGAAGAAGCTCGCTGCATCTACAGTGAACCTGAGCTCACACATCATTACATGCAGGTGCTCATGAAACCTTTGAAGCCAGGTCAAGCACCAAGAACCAAATTCCTCCTGAAGGAATTGATGTACGTGCCCAGAACTGCCTATCGTATTCTTACGAGGAGAATCAGTCCCATCAAAGGCCACGACTCATCTGATGAGGAAATTGTTCGCATCATGAAGAATCTGGTATTCAACATCATTCATGGCATTCCTGTCAATTATCATGATTTCTTCTTGAGGACTATGGCCAATGTTGCACTGTCTCCGTTTGAGCTGAAGCCTTATGCACCTTGGATTATGAGATTTCTCAGATCACTCAACTACAAAGCTGATTTCCAGAATCACCTTAGCTACTTGCCCCCAATTGAAGTCCTCAAGCAGACATATTCCTTAGTTGATGGAAAGGGCAAGGCACCAGCTGTAATAGATGAAGGCATTCATCCATTGCATCTTATTCCACCAATGATGACTCTGCCACACATAACTCTGCCAATGCACCCAAGTCCACTCCTCAAGCCACTGCTCCGCGCGTGATGACTGACCGTGAACTTCTGCTTAGTCTTCACCAGAAGGTGGATCGAAATCACAAATGGGTTAAGCGTCAGTTTGGTTCACTTCTTCACAACATGACTGCCACACACAATGCAGTGAAGAAAAACCACTACTACCTCCATCAAGTCTTCGGTCGCACCTGGGCAATCCTGTCACATCTGTATGGTGAAGAAGATCTGAAGAACATGGGTCTCAAAGAAGATTTTGACTAGTCTGCACCTCCACCGAAGAAATTCAAGAAGGTCAAGGTTCCTTCTCTGGTAGCCAGCTCATTTGGACGACACTGCGGCAGGCGCTACATCAACAAACGACCCCAACAACGCTAGCGCTCCTTCATCAACATGATTATCTTCAGGGGCGTTAGTCCTCATTTTCGATCCTTTTGGCCATTCAATGACAAAGGGGGAGAAATATGAGTTAGTCTTCAAGCGGGTCTACTATATGGGCGTTTTTTTTCTTGCTAAGTTACAACTCTCGTTCTTCTGAAACTTTATTGGATTGAGTTGTAATCTTAAACCCGATGGTGCTCTAATACTTTTGATGCACTATGCTCTGATACTTTTGATGCACTATTCTGCATGCTTATTCCTCGTTAATATTGTTGCACGCATGCTGAATTTCATCAGGCACCATATTTTCATCATGGATTTCAAATTCTTCATATTATATGTTAAATGCGTGTATGAATTACAAGATATAGGGGGAGATCTCCATGATTCAACTCTTCAAGTGTGCATTGCTTCAAAAGCAAATTCCTCACCATGCACATCTTCAGGGGGAGTTCTTCTATATCTTGCAATCAAATTCCTCAATATCAGTAGTTACACTTCATATGTTTATCCCAGTTGGAAACTTAACCTATATTGTCATCAATCACCAAAAAGGGGGAGATTGTAAGTGCATCTAGTGCCCCTTAGTGATTTTGGTGTATTGAAGACTTATAGGTTAAGGGACTAATGCGTTTGTGAGTGTACACATGTCTATAAGTCTATGAGGAGTTTGATATTTACAGGAAAAGTCGACCCCTAAAAATAAATATCTTCGACTGAAGATTTTGATATTTCTGAAGACTTTCATGAAGACTTTGAAAGTGAAGAAATTAGTGTGTCCGTGAAGACTTGATATTCATGCAAGGAATATGAAGCTTGAAGACGTTCATTTTCATAGTTTTGTTTTTTCTCTTTCTTGAGTCATAGGAAACATCGTACTGTTAAAGGGGGTCGAGGAAATACTAAGAAAAATTTCCATGTGATGCTCAACTCAAAATCCTACACCTACCAATCCCATCGAGTGAAGCCATTTCAAATATCATATAGTTCAGTGAATTTCTTCAGTGACAGAGACGAAGTTCTTCTAGTCTCTAAGGAATTTGTCTTGACTGAGGAGTTAGGAATTCGCTAGTGCGGATTGCCTACACATTGAGGAACATGATAGCCCTGAGGATTTTGCTACTCAAAATTCCGACCGTTGCTGTGCTATGCGCCAGCTGTCCCAAAATATCTATCCACCTAACGGTCATATCATTGAAGGGCATTTATGTCTTATCATGTCGGACTGCTCCCTAGGCTATAAATAGCCGCCCCCTACAACCACTAGCTGGTTGGCTGCTCCGAGAGAAACTGACACTTGTCATTTGAGAACAACCCATCCTCTGAGGCCTTTGAGCGAAAATCATCAAGTGAGGAAAAACCCAAAACCCAAACACCTACAAACCCCAAGTGATTGAGCATCACTGAATAAATTGATCCTGCATGGATCCGACGCTTGTTACCTTTGAAGACTGCGCTTCCTCCAGACGGTTAGGCGTCATGGTCTAGGGCATCCAAGATGAATTGTGGATCGCTGAGTGACCAAGTTTGTGAAGGTTTGGAAGTCGCCTGAAGACATACCACGAGTGATTGGATGAGGTCTGTGTGACCTTCGTTCAAGGAGAATATGGTGAGGACTGGGTGTCCTGAGCTGCATGTTTAGGACTAGGTGCCCGGGACTGTGTGTCCTCGAGTTTAAATACTCAGCCGCTCCAACAAGATGTACAATTGAGACAACAGTTGGAACTGGTCTACCAAATCATTGTCTTCACCAAGCTTACTAGTTCTATTCCCTAAACTCTTTCATTTCCTCATAACTCTGTTGTGTGTTTATTCATATCTGTGTTTGAAGACTTTGGCTGAAGACCTTCTCAATTTTCTTAGTTCAATTTCTTCAGTCTGTTTGTCTTCATCCTGTGTTATCCTGTGATTACGCTTCCTGTACTCTGTGCCTGTATTCATTTCATCATGATGACTATGCTTGTATTCTGTTATGTTTACTTTTGAGTACTTATTCCGCTGCTAGTAGTTCTTCGCTATGGAATTTCCTCACCGACAAATTCCTCAGTGAAGAATTTCATAAAAATCGCCTATTCACCCCCCTCTAGTCGATATAACGCACTTTCAATATAATGTTGGAAACACCCCAGCTGTTCATAATGGTGGTGTGGATGAAATTTTGGGTGTGTTTCAGCAATACTTGTCTTGACAACATGTCGCTCCTTCTCAAGTTCGCACTAAATTGGACATGTACTTGGATGAGCCCCTTATTCTTAGAACATCAGATTTTGACATTATTAATTGGTGGAAAGTTGGAGGTGCCAAGTACCCTAATTTGCACAAGATTGCTCGTGATATATTACACATCCCTGTTACATCTGTGGCATCAGAGTCAGTCTTTAGTACTAGTGGGAGGTTACTTGGTGTACATTGCAGTCAGCTTACACCAAGCATAATTGAAGCTCTTATGTGTATGCAAGCTTGGTCACGAGCGGACATGTTAGGTAATCTTGTTAATTATCAATTTGTATTCAGTTTCTTTGTGCTATGCATAAATTGATTTTTTGCTTCATCTTTCGATTAGGTGATATCAACTTCGCTCTACAAGTAGTTCAAAATGTTCTTGAGGATGAAGAATAAGTGATGGTAACTCCTTTTTCTCATCTCAATTTATTCTGTTGGGGATGTTTTATACGTTTAAATAACAAGTGATGTGTTTGCAGTGCACTCCTTTTTTTTAAGATATATACTTGTGAATGTGTGGTTGATGGTTGAACTTAGATTAGATGCCACGTTTTCATCCTTCATGCATGTACATTCAAAAGTAACTTGTTTGTTGATGCTTTGCTTTTCACCTCGGGATGAAAATGAGTCCATCATTACTGAAGACTAATTTGGAGCCAAGTGTGCTCATGTGGACATGTGGCCCAATTACTAGTGCACACTCCCTTCTTCCCTTCCTTAGTGTTTGCTTTGCCTATCACGGTGTGGCGGAGCCCTGGTGACAGCGATGAGAGCTTATGCTCGACAGCGCACCCCTCCTCCTCCAGACTTTGCGGTGGCTGAACCCGTTGTGAGAAGAGGAGGGAGAGGGCGAGGTCATGGTCGTTGCGGTGCTCGAGGAAGAGGATGATGAGGCGGTCATCTGGCTGCACCTCCACTGGTGGATCCTCCTCCGATGGAAGGCGACATCGGAGAACAGCCTCGAGAGTTCATCATCAGAGTGTACAAGGCTCCGTGCGGCCACCTTCATCTCCCTACTCCATTTGCACAGGAAATAGAGCCTGAAAATACGCGTGATTTGAGGTTGTGTATGAGGGGCTGTGGGAATGGCGGCATGTGGGTAGATGTCGACTTCCCTGCTCCTCATGTTATGTACCTCTGCCATGGCTGGAAGACCTTCGATCGAGCCCATAGCTTGGCGGAGGGGCACGTTCTCCAGTTTAAGTTAATGGAGAGCGGCCTGCTTTCCGTCAAGATCTTTGGGCACTCAAGAACTCGCTTAGGGTGCTGCACGGAGAGCTCCACTGATGACAAAAGCTCCTCCTTGAGCAAAAGCGACAAGGAGGACAGTGACGGCGATGACAAGGATGGCAAGCGGGAGGGCGATGACTCTGACTCCGGCTGAGTGTCGCCCGCACCATCTTCGTCAGGCGGCAGCACCATCATCTGCACCTGCATCTCCTTCCCGACAAGGTGGTTTGCCGAGGAGTTGGGTGCAACGATGGGGATAGTGCGTACCCGCTTCCTTCAGCAACCTTCCAGCTGGATCCCGGCAGGCTTCCTCTCGGGCTCCAGCTCCATTAGCCCTGCCACGTCCTGATGGCCCTAGTGGTGGCGGTTGGTGGGTCGCCTCCGCCATGCTCTCTATCTACACATTCACCAACGTCCTCCTGCCCCGTCAGGCTACCTCTCCTGGAGCCCGACGGGGTCAAGCTGGGCTTCTGCTCTGGCGCTCCTCTCACCTCCTTCACCTTCTAGCACCATGCCTAGGAGGAGAGGGACAAGAAAGCGCATCAAGGGGCATTTATCTTTATTCAATCTTTAATCTGTCAGCACTTGCCAAATTCTAGTTCAAATAATGTAATCTCTCAAGTCCACATTCGTTCTCTGTAAAGTTTGTACTTGTATTATCTACATATTAATGACAAAGATGAACCTTGCCAGGAACCTGTGCATGTATATGTCCATGCAGAGGTGGGATGACTCTTTAGTTTAAATAAACGAGTCTTCCCCAGCAGGCTCTGATATGTCTCCAACGTATCTACTTTTCCCAACGTTTTCCTCTTGTTTTGGACTCTAATTTGCATGATTTGAATGAAACTAACCCCGGACTGGTGCTATTTTCAGTAGAACTACCATGGTGTTGTTTTTGTGCAGAAATAAAAGTTCTCGGAATGGAACGAAACTTTTCGAGGATTTTTTATATAATATATAAGAATTTCTGGAGCCAAGACCTACCGGAGAGGGCCCCCTGGGTGGGCACAACCCACCAGGGCGCACCTAGGTGGGTTGTCCCCACCTGGTGGCCTCGCAGACCCTGAAACCAACGCTATAATTCCTATTTTCGGAGAAAAAAATCAGGGAGAAAGAATTATCGTGATCCACGAGACGGAGCCGCCACCAAGCCCTATTCTTCCTCGCGAGGGCAGATCTGGAGTTCGTTTGGGACTCTAGAGAGGGGGATCTTCGTTCTTCGTCATCACCAACCCTTATTGATCACCAATTCCAGGATGATCCCCATCGGGAGTGGGTAATTCCTTCGTAGGCTCACTGGTCGATGAGGAGTTGGATGAGATTCATAATGTAATCGAGTTAGTTTTGTTAGGGCTTGATCCCTAGTATCCACTATGTTCTCAGATTGATGTTGCTATGACTTTGCCATGCTTAATGCCCGTCACTTTGGGCCTGGGTGCCATGATTTCAGATCTGAACCGTTTATGTTATCACCATTATATCCAGGTTCTAGATCTAATCTTGCAAGTTATAGTCACCTGCTACGTGTTATGATCCGGCAACCCCGGAGTGCCAATAACTGGGACTTCTTCCGGTGATTACCGTAGTTTGAGGAGTTCATGTATTCACTATGTGTTAATGCTTTGTTCCGGTTCTCTATTAAAAGAAGGCCTTAATATCCCTTAGTTTACAGAATACATGGCATGCAAGTTCTTTTAATAAAGCACGTATGATTATTTACAGAATACATGGCTACATTATTTCGATGAACTGGAGCTAGTGCTGTGTCGCCCTAGGTTATAACTTCCACATGATGAATATCATCCAACAAGTCACCGATCCAATGCCTACGAACTTTTCCATATTGTTTCTGCTAAGTTACTATTGGTATCATCACTGTTACACTTGCTACAAAACTACTACTATCACTGTTACTGTTACTATTGCTACTGTCACTACTATCAAACCTATCAAACTACTTTGCTATTGATCACTTTGCTGCAGATAATTAATATCCAGGTGTGGTGGTATTGACAACTCAGTTGCTAATACCTTCAAATATTCCTTGGCGCCCCTTGTGTCGAATCTATAAATTTGGGTTGAATACTCTACCCTCAAAAACTGTTGCGATCCCCTATACTTGTGGGTTATCAAGACCTTTTTCTGGCACCGTTGCCGGGGAGCATAGCTATATTTGTTGAGTCACTTGGGATTATTATCAATTTATCACTATGATGAATTTGAAGGATCCTAAGACTAAGATATTTCCCTCAAGGACAAGGGGAGGTAAGGAACTGCCATCCAGTTATGCTTTAGATTCACCTTCTGTTTGTTGTCGCACATCTTACTAAGTTGAATGATATAGCCACCCTTTTTGCTCATGACGAGAAAACTCGCTATTACTTTATTATCAAATTATTTCCTTTCTCGTTAAAGGGTGATGCTAAAGCTTGGTACAATACTCTTGCTCCTGGTTGTGTGCGCAGTCCCCAGGATATGATTTACTACTTCGCTGAAAAATATTTTCCTGCTCATAAGAAACAAGCTGCCTTACTGTAAATATTTAACTTTGCTCAAACTAAAGAAGAGAGCCTCCCACAAGCTTGGGGGAGGCTTTGCCAGTTACTTAATTCTTTGCCTGATCATCCTCTTAAGAAAAATGAAATACTTGATATCTTCTATAATGGACTAACCGATACTTCTAGGGACTTCCTAGATAGTTGTGTTGGTTGTGTTTTCAGGGAACGAACTATTGGACAAGCTGAGGAATTATTGAATAACACATTGAAAAACTATGATGATTGGACTCTTCCAGAGCCACCGCCTAAACCCACTACAAAGAAGAGGGGTATATTATACCTCAGTCCTAAAGATATGGAAGAGGCAAAGGAATCTATGAAGGAAAAAGGTATTAAAGCTGAGGATGTTAAAAATTTACCTCCTATTGAAGAAATACATGGGCTTAATACACCACCACTATCTAAGGTGGTAGAGGAAAATTGTCTTATGAAGTTCAATGATAATGACAATCCTCACAATATGCATCCTAGTCAATGCCTTTATGAGTATGAAAACTACATTAGGAAACAAGATCACTTCAGTGCAAATGTTATGAAACAATTGAAATATAATTCTGATATGATTGCTCGCTTGAGTGATTTGTTTATTTAGACTATCAAATGATGTTAGATGTGTTCGAAAACACGCTTCTATGGTCAAAACTTAATTAGAACAAGTTGCTAAATCTCAAAGAGAATTGCTTGATGAAATGAATAATAATATGCATGACTTTGCTATTAGAGTTGCAACTAGAGGAGGTAAAACGACTCAGGAACCACTTTATCCTGAGGGACACCCTAAAAGAATTGAACAAGATTAACAAAGAGCTAACACTAGTGCACCTAGTTGTTCTAAAAAGAAAAAGAAAAGGAAGAATGATAGGACTTCACAAGCTGCTAGTGAACCTGAAATAGAGAAACCTCCTGACAATGATAATGAAACTTCTATCTCTGATGCTGAAACTCAGTCTAGTAATGAACACTCACCTAATGATAATGAAAAAGGAAATGATGAGGTTCATGATGACTCTAAACCAACCAATGATAAAAAACCACATAATGATGTTGAGATAGAACCACCTGTTGATCTTGATAATCCACAACCTAAAAAAAGATATGACAAAAGAGACTTTGTGGCTAGAAAACACGATAAAGAAAGAGAACCGCATGTTCAAAAACCTATTCCTTTTCCACTTTTGTCAACTAAAAGGAATGATGAAGAAGAATTTGAACGCTTTGCTGAAATGCTGAGGCCAGTCTTTTTGCGTACTCGCTTGACTGATATCTTGAAAATGCCTCCTTGTGCAAAGTATATGAAAGACATCATCACAAATAAGAAAAACATACCGGAAGCTGAAATCACCACAATTCTTGCTAATTATACTTTTAAAGATGGAGTACCTAAAAAACTCGGAGATCCGAGAATACCAACTATACCTTGCTCTATCAAAAAAATTATGCGAAAACTGCGTAATTTAGGAGCATGTGTTAGTGTTATGCCTTTCTCTTTATATAAAAGACTTGACTTGAATAAACTCACACCTACTGAAATGTCTTTGCAAATAGCTAACAAATGAACTGCCATACCTATCGGTATCTGTGAGGATGTGCCCGTTGTTGTTGCTAATATTACTATTTTGACCGACTTTGTTATACTTGAGATGCCCGAGGATGACAACATGTCGATTATCCTTGGTAGACCCTTCTTGAACACTGCGGGGGATGTTATTGATTGCAATAAAAGCAAGGTCACTTTTCATATTAATGGCAATGAGCATAAGACGCACTTTCCGAAGAAACAATTCCAAGTGAATGGTATTAATGTTATTGAAAAATCTCTGACAATCACTATTGGAAGTTTTCAAATACCTCTACCTGCTATCAAAAAGAAATATGAAATACTTATTGTTGGGGAATTGCATATCCCCATTGAGGTAACTTTGTGATTTACAAAAGTTCTTCTGTTTCATGCTAATCGAAAGTGGTTGTTAGTAAGACTTGATCAACCTTATTAATGGATCATTTTTGAACAGTATGAAGTCGATGAATTGAGTAAGCACTACTTTATGTCCCTACTTCTTATTCTCTGTTTTTATTGGTTAACTAAAATAAAATGTCATGTTTTGTCTGTTTTCTGAATTTCCCGTGCAATAAAAAAATGACCCAAAAATAAAAGTTCTCGGAATGCCCTGAAAGTTTTACACGATTGTTTTCTGAATATTTGAGATTTTTTGGTGCAATAAACATTAGAGGGAGGTGCACCAGGTGGGCACAACCCACCTGGGTGCGCCAGCACCCCCAGGCGCGCCCTGGTGGGTTGTGGTCCCCATGTGGGCCCCCTAACTTACCTCTTCATCCCACATCATCACTTACCTCCAGAAAAAAATCTCCTTTGCTCTCTCTCCCGTGTTCTTGAGCTCAAACCCGCGGATTTCGATCTCTTTGCTCGAAGCTCCATTTCCGAAACTGTTTTGGGGGATTGTTGCTTGGTATGTGACTCCACCGTTTGTCCAATTAGTTTTTGTTTTAGTGGTTTATACTTTGAATAATTAGCTACTCTTGGTGCTGCTATAGAAATGCTTGCATGTTAAATTCTTAGTGTTCTAAGTAGTTTGAATGCTTGCATGGCTTTTATGTATCCCTACGAATAGTTGTTATCAATTTTATAAAGTTTTGTTGACAAATTTTTGTCACCCCAAAATTTTTATTTTTAGAAAATTGTACGCGGTCATGAACTTATTTGGAAGGAGTTCTTCGAGGGGATGATCCTCGGGGGCATCTTCTAGTGATTGTTCTGCTCGCCAGTCTTATGTTGAACCAAGGGAAACTTCCATGCAAGATGCCGCCATCAAAACATGCTTATGGCCTTGCGATGAGTATATGGTGCGTGTGGGCATTAAGGAGGAATTTGAGCAAGATGTTCACAATGCTGGTCTCGGTCCCTACCTTTCAGCTAAGTGCGAACATCATCAACTTCTCACTGAATCATTTGTCAAAGGATTTAAATATTTCCCACGTGATTCTAGGGTGTCGTTTATGCTTTATGATAGTCCATTTACCATATCACTAGAGAATTTTGCTTATCACTGCAAGTTTCCATTTTGGGGTTCGTTTGACGAACCACCAAAGGCTGAGTTCGAAACATTCTTGACGAGCCTTTGTTACGGTGAAAGGAGAGGAGTGACTCAAGGTAGAATAAAGAGCATTCATTTTCCCGCAATTCAGTACTTTGCGTTATTTAACGGGAAATGCATAGTTGGCAAGCAATACTGTAGCACGTTTTGTGCTCTAGACTTGAGCCTCATAGATACTGCTCTCACCAGTGAAAGGGATTATAACCTTGCAGCCATTGTTGCACGCAGACTTCAACACAACACTAACAGCGGTTGGTTCTATGCTGGAATTTATGCCACGCGTTTATCTCGAGGGCTTGGTGTTTCACCTTTGCCCTTTGATACTATTCTACCCACATTGTATTTAGATTTTAACACCTTAAAAGACCATAAGATTCTCAAGGGAAAGGCTGATAACTTCACTTATAGTCTTTTGTTTAACCAAACATCTCCCGTGCAAACATATTTGCATGCGCCTGCTCTTTTTGATTATCATAGCAAGGGAAGATATTTTGTTCTCCAGAGCGAGGCCCGAGCTCACAACGCGGCAGTAGAGGCAGCACGGCAGGCTGAGGCATCCGCACCAAGAGCCTCCGTGAGCTACCACGCCAACTACTACCCTCGAGGCTACTGATCGACTACCAAGTTAGGCCAAAAGCCTAAGCTTGGGGGAGTACGTGTTTACACCGACTTTACATTCATGTTCACTTAGTCCATTTGTCGCTGTCCACAATTTTTCATTGTATCATCCATGCTTAGATTTATTTTCTCGCGTTCTTCTTGGGTGCTTGAAAAACTTTAGAAAAAACGAAAAAATTAGTTATAGTTAATGTACTTTCTATGCATGCTTCGTAGTAATATTAAAAAGAAAACCCAAAAAGATTTCCTTGTTCTTCTTTTGCTTGTTGGGAGGTTTCCTGTGTAAATAGTTTTTATCATTTTTGCTTTTCTCTTTTATTTGCTTGTTCAAGAAAATCAAAAACTCCAAAAATATTTTAGTGTGTTTCTCTGAATTTATTTTGTTTTTATTCGAGTCGTACTAAGGAGAAGACCATGATGAAAATGTTGAGTGGCTCTCACATGAATAATTGTTGAATTAATAAAGAGCACATTTTACCTTGTCTTCTCCTGTGAATAAAATATTTGCAGATTCCAGCTTAGTCCATGGCACTCTTGCATTATTATTATTTTCATATCATTCGGTCATGCAAGTGAAAGGCAATAATGATGACATTCGATGAATTGGCCATGGCAGAGAGAAACTGGTATGAACTCGACTTGTTCTGTCTGTGTAAATATGTTTAACCTAGTATCAATGATTCAGGCCATTATGATTAAACATGTTTGCAATGACGATTAGAGATTATAGTTTGTCATGCCATGCATAAGTAGCTGGGAGTTGATAACGATTTATCTTGGATATCAACATAGTGTTAAAATGATTGTGATGTAGTATGATGATATGGTATCCTCCTCTGAATGTTCAAGTGGCTTGACTTGGTACATGTTCATGCATGTAGTTGAATCAAAAACCTTCATAGCCTCTATGATATTTATGGCCATGGTGTTCATATCCTACTCATGCTAGTGTCCAATGTTACTTATGCATAATGCATGGTTATGATCGTTGTTGCTCTCTAGTTGGCCGCTTCTCAATCTAATTGCTAGCCTTCGACTATACTAAGTGGGGATTCTGCATGTATATCAAAAACCTTGAACCCAAAGTTATTCTAGACGAGTCCACCATAGCTACCTATATACGGTATTACCCTGCCGTCCTAAGTAAATTTGCATGTGCCACCTCTAAAAAAGGTCTAAAAATTATAGTCTTGTGTTCCTCGATCGTTCATGGAACAACAAGAGGTGGTCGGTATCTTCCATGCGAAGCGGGTTATTCTCAGGTTGAGTGTTTATTCACTCGCCATTGCACGAGAAAAGGGCAGTAATAGGGATGCCCAGTCCCAAACTGCAAAATACAAAAAGAGTTAATCGCTCAAATAATCAAACAAAAACATCCAATGCAGTCAAAACATTTACTTTCACCGCTTGGGAACCGCCACTAGCCTGTTTAGCATGGGAGATATTGATAAATGATCATCGTGAAGTAAATAAAAAGGGTGCATGTCTCAAAATATCATTGATCTCTGTTTTAAAAATTGAGCTCTGACACCTCTGCAAATCACCGCTTCCCTCTGCGAAGGGACTTTCTATTTACTTTTATGTTGTGTCACCACCTTCTAAAACAAGCGCCAGAAACTGAGCAGAGCATAGTTGTCATGATTTATGCATTGTGTATAGATAATGTTGGGCGCATCATGACTGGATCATTTCTACCATGAATTACAATATTTTGTTGTTGCTTGAACTTTGGAGGTGCTCTGCATTTATGTTTCGCGGTCTCAGAAAGGGCTAGCGAGATACCACTATTGTCATATTATATCATGATTGTTTTGACAATGCGTTGTTGTTTGAGATATTTTATTATTACTCGTTAACTGATTATGTCATTAATACGAGTCATTATAATCTTTAAGATCTATTGTCGACATGGTTAGTTATAATGTTGGCTGAAAACCTCGGTGTTGTTTAAGCTTATTTTATGCAAACAAGAGCAAAGGAGTTCGTAAATGTTTTTCTTTTAGTTTATCAACTGAATTGCTTGAGGACCAGCAAAGGTTTAAGCCTGGGTAGTTGATACGTCTCCAACGTATCTACTTTTCCTAACACTTTTCCTCTTGTTTTGGACTCTAATTTGCATGATTTGAATGAAACTAACCCGGACTGATGTTGTTTTCAGCAGAACTACCATGGTGTTGTTTTTGTGCAGAAATAAAAGTTCTCGGAATGGAATGGAACTTTTTGAGGATTTTTTATCTAATATATAAGAATTTCTGGAGTCAAGACCTACCGGAGAGGGCCCCCTGGGTGGGCACAACCCACCAGGGTGCACCTAGGTGGGTTGTCCCCACCTGGTGGCCTCGCAGACCCTGAAACCAACGCTATAATTCCTATTTTCGGAGAAAAAAAATCAGGGAGAAAGAATTATCGTGATCCATGAGACGGAGCCGCCACCAAGCCCTATTCTTCCTCGGGAGGGCAGATCTGGTGTCCGTTTGGGACTCTAGAGAGGGGGATCTTCGTTCTTCGTCATCACCAACCCTTATTCATCACCAATTCCATGATGATCCCCATCGGGAGTGGGTAATTCCTTCGTAGGCTCGCTGGTCGGTGAGGAGTTGGATGAGATTCATCATGTAATCGAGTTAGTTTTGTTAGGGCTTGATCCCTAGTATGCACTATGTTCTTAGATTGATGTTGCTATGACTTTGCCATGCTTAATGCCTGTCACTTTGGGCCTGGGTGCCATGATTTCAGATCTGAACCATTTATGTTATCACCATTATATCCAGGTTCTAGATCTGATCTTGCAAGTTATAGTCACCTACTACGTGTTATGATCCGGCAACCCCGGAGTGACAATAACTGGGACTTCTTCCGGTGATTACCGTAGTTTGAGGAGTTCATGTATTCACTATGTGTTAATGCTTTGTTCCTGTTCTCTATTAAAAGAAGGCCTTAATATCCCTTAGTTTCTGATATGGACCCCGCTGCCACGGTAGGGTAGGACAAAACATGGCATGCAAGTTCTTTTAATAAAGCACGTATGACTATTTACAGAATACATGCCTACATTATATCGATGAACTAGAGCTCGTGCCGCCTCGCCCTAGGTTATAACTGTTACATGGTGAATATCATCCAACAAGTCATCGATCCAATGCCTATGAACTTTTCCATATTGTTTCTGCTAAGTTACTACTACTATCATCACTTTTACGCTTGCTACAAAACTACTACTATCATTGTTACTGTTACTATTGCTACTATCACTACTATCAACACTATCAAACTACTTTGCTACTAATCACTTCGCTGCAGATAATTAATCTCCAGTTGTGGTTGAATTGATAACTCAGCTGCTAATACCTTCAAATATTCTTTGGCTCCATTTGTGTTGAATCTATAAATTTGGGTTGAATACTCTACCCTCGAAAGCTGTTGCAATCCCCTATACTTGTGGGTTATCAGGCTATCCTGCCGGTACCCTTTTGATTCTGTTTGCCAGAGAACTGAGCCTACCAGGCAAAAAATAAAGGGACCAGCCCTGCGCCAACCTCTTTTTGCCAAAGGCCACTGTGGCCATCCTGGCCGAAGCGACGTTCGAGTCAAGGATGGGAGCAGCTAAGTTTCAAAGAGCGGCGCGGTTTTCTCATGCACAAGTTCCATCTTACAGAACACCTAAGGACAAGAGGTAGAACTTATCTGTTTGGCTTGTCGGAGATCGCGGTGCTGGTCCATCTTCCCAACTCCTTGTAGAAGCCAAGTTCACGGCAGGAACCTGCAGCTTCATGCAGATGGGAATGATGCAAGATGCGATCCTATCTATATGCATATGCAAATTCTTATGCAATTCTCTTGGAAAGTTCATCATGCATGCAACTTGGTTGGGGCCCCCCAACGCTTCGTTTATTTCTCTGTTGCTCAGGGTCATCGTCTGGCTCTGTATAAGGGGTTACATGCAACTGAGGAAAGGCCTGTACAGAAGGGTGGCTGCTGGCCAGGGCCCGATAGCCGCGCCTTACGGGTAGAACTTGCGGAGATGCTCAATATTCCATGAGTTTTGCAATTGAATGCCATCTCCGGTCTCCATACGGACTGCGCCAGGTCTGGTGACTCGTACTACCCGGATGGGCCTTCCCACTTTGGCATCAACTTGTTTGTACCCATGGCAGACTGAACGCGCCTAAGGACAAGGTCACCTTCCTCAAAACACCAAGCATTTACCCTGCGGCTATGATAGAGACGCAGGGCCTGCTGATAGCATGCAGCACGTGTAGCAGCCCAGAGACAGTTCTCCTTGAGTAGCACAACATCCTCACGCCGGTGCTGATCTTGCGCTACTTCATCGCAGACAAGCACTCGAGGTGACCCGTAAATGTGTTCCGTGGGGATAACTGCTTGTGCACCATAGATTAGGGAGAAGGGAGTCTGCATGGTAGCTCAATTTAGTGTCGTTCTGAGGGACTAAAGAACTACCGGCAGCTGATCGATCCACTACATGTCGTGCTTCTGCAGCGTATCAAAGGTTCTTGTCTTGAGTCCTCGCAGCACTTCAGCATTTGCTGTCTCAGCTTGCCCATTGGTTCTGGGATGTGCAACAGAGGCAAATAAGATCTTGCTTCCGAGGGTATGAACATATTGCATGGAGGCACGTCTCATGAACTGGGTGTCATTGTTAGTAATGATCCTTGCAGGGACTCCCAAACGACACACCAATTCTTTCAAGAACTTGATAAGTGACTAAGCAGTCACCTTTTGATGAGGACATGAATACCTTGGATACAACCAAAAATATTGCATACATGTATATTTGTGAGGTGATTTCTAATGCAAACTATGCAAATAATTTATTTATGTCATCCATGACAAAAATACTTCACAAACTTTTGTGCCATGTCTAATTCCAGGTGTATGGGACATTTGTAAAATCCACATATGAAGATAAGGGAAAAAGAGAAGTTTATGTGCTGTTGAAAAAGTGCTCTCATGTCGCTTTTGGGCCAAGAGAAGATAGAGTCCAAGTCTCTCATGTTCTGGATTCAGATTCGGACTGCACAGACATACCTGACTCAAAACGCCAACAACTTTTTCATACAGACTCCGAATTGGGTGATTCCTTTTTTCTTTGAAATTAGATTGTGTGGTTATTCCAACACAATTGGACTCACCTTCAAATTCATCCGGAGCATTGAGTTATGGATAGAACAATCTGACATTGTAGCAGAATCCGAGTTAAACTACAAGCCCAAAGGTGTTCATCACCTCCACTTGGGCCCATGAGTCGTGTACGACCTAGGATTAGTTTTAGGCTGCCTTGGAACGTCCTACGACCTCCTTGGCCGCCACTCCTTGCTCCTATATAAGTAGATGCATCCAGTATCTTTTTCCTTGAGATTTGTTTAGTTAAAAGTTAGCCATTGCAACTTCATGTACTTCGTTTGTGTCCAATGATCACACCAAGACCGCTTTCGGATCCCCACCTTTATCAATACTTCATCTATATTCACAATATTCAGATTGCATTATCATATTCTTGCTTGTTCTTCAATTGCGTGCAGGAATAGACCTTTGTGCTCAGGCTGATCATGCTTCCAGCATCGTTAGTAACCTCGGTAGATTGGTTTAGCGATTGCTAAGGCGCAACGTCGTGCACGTTTGTAGTCGGGTCGTCAAAGTCGACTCCATCAAATCGTTAGTTATCATCTCATTGAAAGACCGGGACCCTCACCTCTATCAAGTGGTATCAGTTTTCAGGTTGCTCAGTGAGATTTTACAGTTTTTCGTAGTTTGGATCGAGTCTGTTCTTCATACCTACAGTCCATGAAAAAGGCAAAAAAAAATTAGGGTTAGGTCATCATATCTGAACCAATCTGAGCCTTTGCATAGTCTTTTTAGAGTTTTGCTTTGTTGAATTTGCGGTTGCATCGTCGTGTCGAGTTGCTGGTCTTAGTGTCTAGTCCCTTTGAGTTTCAAGTTCTGTTCACAGGTTGTCACGCCGCCGCCGCACCATCGTCATCATTATTACCATATACCACCACCCCACTATATACATCGTCGCTGCCATATACAACCACCAATCCGAATCCACATATACCATCACCATATATAACCACCAATCCGAGTCCACATATACCATCGGCATATACCACCACCAATCCAAGTTCAGATATTCCATCGCCATATACAACCACCAGTCCGAGTTCCACCAGATTCATCTCCGCCACCAGTCCTAGTCCGTGTCCAGTATTTGTTGCTTTGTTTCGAGTTCCAGATCACACGATACTTCGAGTCATGACCAAGTTGGGCTCCCCAACTTCCATGCTACCCGCAGTAAAGAAATAGTTCCAAACTAAAAAAAACTAAGTCTGGAAAATTCTGGCTAGGCAGTTTTTAGACCATTTGTAGACTTTTTTGAAAAAAAATTGTTGCGGAGCAAAAAAATGAGGAAAAAGGGCAAAAAAGTGAAAAAAGGAAAAAAAATCAGAGAGTGCTCCTCCCTTGTTTACGTGCCGCATAGTGATTTTTTTCGTGTTCTAGGCTCACGTCTCTAATACGGTCTTGCCTAGGACCAGCACAGTACCGTCATTGAGCGTTTATTCAACATTGCATCTCTGAATTAATTATTGCTAATCTTCTACTACCATATATAGACAACCCAGCTCCACATATTTCTACACCGTGTGTACATACGTTCCCCTGACAATCGCTTTACACGATCTTCGGAGTTATTCGGCACCGCTGGTTGCTTGTCACCAACTGCTGCTTGGTAAGAACTTGTAAGATATTGATATTTTCTTTACAGTGAGCGCTTTACCACCACACCCTAGTAGTTCATAGGAACATTATTCTTGAATTTTGCTTCTTGTTTCTACTAATCATGACAGGGTCCGAAGATAGATGTTTTTGGACGATGGATACATGTTCACCATCACGAGAGTTGGGACAACACACACAAGCATATGGTCAGGTTATCTCTTTACCATCATTTGAGGGTAGATTTAATTCTTCTATTTATCTAGCTTGGGAGCTTGAAGTAGAACAAGTTTTTACTCACCATGATTTTTCTGAACTTGAGAGAGTACGAGCTACCACTAGAGCATTTACTGGTTTTGCTTCTGTTTCGTGGAGTGTGCATTGTAAGAAAAACATTGATAACCAACCCACAACTTGGAAAGACACTACTAGGAAAAGGCTAATTAGTGGCATACCTGTTTTGGCCATTAATGGCGCACTACAGGTGCGCCACTATTATCACCCCACTGTGATAGTAATGGCGCACCTATAGTGCGCCATTAGTATGTGTAGAAGTGCGCCATTACTATCTAACTTAGTAATGACGCACCACATAGAAGTGCGCCATTACTAAAAAAATTAAAATAAATTCAGAATTTTTTTTTCAATTTTTTTTCGTTTTTTTCTTAATCTCGGGTCATTATGGCTTAATCTCGGGTCAAATCACACTAAGTGGTCAAACTTCCCAGAAGGTCACCCATCCACACACTACTCCGGCCACAGCACGCTTAACTTTGTAGTTTTATCCAACCACAACACCACCTCACTTAACAGGCACTTATTGATATATGTATCATATCAATCCTATTAAACCTTGTTGATGTCTACAACTTTGTTCATGTTCATGAGTGTGATGAAATTTTGAAAAATATTTCAAATTTCCCGGTCATATTACGTATCATATTTTGAAAAAAAATCCAAAAAAATTCGAAACCAATTTTTTTTCTATTACTAGTGGCGCACCTAGCAAATGGTGCGCCACTAGTAAGTTTGAATTTTTTTTCCATCCCCCCCTCTAGATCTTAAAAGCCCCTCTTCAATTCAGATGTAACTTTTTGAGTGATTTTGCAAATAAAGTCGTATGCAAAAGTTATGCCCATTTTACTAAATTCCAGAGAGATTTTGCAGATAAAGTCGAAATTCATATTTGTAAATTTTCCCAACAACTAGACCACATATCACATGGGAAACTTATTTTATTTTACTTTTTTGACATTTCCATCATTTTATTTTATTTTTTCTAAAACTGAAAAGGCGGTCCACCGGGGGGGGGGGGTGCAAAGAAAGTTAGTAACGGCGCATCACCTAACAATGCGCCATTAGTAACCCTGGTTACTAGTGACGCACCTGTTATGTGGTGCGCCCTTACTAGTTTTGCAAAAAAACATATAATTGTTAGTAGTGGCGCACCGTGGTTGTGGTGCGCCATTACTAGTTTGAACTAGTAATGGCGCACTGTAGCCTGCTGCGCCATTACTAGTTTTAAAAAAGTAAACAAAAGTTAGTAGTGGTGCACAGGGTATGTGGTGCGCCATTAATAGTTTTGGAAAAAAATTGTTAGTAATGGCGCACCGTGTGTGTGGTGCGCCATTAGTAATGAGGACACTAATGGCGCACCTGTATCTGGTGCGCCACTGATATATAGCAGTGGTGCACCACATACATGGTGCGTCATTAATGTCCATATTAGCTATAGCCCTTTTCCTAGTAGTGAGATTTGAAATATGTGATGAGACAACAAATTTTCCCTCCTTACTATCGTCGTGAATTGCTTCACAAATTTGAACAATTTAAACAAGGCAACAACATTATTCATGCTTACTACCAAGAGTCCAAATCTTATATGCATCATTGTGACATAGAAGAATCAGAGGATGATACAATGAATAGATTTTTTTGGTGGTTTGAACCATGATATTCAGACAAGATTTTAGTATATTCCTCGTTGCATTACTGGTATGTATGTTCATGCTTGTACCTTTGAGAGACAGATACAGGAGGATGCATTGGGTGACTACAACAACTACTATTCCAGTTCATGCTCACCACCGCCGGTTGGTTCCTCCACAGTTGCACCTACTAGAGAAGCCCCACCTCGGATTGTGAGCGCGACATCATCTCAAGAGTATGGTACATTGTCAACGTCCATACCTACATCAGCTACCTCTTTGCGACAAGGTAATAGTAAAGGTATTGATGATATAACTTCACATGAGAATGATGCATGCCTAGTTAACTTGAATGCATCATGTGTTGAGGTAACTCTTGATTTGAGCACACCAACTATTTTAGAGAATCTTGTTACTGTCATGAATGCGTCATGTGACCAAACAATTGAAATACCAACAATTTTGAGTGCACCCATTCAATTAACTGTTGATGCAAAAGAACCAATGTTTAATCATTTTGATATGACCTCTAATCTTGGTGATGATTCTGTGTCACATGACTTATTGCATGTTTTCTTTTTTAAGCTTGTTGTAGCATGTAAATTTGATGCAAGTAAGGTTTATTCATCAATATTCGGATGGTTTAATGATGAACATTGTCAATCCTTTGATATGAATAAGAGCTTCACTTATATGTGTAAACTGAGTTGCAATATTTTCATGCCTTCTACTTCTTGTGATAATATTTCGGCTTCATATTTTATGAACTATGAAAATTACTCATGTACACATGTGTCATTTGTGCAAAAACCAAGGGAAGTAAAAATGGATGACATATACATATACAACATATACACCTTCTCTCTTTTGTTAGCCACATTTCAGATTAAGCAACACCGAGGACGGCTTTGTTTTCAAGAAGGGGAGGATGATGAGGACATGAATACCTTGTATACGACCAAAAATATTGCATACATGTATATTTGTGAGGTGATTTCTAATGCAAACTATGAAGTGATTTATTTATGTCATCCAGGACAAAAATACTTCACAAACTTTTGTGCCATGTCTAATTGCAGGTGTATGGGACATTTGTACAATCCACATATGAAGAGAAGGGAAAAAGAGAAGCTTATGTGCTGTTCAAAAAGTCCTCTCATGTCACTTTTGGACCAAGAGATGATAGAGTCCAAGTCTCTCACGTTCTGGATTCAGATTCGGACTACACAAACATACCTGACTCAAAACGCCAACAACTTTTTCATACAGACTCCGAATTGGGTGATTCTTTTTTTGGTTGAAAGTAGATTTCGTGCTCTTTCCAACATAGTTGGATTCATCTTCAAATTCGTCTGGAGCGTTGAGTCATGGAAGAAACAATCTGACGTTGTAGCAGAATCCGAGCCAAACTACAAGCCCAAAGGTGTTGCATCACCTCCACTTGGGCCCACGAGCCATGTACGACCTAGGATTAGTTTTAGGCTGTCTTGGGACGTCCTCCCACCTCCTTGGCCGCCATCCCTTGCTCCTATATAAGTAGATCCATTTACTAGCTTTTTCCTTGGGATTTGTTTAGTTAAAAGTTAGCCATTGCAACTTCGTGCACTTCGTTTGTGTCCAACGACCAGACCAAGACCGCTTTCGGATCCCCACCTTTATCAATACTTCATCTATATTCGCAGTATTCAGATTGCATTATCATATTCTTGCTTGTTCTTCGATTGCGTGCAGGAATAGACCTTCATGGTCAGGCTGATCATGCTTCCAACATCGTCAGTAACCTCGTGAGATTGGTTTACGATTGCTAAGGCGCAACGTCGTGCACATTTGTAGTCGGATTGTCAAAGTCGACTCCACCAAATCGATAGTTATCATCTCATCGAAAGATCGGGACACTCGCCTCTATCACCTTTCTCACGACAGCTACTTCCGGCCACTTTGTAGACTTGTCGATAGCAACGAACAAGAATTCAAAGCCCCCGACTGCTCGGGGGAAAGGGCCGAGTTTTGGAAATATGCCCTAGAGGCAATAATAAAAGTGTTATTATTATATTTCTTTGTTCATGATAATAGTCTTTTATTCATGCTATAACTGTATTATCCGGAAATCGTAATACACGTGTGAATACATAGACCACAATATGTCCCTAGTAAGCCTCTAGTTGACTAGCTCGTTGTGATCAACAGATAGTCATGGTTTCCTGGCTATGGACATTGGATGTCGTTGATAACGGGATCACATCATTAGGAGAATGATGTGATGGACAAGACCCAATCCTAAGCATAGCACAAAGGTCGGTTAGTTCATTTGCTAGAGCTTTTCCAATGTCAAGTATCTCTTCCTTCGACCATGAGATCGTGTAACTCCTGGATACCGTACGAATGCTTTGGGTGTATCAAACGTCACAACGTAACTAGGTGACTATAAAGGTGCACTACAGGTATCTCCGAAAGTGTCTATTGGGTTGACACGGATCGAGACTGGGATTTGTCACTCCGTATGACGGAGAGGTATCTCTGGGCCCACTCGGTAATGCATCATCATAATGAGCTCAAGGTGACCAAGGTGTTGGCCACGGGATCATGCATTACGGTACGAGTAAAGTGACTTGCCATTAACGAGACTGAACAAGGTATTGGGATACCGACGATCGAGTCTCGGGCAAGTAACGTACCGATTGACAAAGGGAATTGTATACGGGGTTTGATCGAATCCTCGACATCGTGGTTCATCCGATGACTTCATCGAGGAGCATGTGGGAGCCAACATGGGTATCCAGATCCCGCTGTTGGTTATTGATCGGAGAGTCACGGTAATGTCTGCATGTCTCCCGAACCCGTAGGGTCTACACACTTAAGGTTCGGTGACGCTAGGGTTATCAGGAAGACAAGTATGTGATTACCGAATGTTGTTCGGAGTCCCGGATGAGATCCCGGACGTCACGAGGAGTTCCGGGATGGTCCGGAGGTAAAGTTTTATATATGGGAAGTTGTTAAACAGGCACCGGAAAGTTTCGGGGTCATACCGGTATTGTACCGGGACCACCGGAAAGGTTCCGGGGGTCCAACGGGAGGGACCACCCCTCCCGGGGGGGGCACTTGGGCTGCGTAGGGATAGCAGCCAGCCCCTAGTGGGCTTGGCGCCCCCCCCTTGGGCCCATGCGCCTAGGGTTGGGGGGGGGGGAAACCCTAAAGGGGGCGCACCCCCCTTGCTTGGGGGGCAAGCCCCCCACCCCTTGGCCGCCGCCCCCCTAGGGTTTTCCCTAGAGGGCCGGCCCCCCTTGCCCCTTCCCCTATATATAGAGGGGTGAGGGGAGGGCTGCAACACACCACAACTCAAGGCGCAGCCCCTCCCCTCCCCAACACCTCTCCTCCTCCGTACGTGCTTGGCGAAGCTCTGTCGGAGTACTGCTGCACCAACTACACCACGCTGTCGTGCTGCCGTTGGAGCTGCCTTCCTCAACCTCTCCTTCCTCCTTGCTGGATCAAGACGGAGGAGACGTCTCCCGTCCCGTACGTGTGTTGAACGCGGAGGTGCTGTCCGTTCAGCACTTGGACATCGGTGATCCGAATCACGTTCGAGTACGACTCCATCATCACCATCCCCTTGGCAAGCTTCCGCTCGTGATCTACAAGTGGTATGTAGATGCAAACTCTCTCCCTTGACTCGTTGCTTAGATGAACTCATAGATGGATCTTGGTGAAACCGTAGGAAAATTTTTAATTTTCTGCAACATTCCCCAACAGTGGCATCATGAGCTAGGTCTATGCGTAGTTCTCTTTGCACGAGTAGAACACAATTTTGTTGTGGGCGTGGATCTTGTCAACTTGCTTGCCTCTACTATTCTTTTCTTGCTTCAGCGGTATTGTGGGATGAAGCGGCCCGGACCAACCTTACACGTACGCTTACGTGAGACCGGTTCCACCGATTAACATGCACTAGTTGCATAAGGTGGCTGGCGGGTGTCTGTCTCTCCCACTTTAGTTGGAGCGGATTCGATGAAAAGGGCCCTTATGAAGGGTAAATAGAAGTTGACAAAATCACGTTGTGGTTATTCGTAGGTAAGAAAACGTTCTTGCTAGAACCCAATTGCAGCCACGTAAAAGATGCAACAACAATTAGAGGACGTCTAACTTGTTTTTGCAGCGATTGATCATGTGATGTGATATGGCCAGAAGTTGTGATGAATGATGAATTGTGATGTATGAGATCATGTTCTTGTAATAGGATTCACGACTTGCATGTCGATGAGTATGACAACCGGCAGGAGCCATAGGAGTTGTCTTTATTTTTGTATGACCTGCGTGTCATTGAAGAACGCCATGTAACTTACTTTACTTTATTGCTAAACGCGTTAGTCATAGAAGTAGAAGTAGTCGTTGGCGTGACAACTTCATGAAGACACGATGATGGATATCATGATGATGGAGATCATGGTGTCATGCCGGTGACAAGATGATCATGGAGCCCCGAAGATGGAGATCAAAGGAGCTATATGATATTGGCCATATCATGTCACTACTTTATATAATTGCATGTGATGTTTATTATGTTTTATGCATCTTGTTTACTTAGGACGATGGTAGTAAATAAGATGATCCCTTACAAAATTTCAAGAAGTGTTCTCCCCTAACTGTGCACCGTTGCTACAGTTCGTCGCTTCTAAGCACCACGTGATGATCGGGTGTGATGGATTCTTACGTTCACATACAACGGGTGTAAGACAGTTTTACACAGCAAAAACACTTAGGGTTAACTTGACGAGCCTAGCATGTGCAGACATGGCCTCGGAACACGGAGACCGAAAGGTCGAACACGAGTCGTATGGAAGATACGATCAACATGAAGATGTTCACCGACGATGACTAGTCCGTCTCACATGATGATCGGACACGGGCTAGTCGACTCGGATCGTGTAACACTTAGATGACTAGAGGGATGTCTAATCTAAGTGGGAGTTCATAATTTGATTAGAACTTAATTATCATGAACTTAGTCTAAAACCTTTGCAAATATGTCTTGTAGATCAAATGGCCAACGCTCATGTCAACATGAACTTCAACGCGTTCCTAGAGAAAACCAAGCTAAAAGATGATGGCAGCAACTGTACGGACTGGGTCCGGAACCTGAGGATCATCCTCATAGCTGCCAGGAAACAATATGTCCTAGAAGGACCGCTAGGTGACGCTCCCGTCCCAAAGAACCAAGACATTATGAATGCTTGGCAGTCTCGTGCTGATGATTACTCCCTCGTTCAGTGCGGCATGCTTTACAGCTTAGAATCGGGGCTCCAAAAGCGTTTTGAGCATCACGGAGCATATGAGATGTTCGAAGAGCTGAAACTAGTTTTTCAAGCTCACGCCCGGGTCGAGAGATATGACATCTCCGACAAGTTCTATAGTTGTAAGATGGAGGAAAATAGTTCTGTCAGTGAGCACATACTCAAGATGTCTGGGTTGCACAATCGTATGACCCAGCTGAATATTAACCTGCCTGATGAGGCAGTCATTGACAGAATCCTTCAGTCGCTCCCACCAAGCTACAAGAGCTTTGTGATGAACTACAATATGCAGGGGATGGTAAAGACCATTCCTGAAGTATTTTCTATGCTGAAGTCAGCAGAGGTTGAAATCAAGAAAGAACATCAAGTGTTGATGGTCAATAAGACCATTAAGTTCAAGAAGGGCAAGGGTAAAAAGAACTTCAAGAAGGACGACAAAGAGGTTGCCGCGCCCGGTAAGCCAGTTGCCGGGAAGAAGTCAAAGAATGGACCCAAGCCTGAGACTGAGTGCTTTTATTGCAAGGGGAAGGGTCACTGGAAGCGGAACTGCCCCAAATACTTAGCGGATAAGAAGGCCGGCAACACCAAAGGTATATTTGATATACATGTAATTGATGTGTACCTTACCAGTACTCGTAGTAACTCCTGGGTATTTGATACCGGTGCCGTTGCTCATATTTGTAACTCACAGCAGGAGCTGCGGAATAAACGGAGACTGGCGAAGGATGAGGTGACGATGCGCGTCGGGAATGGTTCCAGAGTCGATGTGATCGCCGTCAGCATGCTGCCTCTACATTTACCTACGGGATTAGTTTTGAACCTTAATAATTGTTATTTAGTGCCAAGTTTGAGCATGAACATTGTATCTGGATCTCGTTTAATACGAGATGGCTACTCATTTAAGTCTGAGAATAATGGTTGTTCGATTTATATGAGAGATATGTTTTATGGTCATGCTCCGATGGTCAATGGTTTATTCTTAATGAATCTCGAGCGTAATATTACACATGTTCATAGTATAGATGCCAAAAGATGTAAAGTTGATAACGATAGTCCCACATACTTGTGGCACTGCCGCCTTGGTCACATTGGTGTGAAGCGCATGAAGAAGCTCCATGCTGATGGACTTTTGGAGTCTCTTGATTATGAATCATTTGACACATGCGAACCATGCCTCATGGAAAAAATGACCAAGACTCCGTTCTCCGGAACAATGGAGCGAGCAACCAACTTGTTGGAAATCATACATACCGATGTGTGCGGTCCAATGAGCGTTGAGGCTCGCGGAGGATATCGTTATGTTCTCACTCTCACTGATGACTTAAGTAGATATGGGTATGTCTACTTAATGAAACACAAGTCTGAGACCTTTGAAAAGTTCAAGGAATTTCAGAATGAGGTGGAGAATCAACGTGACCGAAAGATAAAATTCCTACGATCAGATCGTGGAGGAGAATATTTAAGTCACGAATTTGGCACACACTTAAGGAAATGTGGAATCGTTTCACAACTCACGCCGCCTGGAACACCTCAGCGAAACGGTGTGTCCGAACGTCGTAATCGCACTCTATTGGATATGGTGTGGTCTATGATGTCTCTTACCGATTTACCGCTATCATTTTGGGGATACGCTCTAGAGACAGCTACATTCACTTTAAATAGGGCACCTTCTAAATCCGTTGAGACGACACCGTATGAATTATGGTTTGGGAAGAAACCTAAGCTGTCGTTTCTAAAAGTTTGGGGATGCGATGCTTATGTCAAGAAACTTCAACCTGAAAAGCTCGAACCCAAGTCGGAAAAATGCGTCTTCATAGGATACCCTAAGGAAACTGTAGGGTATACCTTCTATTTAAGATCCGAGGGCAATATCTTTGTTGCCAAGAACGGATGCTTTCTGGAAAAAGAGTTTCTCTCGAAAGAAGTAAGTGGGAGGAAAGTAGAACTCGATGAAGTACTACCTCTCGAACGGGAAAGTGGTGCAGCTCAGGAAAATGTTCCTGTGATGCCCACACCAACTGAAGAGGAAACCAATGATGATGATCAAGGTACTTCAGATCAAGTTGCTACTGAACTTCGTAGGTCCACAAGGACACGTTCCGCACCAGAGTGGTACGGCAACCCTGTCCTGGAAATCATGTTGTTAGACAACGGTGAACCTTCGAACTATGAAGAAGCGATGGCGGGCCCAGATTCCAACAAATGGCTAGAAGCCATGAAATCCGAGATAGAATCCATGTATGAAAACAAAGTATGGACTTTGACTGACTTGCCCGATGATCGGCGAGCGATAGAAAACAAATGGATCTTTAAGAAGAAGACAGACGCGGATGGTAATGTCACCATCTATAAAGCTCGACTTGTCGCTAAGGGTTATCGACAAGTTCAAGGGATTGACTACGACGAGACATTCTCTCCCGTAGCGAAGCTTATGTCCGTCCGAATCATGTTAGCAATTGCCGCATACTATGATTATGAGATATGGCAGATGGACGTCAAAACGACATTCCTTAACGGGCATCTTAAGGAAGAGCTGTATATGATGCAGCCGGAAGGTTTTGTCGATCCTAAGAACGTTAACAAAGTATGCAAGCTCCAGCGATCCATTTATGGGCTGGTGCAAGCATCTCGGAGTTGGAATATTCGCTTTGATGAGATGATCAAAGCGTTTGGGTTTATGCAGACTTATGGAGAAGCCTGCGTTTACAAGAAAGTGAGTGGGAGCTCTGTAGCATTTCTCATATTATATGTGGATGACATACTCTTGATGGGAAATAATATAGAATTTATGGACAGCATTAAGGCCTACTTGAACAAATGTTTTTCAATGAAGGACCTTGGAGAAGCTGCTTATATATTAGGCATCAAGATCTATAGAGATAGATCGAGACGCCTCATAGGTCTTTCACAAAGCACATACCTTGATAAGATTTTGAAAAAGTTCAAAATGGATGAGTCCAAGAAAGGGTTCTTGCCTATGTTACAAGGTGTGAGATTGAGCTCAGCTCAGTCACCGATCACGGCAAAAGATAAAGAAGAGATGAGTGTCATCCCCTATGCTTCAGCCATAGGATCTATTATGTATGCCATGCTGTGTACCAGACCTGATGTAAACCTTGCCATAAGTTTGGTAGCAAGATACCAGAGTAATCCCGGCAAGGAACACTGGACAGCGGTCAAGAATATCCTGAAGTACCTGAAAAGGACAAAGGACATGTTTCTCGTTTATGGAGGTGACGAAGAGCTCGTCGTAAAGGGTTACGTCGATGCTAGCTTCGACACAGATCTGGATGACTCTAAGTCACAAACCGGATACGTGTATATGTTGAATGGTGGAGAAGTAAGCTGGTGCAGCTGCAAGCAGAGCATCGTGGCAGGATCTACATGTGAAGCGGAGTACATGGCAGCCTCGGAGGCAGCGCATGAAGCTATTTGGGTGAAGGAGTTCATCACCGACCTAGGAGTCATACCCAATGCGTCGGGGCCAATAAAACTCTTCTGTGACAACACTAGACTATTGCCCTTGCCAAGGAGCCCAGGTTTCACAAGAAGACCAGGCACATCAAGCGTCGTTTCAACTCCATCCGTGAAAATGTTCAAGATGGAGAAATAGAAATTTGCAAAGTACATATGGATCTGAATGTCGCAGATCCGTTGACTAAACCTCTCTCGCGAGCAAAACATGATCAACACCAGAACTCTATGGGTGTTCGATTCATCACAATGTAACTAGATTAGTGACTCTAGTGCAAGTGGGAGACTGTTGGAAATATGCCCTAGAGGCAATAATAAAAGTGTTATTATTATATTTCTTTGTTCATGATAATAGTCTTTTATTCATGCTATAACTGTATTATCCGTAAATCGTAATACACGTGTGAATACATAGACCACAATATGTCCCTAGTAAGCCTCTAGTTGACTAGCTCGTTGTGATCAACAGATAGTCATGGTTTCCTAGCTATGGACATTGGATGTCGTTGATAACGGGATCACATCATTAGGAGAATGATGTGATGGACAAGACCCAATCCTAAGCATAGCCCAAAGGTCGGTTAGTTCATTTGCTAGAGCTTTTCCAATGTCAAGTATCTCTTCCTTCGACCATGAGATCGTGTAACTCCTGGATACCGTAGGAATGCTTTGGGTGTATCAAACGTCACAACGTAACTGGGTGACTATAAAGGTGCACTACAGGTATCTCCGAAAGTGTCTATTGGGTTGACACGGATCGAGACTGGGATTTGTCACTCCGTATGACGGAGAGGTATCTCTGGGCCCACTCGGTAATGCATCATCATAATGAGCTGAAGGTGACCAAGGTGTTGGCCACGGGATCATGCATTACGGTACGAGTAAAGTGACTTGCCAGTAACGAGACTGAACAAGGTATTGGGATACCGACGATCGAGTCTCGGGCAAGTAACGTACCGATTGACAAAGGGAATTGTATACGGGGTTTGATCGAATCCTCGACATCGTGGTTCATCCGATGACTTCATCGAGGAGCATGTGGGAGCCAACATGGGTATCCAGATCCCGCTGTTGGTTATTGACCGGAGAGTCTCGGTCATGTCTGCATGTCTCCCGAACCCGTAGGGTCTACACACTTAAGGTTCGGTGACGCTAGGGTTATCAGGAAGACAAGTATGTGATTACCGAATGTTGTTCGGAGTCCCGGATGAGATCCCGGATGTCACAAGGAGTTCCGTAATGGTCCGGAGGTAAAGTTTTATATATGGGAAGTTGTTAAACGGGCACCGGAAAGTTTCGGGGTCATACCGGTATTGTACCGGGACCACCGGAAAGGTTCCGGGGGTCCACCGGGAGGGACCACCCCTCCCGAGGGGCCACTTGGGCTGCGTAGGGATAGCAACCAGCCCCTAGTGGGCTTGGCGCCCCCCCCCCTTGGGCCCATGCGCCTAGGGTTGGGGGGGAAACCCTAAAGGGGGCGCACCCCCCTTGCTTGGGGGGCAAGCCCCCCACCCCTTGGCCGCCGCCCCCCCCCCTAGGGTTTTCCCTAGAGGGCCGGCCCCCCTTGCCCCTTCCCCTATATATAGAGGGGTGAGGGGAGGGCTGCAACACACCACAACTCAAGGCGCAGCCCCTCCCCTCCCCAACACCTCTCCTCCTCCGTACGTGCTTGGCGAAGCTCTGTCGGAGTACTGCTGCACCAACTACACCACGCCGTCGTGCTGCCGTTGGAGCTGCCTTCCTCAACCTCTCCTTCCTCCTTGCTGGATCAAGACGGAGGAGACGTCTCCCGTCCCGTACGTGTGTTGAACGCGGAGGTGCTGTCCGTTCAGCACTTGGACATCGATGATCCGAATCACGTTCGAGTACGACTCCATCATCACCATCCCCTTGGCAAGCTTCCGCTCGTGATCTACAAGTGGTATGTAGATGCAAACTCTCTCCCTTGACTCGTTGCTTAGATGAACTCATAGATGGATCTTGGTGAAACCGTAGGAAAAATTTTAATTTTCTGCAACGTTCCCCAACACCGAGGATATAGAGCCCCCTGACTAAAAATGGCCATGATAAAGGGATTGTGTGAAGAGCTTGGGCAGGCAGGTGGATGTTCTTGGATTGGAACTAGTAGGCTTCACATTCGGTGACTAGCTCAACCACATCTTGGAGGGTTGTGGGCCAATAGAATCCTTGTTGGAATGCTTTCCTAACAAATGCCCTTGATCCAATGTGGGAGCCGCACATGCCTTTGTGTATCTCAGCCATCAGTTCCTTTCCTTCTACCTCGCGGATGCACTTCAATTTCACATCGTTGGGCCTCCTTCTCTACAGAGTGTCATCGACAAACTGATACGTACTAGCCCTACGGGCTACTCTTTAAGCTTCATCTTGGTCATCGGGTTTGGAGGAAGTGGACTATGTGCCTTGCCCAAGTTGGAGCCTGGTGCTCCGGCAACGAGGACGAGCAGCACCTCCTCAACTGATGGGGCACGTTCCTCATTCGCAGGGACCATGGGCCCAGCTGGAGGGTGTGGTCCGGCAAGTGGTGAGGAGTTGTTTCCGGCAGGGTTGCTGCCAAGAGCGGAAGGCTCTACCGGGAGAGGCTTACTGGAGTCCATCTTTCTCCTTTTCCGGGCCATGTTTGTGGTGATACGAAGGGTTGAGTAAGATGGAGAACAAAAGTCCCTGGTTCCATAGGAAGCTTCTGCACAGCACACTTTGGTAGATGATCAGCTATGCTAGTTTCCACACGAGGTACGTGCTCTGTTTGCAATCCGTCAAAGCGCTCCTCCAATCTTCTCACTTCCTCAACGTATGCCTCCATCAATGGACTTTGCTAATCCTTGTTGACTTGTCTCACCACAAGCTATGAATCTCCTCGAATGATCAGCTTCTTAATTCCCAATTCTGTGGCAATCCTGAGCCCGGCAAGGAACCCTTCATACTCTGTTGTATTGTTGGTTGCCTCTTCCCGGGCAAAATGCATCTGGACAATGTACTTCAAGTGCTCCCCGGATTGGGCGACGAGAAGCACGCCAGCCCCGGCACCTTGTAGGGAAAAGGCGCCTCCTTGCCGGGAATAACTATTTCTGGTACTTCCTCATCAGGGGTTGGCGTCCATTCTGCAATATACTCTGCCAATGCCCTGGTTTGGATCGTTGATGTGCACTCAAACTTCAGGCCAAAACTGGATAACTCCAAAGCCCACTCCACTATTCTGCCGGTAGCCTCAAGGTTCCAGAGTATCCTTTGCAATGGGAAGTGAGTGATAACCGTGATCTCATGGGCTTGGAAGTAATGGCGTAGTTTTCTTGAGGCCATGATGAGACCAAAGATCAACTTTTGCATGCCAGAGTACCTCGATCTAGCCCCTTGTAGTAAGTAATTGACAAAGTACACTGGGCGCTGCACTACTTTCTTCCTTGCCGTGTCCTTGGGGTTGCTCTCGCTGTCATGCTCATTTTTGTCCTGGTCCTTGCTCACTTTCTGCTTTGTCCACTTCCCGCTGTGCCACCAAGGCTGCACTAACCACTTGGTTGGTTTCCGCCAAGTATAGCAGTAATGGCTCTTGTGGTTTGGGAGAAACCAAGGTGGGCTTAGAGGACAAGTAGGCCTTCAACTCTTGCAAATCTGCATCTGCTTCTGGGATCCACTTCATGGGTCCTGCATTCTTCAGGATTTTGAAGAACGACAGGGCACGCTCAGCAGACTTGGAAATGAATCTGCTTAGCGTGACAATGCACCCTTTCAGACGCCTCACATCCTTGACTGTCCTTGGCGCTTGGATCTGCTCTATAGCTTTAATCTTTTCGAGGTTAGCTTCGATCCCCTGATGGGACACAAAGAACCCAAGTAGCTTGCCGGAGGGAACGCCAAACACACACTTCTCTGGGTTGAGCTTCAAGTTGATCTTGCGCAGATTAGCAAATGTCTCCTCCAAATCCTGGATAAGGGTTTCTCTGTCCTTGGTCTTGACCACAATATCATCCATATAAGCCTCAATGTTTCTATGCAGCTATGGGTCGAAACCAATCTGGACTATGATGTAGGGTGGAAACCTATGTGGCTGATCTTTCATGAAAGGAGCGGATCCCGGGATGAACACGATGAACACAAGGGGAATCACAAGGGTAAACATGAGGGGAAACACGCGAGAAACACTAAAACCAACAAGAGTGATCACACATATGCTAGATTCTCGAAACACAAAAGGAGATACAAGATCCACAATCAACAAAGGATGATACACGGTAACCGGTTCTTCTCCAAAGGAGGTCTTGATGGTCTTCTCCGCGAGGAGGTCTTGAATCCAAAGGGATCTTCTCCAAAGAGGGGCCGCGGTCTCTCTCAAGGAGTAGATCCAATGTGGATGAATAAAGATCTATCTCTAAATGAGCTACTACTTTGCTAACCCGAGAAAGGATGAGGGGAAGGTCTATTTATAGTCTAGATCCATGAAGAGGTAAGTGAGGGGCGAAGGGGTACATGGGCCTCGGGCCCGATCTCTGTGCGCAGATAGGCGTCGGATGTCCGGAGGCTCGGGGCGGTCCGGACGTCCGGAAGTCTTCGGACTTCCGTAAATAGCATTCAGGCGCCGTGCCACCGGTCGTCCGATGGCGCTCGATCGTCCGAGGCCTGGGAGGTGTCGAAAGTCTGGTCTCAGTCGGTCGTCCGGTCGCTGTAGAGTTGGGGGTTGGGCCATCTGGCTGGTGCGGCCTCCAGGCGTCGGATCTCCGGCGAGGTCCGGTCGTCCGGAGGGTGTAGACTTCGGGCAGCTTCTTCTCTTGGACCATGTACTTGGTTTCCTCCCTAGCTCGTCCGTTGGATGTGGTGGCTCCATGGCGCTCCTTGATGCGGAGCATCCTAAGGTCATCCCCATGGACGTACCATCGTCTCACCAAGTGCCTAGTGGACCCATGACATGAGCACGTGCAAGAGCTCTCGAAACCATGGTGACATCTCTCCTCTCATAAGTTCCTTCAATGCACATGAGACATGGCTACTACCTCAAATGGAGACATTGTGCATACTCAGGTATCAAGGAGTTGGCCATGAAGAAGCTAACGAGCAAGGAGGATTAGAAGAGGAAGATGGGCGTGAAGATGGAGAAGAAGAAGAAGAAGAGCTGCGGACAAAGCCCCAGCCACCGGACAATTGGCCGGGCCCGGACGTCCGGAGCCTATAGCCCCAACCACCGGACGACACGTCGGAACCGGGCGTCCGGCGCCTCAAGCCCCAGCTGAGCTACAGCGAGCAGACGTTCGGCCCGGATCGGATAACCGAGGACCCCGCACCCGAGCCAGACGAGCGGACGTCTGACGCCACCGGACGACTGACGACCAGACGACTGACCACTTCCGGAAATCTGTTACTTCAACTCCCGAGCTAGGACGAGCGGACGACCGGCGACAACCGGATGTCCGGCCGCCCGTGAGCCACCGGACGACCGGCCCCCAGCGGACATCCGGTACATGTCTGTGTAGAGGATTCGGGCCCGAGGCCCATGTACCCCCTCCTTTCGCAACCTTTTGCACTAAGACTATAAATACACCTCCTATTCCTCCTAGCTAGGGTTAGCATTGGTTTAGCTCATATTAGAGATAGAGCATTGCTCATCCACATCGGATCTACTCCACGAGAGAGACCGCAGCCCATCTTTGAAGAAGATCCCTTTGGATTCAAGACCTCCTTGCGGAGAAGAACCTCAAGACCTCCTCACGGAGAAGACCAGCTACCATTGTATCGTCCCTAGTTGACCGTGGATCGTGTGATCTCTTATGTACTCGAGAATCTAGCATATGTGTGACTATTTCTTGTTGGTTTAGTGTTTCTCTCGTGTTTCCCCTCATGTTTCCCCACGTGTTCTTCGTGTTCATCGCGGGATCCGCTCCTTTCGTGAAAGATCGGGCGATTAGGGTTCCACCCTACATCATCTTGGTATCTAGAGGCACGTTGATCACGATTTCGGAGCCTCCCCATTGTGTTTCTAGCCTAGTTTTTGTTGATTTTGTCCCGAATTCGAAAATTCCCCACAAAAATAGCCCCAATTTTTTTTTGATTTGTTGGTGTGTTGAAATTTTGTTGGATTTCATCCCTGGATTTGCTTTACCTTGAGTGGATCTAGCTCCCCCCTCCCCCACCCTTTCCATCCACGAAATCGGCCGAATTTGACCATTTTACGCCATCACCATCACGAAACCTAGCTGTTCTTCCCGTGCCCGAATTTTCGCCCAGGCACCGGACGTCCGACCGTCCCCGGACGTCTGACGACCGGACGACCGGCCCATCCCGGACATCCGACGATCCCTGACGAAACTGAATTTTCTTCAGTTTTGGTCACCACCACCGTCCCACTTCCGCATACGCACCCCCACCAGCGTTACACCATCACCACTTCCTCATAGCACTCCCACCACCATTGCTTACCTGTTTCACTCTCCGACAAGCTTTGTGAATTTGAGTTGCGGTTCCATGTCCTATTGTGTTTCGGCTATTTAGGTACGGTTCGACACCAACATCACTGCCGCTCATCTTCGCCACGGATGCATCATTAACAACGACCACCTCAACTACATCTTGGTATTCGTGCCACCATTTTGAAACCTTACCGTAAGAAAGAAGCGGTAACCTCACCTTGGTATTGGACATATCATTATTGCCATTTTATTGATAGCCTTCATAGCCTTACTCCTTTGTGTAGCTTCCCCATCCAGACTAGCTTTTGAGTATTGTCGGCAACGAGACTTTTTGTTGATAGAAAGACTGTAGGGGAACCCCCTACAGTATAATTGGTGAAACAAACCCAACTTGCAAGTACCATGCCTTGAACCTGGGTGGGTGGGAAGGCATCACCCCCTTCCCACCACTAGGCTATGCCTTAGTCTGTGCCGGCAATGAGACTTGTGCACATTAGTGATCATACTTCTCATAGCATACATACATCATTGGTGCATATCTTGGTATCATCTCTTGTGTCACAAGGTTGTCATCGCATACACAATTGCTATCTTGGTTCGTGTAGCCTTGCATGAGAAAATAGATTAAACAACAAAGAGCCAAACAAGCTTTTAAGCAAAAGGGAAAGATAAGCAAAGAGCTTTTAAGCAAGAACCATAGCATCATACAACATTACGATTGTCATACTAGATCATCTTGGATCATAACATCGAAACACCATACATAGAGCATACTTGGGATAGAGGTCGTTGCATTTTTGCCTAGTAGGTTGTGCACAAGTCTTGTATCCACCTTTTGTGCAATCATGCTAGCTTCTCTCTAGTGTTGTGAAACTAGAGCATTTTGGTGGATTCCACATTTTGGCTCACCCTTGGTTGCACAACCCCACTTATCTTTTTGCGTGTGTGTTTCCTTGTACCTTATATTGCTTGGTCTAATTGTTGCATTGCAAATTGCGAATCTTTTCCAACATTATTGAAGCTCTATTACAATTGCATCAAATTTTGTGCCACCATACTAACCAAGCTCCACCATAAGATTTTACTTGTGTAGGTGTGAGAAACCGACGCGAATTGGTACCAATTATGCTATTTCCTTGTCCATATTGGAGTGATCATTGATTCACCTTCAACTTCAGTCAAGTTACATTTGGTATACGTTCTTCTCGTTCTACCACTCAAATTTTTCTCTTGGAATGATGGATAGGCCAAGTACTTCTACCAACCCACTCTTCATTGAGCACGACGATGACATGAACTCCTACGTCACCAAGAGCCACCTCTTTCGTGCGCAATGTGCTTTGCATCAAGAGCAACAAGCAATGAGTGAACACATCGACAACCTCACCGCCGAATTGCGACTCTCCAAGCAACGTACAAGGGACTACTTCGACCACAAACTCGACGATCACAAGCAAGAGAACGACGCAAGAATGGACGAGATTCGTGCTTTGTTGCTCAACCGCTCTTCTTCCACTTCGTCCTAATCAAGACGGAGCCGCTCAAGCCGACACTCCGACTTCACCCTCTCCGGCTCAAGTACACCGACATCGAACAATCTTCGACGTGCCGTGCGCAACGATCGTCAAGCAAGACTCAATCCTCTATGCGACACCGACTCTCAAGAACACCGACAACATCAAACCCAAGCGTCTATTGCGCTAGCATGAGAACGGCAACGACAACGCCAACATGAAGAGGAAGAGCGAGCGCGTTTACACCAAGATGCACAAGATGCCGAGGCACAACGCCATGAACAAAAACTCCGTGAAGCTCAAGCACTTGAGGTGCAACATGCCCTCCAAGATTCAAGTCGAGCCGTAGCCAATCGAGGCCGACAAGCTCGTGAACATGAAGAAGCACTTCGCGAAGAAGCTCACGAACGAAGATTTCAAGCTTGCGTCCAACGTCAAGCTCGACAAGTCCCTCCGCAAGCTCGCCAAGAACATGAGGTTCGCCAAGAGCATGAAGACAATGGAAATCCTGCACGACAAGGGCAACATGATGTCGACAACCGTCCTCGGCAAGAGCACAATGAGTTTGACAATCATCAACAACATGGGCGTCATCATCCCCGACCCCAACACAATGAAGAGCAACGATACGGCAAGCTAAAGTTCACCATGGACAAGTTCAATGGAAGCAATGATCCCGAAGAGTACCTTTCATGGGCATTGAAGGTCGACAAAATATTTCGCTTGCACAACAATGACAAAGAGAAGAAGATCGCGATGGCATCCCTTGAGTTCCAAGACTATGTCCTCATTTGGTGGGAACAAGTTGTCGAGGGCCGTGAGGCAAGAGGTGAACCACCCATCACTACTTGGGCGCAAATGAAGGATTTCATGAGAGCACGCTTTGTGCCTACCTACTACAACCACGACCTCTTCAAGAAACTTCAACTAATCAAGCAAGGAACGAAGAGCGTTGAAGAGTACTATAAGGAGATGGAGATTGCCATGATAAGAGCCAACGTCACGAAAGATGATGAGCAAACAATCTCACGTTTCTTGAATGGACTCAATCATCCTATCAAGAAGATCACCGACTTCCAACCATACTCGAACCTATCAAGCTACCAAAGCGGAACGTCAAGTGCAAGACAATTTCAAGTATGTCAAGTTCTCATCCAAGTCATACGGCTTCTCCAACACCCAAGCTTCGATGACTCCAACACCATCTACCAAGCCTTCTACAAGCAACGTCGACAAGTCGAGTTCCAAGAAAGCTTCATCAACTCCAAGTCATCCTCCTACAATGAGCAACTTCAAGCCGAGAGCTTCATCATCATCTACCCCAACCGATGAGACCGTCAAGATGAGTTCCTTCAAATGCTTCACATGCGGAGGCCGAGGCCACAAGTCCTATGAGTGCACCAACAAGCGGACCATGATCCTCAACGACGACGACACTTATGACTCAATGAGTGAAGGAGAAATGGAAGCCCTTGAGCAAGTGGCCATAGACCGGCAAGTGAACGAAGAAGACACAGAACAAGTGTTTTGCGATGAAGATTCAAGTCCCGCTCTTGTTATCTCCAAGGTCTTGACCCTTCAACATCACCAAGAAGAAGACCAAAGATGCCATATCTTTCATACCAAGGCCGACATTAATGGAATATCCGTCAAATTCATCATCAATGGAGGGAGTTGTTGATGTTTACTACACAACCTTCTTCTTGTAGACGTTGTTGGGCCTCCAAGTGCAGAGGTTTGTAGGATAGTAGAAAATTTCCCTCAAGTGGTTGACCTAGGGTTTATCAATCAGTAGGAGGCGTAGGATGAAGATGGTCTCTCTCAAGCAACCCTGCAAGCAAATAACAAAGAGACTATTGTGTCCCCAACACACCCAGTACAATGGTAAATTGTATAGGTGCATTATTTCGGTGAAGAGATGGTGATACAAGTGGTATATGAATGGTAGATAAAGGTTTTTGTAATCTAAAAATATAAAAACAGCAAGGTAACTAATGGTAAAAGTGAGCACAAACGGTATTGCAATGCGTTGAAACAAGGCCTAGGGTTCATACTTTCACTAGTGCAAGTTCCCTCAACAATAATAACATAATTGGATCATATAACTATCCCTCAACATGCAACAAAGAGTCACCCCAAAGTCACTAATAGCGGAGAACAAACGAATAGATTATGGTAGGGTACGAAACCACCTCAAAGTTATCCTTTCTGATCGATCTATTCAAGAGTCCGTAGTAAAATAACATGAAGCTATTCTTTCCGTTCGATCTATCATAGAGTTCGTACTAGAATAACACCTTAAGAGACAAATCAACCAAAACCCTAATGTCATGTAGATACTCCAATGTCACCTCAAGTATCCATGGGTATGATTATACGATATGCATCACACAATCTCAGATTCATCTATTCAAACCAACACAAAGTACTTCAAAGAGTGCCCCAAAGTTTCTACCGAAGAGTCAAGACGAAAACGTGTGCCATCCCCTATGCATAGGTTCATGGGTGGAACCCACAAGTTGATCACCAAAACATACATGAAGTGGATTAATAGAATACCCCATTGTCACCACGGGTATCCCACGCAACACATACATCAATTGTTCTCAAATCCTTAAAGACTCAATCTGATAAGATAACTTCAAAGGGAAAACTCAATCCATTACAAGAGAGTAGAGGTGGAGAAACATCATAAGATCCAACTATAATAGCAAAGCTCGCGATACATCAAGATCATACCACCTCAAGAACATGAGAGAGAGAGAGATCAAACACATAGCTACTGGTACATACCCTCAGCCCCGATGGAGAACTACTCCCTCCTCATCATGGAGAGCACCGGGATGATGAAGACGGCCACCGGAAAGGGATTCCCCCTCTGGCAGGGTGCCAGAACGGGTCTAGATTGGTTTTCGGTGGCTACTGAGGCTTCTGGCAGTGGAACTACCGATCTATTCTGCTCCCCGAAGTTTTTAGGGTATATGGGTATATATACGAGGAAGAAGTACGTCGGTGGACCTCCGGGCTGTCCACGAGGCAGGGGGGCGCGCCCAGGGGGGTGGGTGCGCCCCCCACCCTCGTGGGCAGCCTGGGACTCTCCTGGTCCATCTCCAATACTACGCCGTGAAGTTTCAGGTCAATTGGTCTCCATTTGATTTTCCTTTTCTGCGATACTCTAAAACAAGGAAAAAATAGAAACTGGCACTGGGCTCTGGGTTAATAGGTCCCAAAAATAATATAAAAGTGTATAATAAAGCCCATAAATATCCAAAACAGATAATATAATAGCATGGAACAATCAAAAATTATTGATACATTGGAGACGTATCAGCATCCCAAGCTCCTGCTCGTCCTCGAGTAGGTAAATGATAAAACAGAATTTTTGATGTGGAATGCTACCTAACATATTTCTCTATGTAGTTCTCTTTATTGTGGCAAGAATATTTACATCCATAAGATTCAAGACAAAAGTTTAATATTGACATAAAAATAATAATACTTCAAGCATACTTACCAAGTAATCATGTCTTCTCAAAATAACATGGCCAAAGAAAGCTATCCCTACAAAATCATATAGTCTGGCTATGCTCTATCTTCACCACACGAAATATTTAAATCATGCACAACCCCGATGAAAAGCCAAGCAATTGTTTCATACTTTTGATGTTCTCAAACTTTGTCAATCTTCACGCAATACATGAGCGTGAGCCATGAACATAGCACTATAGGTGGAATAGAATGGTGGTTGTGGAGAAGACAAAAAGGAGAAGATAGTCTCACATCAACTAGGCGTATCAACGGGCTATGGAGATGCCGATCAATAGATATCAATGCGAGTGAGTAGGGATTGCCATGCAACGGATGCACTAGAGCTATAAATGTATGAAAGCTCAACAATGTGTGCATCCAACTCGCTTGCTCACGAAGACCTAGGGCATTTTGAGGAAGCCCATCATTGGAATATACAAGCCAAGTTCTATAATGAAAGATTCCCTCTAGTATATGAAAGTGACAACATAGGAGACTCTCTATCATGAAGATCATGGTGCTACTTTGAAGCACAAGTGTGGTAAAAGGATAGTAGCATTGCCCCTTCTCTCTTTTTCTCTCATTTTTTTAATTTTTTAATTTTTTAATTTGAGCCTTTTTTATGGCCTCTTTTTTTCTTTTTTTATTTTTCGTCCGGAGTCTCATCTCTACTTATGGGGGAATCATAGTCTCCATCATCCTTTCCTCACTGGGACAATGCTCTAATAATGATGATAAACACACTTTTATTTACTTACAACTCAAGAATTACAACTCGATACTTAGAACAAAATATGATTATATGAATGCCTCCGGTGGTGTACCGGGATGTGCAATGACTCAAGAGTGATGTGTATGAAAGAATTATGAACGGTGGCTTTGCCACAAATATGATGTCAACTACATAATCATGCAAAGAAATATGACAATGATGAAGAGTGTCATAGTAAACGGAACGGTGGTAAGTTGCATGGCAATATATCTCGGAATGGCTATGGATATGCCATAATAGGTAGGTATGGTGGCTGTTTTGAGGAAGGTATATGGTGGGTTTATGGTATCGGCGAAATTTGCGCGGTACTAGAAAGGCTAGCAATGGTGGAAGGGTGAGAGTGTGTATAATCCATGGACTCAACATTAGTCATAAAGAACTCACATACTTATTGCAAAAATCTATTAGTTAGCGAAACAAAGTACTACGCGCATGCTCCTAGGGGGATAGATTGGTAGGAAAAGACCATCGCTCGTCCCCGATTGCCACTCATAAGGAAGACAATCAATAAATAAAGCATGCTCCCACTTCATCACATAACGGTTCACCATACATGCATGCTACGGGAATCACAAACTTCAACACAAGTATTTCTCAAATTCACAACTACTCAACTAGCATGACTCTAATATCACCATCTCCATATCTCAAAACAATTATCAAGTATCAAACTTCTCTTAGTATTCAATGCACTTTATATGAAAGTTTTTATTATATCTGTCGGTGGGAACGACACCTATGGGATCACAAGAATCCCTATTGTGGTTAGCAGGGCGCGGGGTCGTGAGAAGAGCGGATCAAACAGATAGCACACGGTTCGTTTATCTAGGTTTGGGCCGCGAGGATGCGTAAAACCCTACTCCTTCTTTGGTGGATTGTATATTTGTGTTCTTGAGCTAGCTATGGGGCATGAGGAGCTCCAAAAAGCCGAATCCTTCTCCTGGTCGCCTCGGGCCTCCTTTTATAGAAAAAGGGGTTGCCACAGTGGCACACAGGAGGTGGAAAGGGTACAGTGATGCGAGGTTATCCCTCGCATTACATGACAAGGTGCATTTAATGCGTCTTGCCTAGGTGTCCTTGCTTTATCGAGGACGGGGGAGAGATCTGTCTCGTCCGTCGCCGCTCCTTCTTGTGTCGACACGCGCCCTTGCCAGCGACGCCTACGATGCCATGTAGGTAGGCAGGCAGCTGAGGTGGCGCAGTGGTGGGTCTTCACGAAGATCTGCATGCCGCCACGCGGATGCCTGCCCAGCTGGTTCAGTCGGCAGCTGCATGCATGCAGTGGTGATGGTTTAGTCGGCGTGGGCCTGATGGTGGCCCTGCGGGTATCCTCGGCAAGGGACTTGCCGGAGCCCCGGCAAGGGTCTAGCCGAGGCGCCTGCTGTCATCCCCGGCAAGGCGCTTGCCGAGGGCCTTGTGGTCTTCCTCGGCTGGGATCCCGCCAAGGGTTGTCATCTCCTTAGTGCGTATCTGATCTTGAATGTCTTCACAAAGATCTGCATGCCGCCACGGGGATGTCTCCTGAATCCTTGCCCTTTGGGGGCAGTGTACTCAAGGGTGATTTGCTCCGTAGGCGCGGGACGAGTCGCCGCGGCAAGGGTCTTGCCGGGGCTGCTAGAACTATCTCCCGACAGGGATCTTGCCGGGGGAGTCCGCTTCGCCCCCTTTGCTCTTCGTGGTCTTGGCCTTGGCGTCATTCTAGTTCTCTTGAGCTTCGGTCTTACCCTGGCTCACCTCCCTTGCCTTGCTTGGTGTGGTGGTATCCGCGGCTCAGACTGCCCGTGCACAGTTATAGGGGTACAAAAAGTGTACCCCTCTTTTTGTACACCGACAATATCCCACTTGGATGCCCATCATATTAGAACTAAATTCATAACCAAAGCAAATTACCATGCTGTTATAAAGACTCTCAAAATAATATAAGTGAAGCATTAGAGATCAATTATTTCTATAAAATAAAACCACCACCGTAGTCTCAAAGGATATAAGTGAAGCACTAGAGCAACAATAAACTACTCCGAAAGATATAAGTGAAGATCAATGAGTAGTCGAATAATTATGCAACTATATGAAGACTCTCCAACAACTAAGAATTTCAGATATTGGTATTTTATTCAAACAGCAATAAAAACAAAATAAAATAAAATGACGCTCCAAGCAAAACACATATCATGTGGTAAATAAAAATATAGCTCCAAGTAAAGTTACCGATGAACGAAGACGAAAGAGGGGATGCCTTCCGGGGCATCCCCAAGCTTAGGCTTTTGGTTGTCCTTTAATATTACCTTGGGGTGCCTTGGGAATCCCCAAGCTTAGGCTCTTGCCACTCCTTATTCCATAGTCCATCGAATCTTTACCCAAAACTTGATAACTTCACAACACAAAACTTAACAGAAAACTCGTGAGCTCCGTTAGCGAAAGAAAACAAAACACCACTTCAAGGTACTGTAATGAAATCATTCTTTATATATATTGGTGTTAAACCTACTGTATTCCAACTTCTATATGTTTTATAAACTATTTTACTAGCCATAGATTCATCAAAATAAGCAAACAACACACGAAAAACATAATCTGTCAAAAACAGAACAGTATGTAGTAATCTGTAGCTAACGCAAACTTCTAGAACTCATAAAATTCTCAAATAAATTTGTGGACCTGAGAAATTTGTCTATTAATCATCTTCAACAATAATTAACTAAATAGCACTCTCCAATAAAAAATGGCAGCAATTCTCGTGAGCGCTAAAGTTTCTGCTTTTTACAGCATGATCGCAAAGACTTTCCCCAAGTCTTCCCAAAGGTTCTCCTTGGCACAAACACTAAATATAAACAAAAAACAACCATAACAGAGTCTAGATAAATTATTTGTTACTAAACAGGAATAAAAAGAAAGGAACAGAAATAAAGTTGGATTGCCTCCCAACAAGCGCTATCGTTTAACGCCCCTAGCTAGGCATGATGATTTCAATGATGCTCACATAAAAGATAAGAATTGTAACATAAAGAGGGCATCATGAAGAATATGACTAGCAAATTTAAGCTTAAGCCACTTCCTATGCATAGAAATTTTGTGAGAAAACAACTTATGGGAACATGAATTGTCACAAGAAATCCGATGTAGCATGGCATCACAACTAATAGCCTCCACATTAGAATCATCATACTCATCGTAAATGGGCAAATCATCGCATGGGGAAATCATACTAGCATGAAGCATGGTACTAGGTGGATCGACATCATGCAAGCAATCAATGTCAAGAATGTCCACTCGTGGCACTAGAGCATCACCTTTACCTATGTTACCTTTTCCATTCCACTCTAGTGGTGTAGGTGAAGTGGGTAAGACCAGAGGGTGGTCGTCATCATCATCTTGATGGAACCATGTGGGGGGTGCATCATATTCCACCATGGCCATCGTCTTGTCCAAAGGTAGGATCAAGACGTCGTGAATCGGCAGTCATCGTATATGGGACCTAGCACCAAATGAGAAGACACAATTGTCGGTGTCAAAACTGGCGGATCTCGAGTAGGGGATCCCGAACTGTGCGTCTAAGGTCGATGGTAACAGGAGACAAGGGACACGATGTTTACCCAGGTTCGGGCCTTCTCTGTGGAGGTAATACCCTACATCCTGCTTGACTGATATTGATGAATATGAGTGTTACAAGAGTCGATCTACCTCAAGATCATAATGGCTAAACCCTAGAGGTCTAGCATGTATGGCTATGATAATCAGTATCCTCTATGCGAACTAACTCCTTCGGTTTATATAGACAGCGGGAGGATCTAGGGTTACATAAGGTCGGTTACAAAGAAAGGAATCTACATATTCGGTTGCCAAGCTTGCCTTCCACGCCAAGGAGAGTCCTATCCGGACACGAGTACAGTCTTCGGTCTTCGTACCTTCATATCCCATCAGTCCGGCCCATGGCTAACAGGCCGGACGCCCGAGGACCCCTTAATCTAGGACTACCTCAGTAGCCCCGAACTAGGCTTCAATGACGAGGTGTACGGTGCGCAGATTGTCTTCGGCATTGCAAGGCGGGTTCCTCCTCCGACGTCCTCCAAGTAGGGTGTTCGGCTTTCAATTCAACACTGCACCCCTCGGCTTCTATGCATTTATGACTTCATCTTCCACTTGTCGGGCGAATGTGGATAGTCATGGTATTTTTTTTGCAAATATCACCCTAGCCCTGCAAGAAAGAGTGTCTATTTAATGAGATTGGATCTCAGATCCTTTCAGCATCACGCGGAGAAAATCCTCAGGCACTGCCAGGCAAAACCATTCCAACATGGCCAACATTCCTAGATCATCTTCCCGTTCCAACCTAGAGAGGGCGAGTGGGAGAGGTGCTCCATGCCCCACAGCCAATTAGCGAAGGTACAAACGCAAGGATTTCTTCCTCCTGCAGATCTTGTCCCTGTTCCAGCAGGATTGGCCTCCTTCAACGGAAAAACCCAGGTGGAGGATTTCCCCAATCCGTCTGCGGGAGAACGAGCGTGCTTCGTCCCCTATCTGCTGAGGGGTGTGGGGTTCCCAATTCACCCATTCCTTCAAGGGCTTCTGGAGTACTACGGCCTCCAGCTACATAATTTTACTCCGGCCTCCATTCTGCATATCGCGGGCTATGTCGCTTTATGCGAACTATTCCTAGGTTGCGAGGCCCATTTCGATGTGTGGAGAAGACTGTTCTGCCTCGTCCCATGCAATCAAGGTGGTTCAATTTTTGAAGTGGGAGGAGCCGAAGTGTGGCGCACCGCCAGGACCGATACCTGTCCGGCACGCCGAAGAAAGCTCCCGAAGAGTGGCTGTCTGAATGGTTCTACATCGACGACGTCGCTCTACCTAACCCTGTCCGCATGGGCCTCCCCGAGTTTTCAAACGCTCCGCTAAAGAAATGCCATAACTGGCGTCCTCGGAGCCTCGAGGAAGAGGATAGCGCAGAGATGAGCCTGCTGCTGGGCAAGATTAAGACGCTTGCCCAGTCCGGATTATCAATAGCCGAGGTGATGGCGATTTCGGTAACGCGAGGGTCCAGCCACTTCAATACAGAGGGCTGCCCATGTGGCAGTATAGCGAAGAAGACGACGCCTCATGCTATGGCTGAAAGGGCCCAAAGACTCCTGCCGCCCTAGCCAAAATACTGGCCGAGCAGTATAAAGGGGAGAAGGAGGAGTTCACCTGTCTCCAAATCCGAGATGGGTTTTCCATGTATAATCCTCCCAGCTGGGTAAGGTTCAGCTCCGCTATTTTATTCTTCTCGCTGAATCATTCTTGACAAGCAACGTCTTATCTTGCCCATCACAGGAATGGCGAAAGGCTGTCGAGGGGATCCATGACCCTGCCCCTCAGCTGGAGAATCGCAACCGGGATCATGACCCTGGATATGAGGAAGATTCGGACATAATTGTGGAGCTTGAGCATGGACTATTTTATCAAATGAGCTACAATGGTACATATGTACCCATTATCACCGATTACCCCGGCCTCCTTCCTGCTTCACGCATAAGTAATCCGAAGACACCTTATCCAAAGGAGTTTTCTCATTCCTCCTTACCCACCGCACTGTCCTGTGCTTAGAAGGGGAAGCGTTTGGACAGTTCGATAGTCCGGCATCTCCGAAGAGAGCGTCCCCCATACCAGGCAAGCCTTCCAAGAGGAAGGCAGAGAAAGATATGGCAGAGCCTTCATCAAAGAGGTACGAATTTGCAAGTATGCACCTTGGCAGTCACATCCAACTGTAACCTTTCCTGATGCGGAGCATCCCACGTTCATCCCCATGTACACTCTGGCTACTCTGCAAGCCGTAAGAGAACATAAGACGAGACCTCATCTATACACCATTGGACACAAGGTGAACTCGCTCCTCTTCGAACCATCACTTTCCATACGTGAGAAATGGCTACTACCTCAAACATGTGTGATATGCATGACCAGGAACCAAGAGGAAGACCATGGACAAGAAGGCGAGTACACCAAGCGCGAGGAACGAGAAGAAGAGCTACGGAAGAAGCTCCAGCCACCGGACGACCGGTCGGGACTGGACGTCCGACGCATGAAGACCCACCAAACGACCGGCCTGGACCGGACGACCGGCAGTCCCACACCCGACCCAAACGAGCGGACGTCCGACAAGTCCCGGACGTTCGACACACTCCAGCGACCGGACGTCCGACCGTCTCCGGAAATCCGGTGCCACGTAAACCAAGCCAAAACGCCGGACGTCCAACAAGTACCGGACAACCGGACCCTCGTGAGCCACCGGATGTCCGGTACCCGTCGGACGTCCGATGCCTGTCTGTGCACAGTGTATCGGGCCGAGCCCATGTATCCCTTCGCCCTCACTTACCCCTTCGTGGCCCTAGACTATATATACTCCTCCACCTCCACCATTTGACGGTTAGCGTTGGTTTAGCTCATATTTAGAGATAGAGCTACGCTCATCCACTTAGGATCTACTCCTTGAGAGAGACCACGGCCTCTTCGGAGAAGATCCCTTTGGATTCAAGACCTCCTTGCAGAGAAGAACATCAAGACCTCCTCACGGAGAAAACCGGTTACCTCTTGTATCGTCCATTGTTGACTTTGGATCGTGTATCTTCTCTTATGTATTCGAGGATCTAGCACATGTGTGACTATTTCTTGTTGGTTGAGTGATTCTCTCGTGTTTCCCCTCGTGATTTCCCTCGTTTTCCCCTCGTGTTCCTCGTGTTCTTCGCGGGTTCCGCTCCTTTCGTGAAAGATCGGGCGATTAGGGTTCTACCCTACATCATCTTGGTAGCAGAGCCACGTTGATCACGATTTTGAAAATCCCCACCAAAAATAGCCCCATTTTTTGTGATTTGTTGGTGTGAGGAAGTTTTGTTGATTTTGATCCATGGATTTTCTTGGTTTCAAGTGGATCTAGCATCTCCCCAAGTTTTCCCATCTTTCATCCACGAAATCTCATCAATTTTGACCCCAAAATCCCCAAATTCCGCCCAAAATCGCGTCCCGAATCTCGGATCTGGAGTTGACCCCGATACACCGGACGACCGTCACCTTACCGGACGTCCGGAGCCGCAGGAACCACCGGACGTCCAACCTTACCGGACGACCGGAACCCCCTAACCCGAGCAGAATCAGCTGATTTCCGACCCGACCGGACGTCCGGCAACCGGATGACCGTTTTTTCCGGACGTCCGCTACCTGTAGATATCAACTTCGGCTTATTTTTGTTTCGGCCATAACTAATTCATCCGAACTCCGATTTTGACGTTCTTTAGCTCGTTGGAAAGCTCTTGACATCCCCCTTCCCACAAAAATACCACCAACATCTTTTGACTCCATCTAAGTTTGACAATTTTGGCATCTTTTCCCAGGGCTTCCACCACATCATCCGCTACACCAGCACCGACTTCCGCAACCTAACCCATATTGATCCCCAGCGCATATGTGGTTGCTTGAGGAGTGATTTGAGTCTACTAAGGTGTCTAGTCTACTTAGGTACGGTTGCTTCTTCATCAACCACCACCACCACTTCCGCATAGGCTTGACCACTATACACTTCCGCCCCCCCCCAACTTAACCCAATTTTGTTTGTGTTGTGAGTTGTGTCTCCTAAGGTGTTTCGACTACTTAGGGACCGTGCTTCCAACTCTGACACCATGTATAGTCCACCACCTTCCCTCCAGTTCCGCATTGCGTACTCCACAACCCATCATTGCATTTCCACAATCCCTTTGAGCGTCCACAACCACCACCGCATCCCGCTACCACCATTTTGACATTTGACGTTTGAGATTTTGAGTTCGCGGTTTTTCCGTTTCCTAAGGTGTTTCGGCTACTTAGGGATGAGTCTCCATCATCTTGGTATCTACATCAAGAACACCGCTACTAATCATCGCCAAGGACGGTAACCTCCATATCATCTTGGTATCGTGGCACACCTCCATTGTACATTCCCCTTGCAATTGCATTGTTAACCCCTAGCCCATTTTGCGTTCCTTGCCTATCGAGACTAGCCATTTGAGTATTTCCGGCAACGTTACTTGTGCACATTAGTGATCCACCCTTCCATTGCATACATACCATATCATATTGGTATCATCATATCATCCCTTGTGCCTCAAGATTGTTCCCGCATATACACAATTGCTATCTTGGTTTGTGCATTTCTCAAAGTGGCCATACAGAAAAAAGAATAAGCTTTTAAGCAAAAGAGAAGGAGCAAAGAAGCTTGTAAGCAATAGACATAGCATCCACCACATTGCATAAGATTATCATATCCGATCATCTTGGATCAAACACCGGGAACCATACATACATAGCATACTTGGGATAGAAAGTTTATCCATTTTGCATCTTATAGGTTGTGCACAAGTGTCGTATCCGCCTAGTGAGCAAACGTGCTAGCGTCTCTCTTGATTTGTGCAACACGAGCGTTTTCCGTGGATTCCACATTTTGTGCTCATCCTTGGTTGCACAACCCCATTTATCTATCCGTGTGTGTGTTTTCGTGTGCCACATATTGCTATTGGTCTACTTGTTACACTTGCAAATTTGTGAATCTCTTTCAACATTATTGACTCTTGCTAACATTTTGCATTAAATCTTTGTGCCACTATCCTCACCGAGCTCCACCATAAGCCTTACTTGTGTAGGTGTGAAAAACCGACAAGAATTGGTACCAATTGTGCTATTTCCTTGTCCACATTGGAGTGATCATTGATCCACTATCAACTTCGGTCAAGGTACATTTGGTATTCGTTCTTCTCTTTATCCACTCATATTGGCTCGAATCTTGTGATGGATAGGCACGACATTTCATCTCCGGTCTTCCACAACAACGACGGCGTGAAAAACTACATCACCAAAGCGTCAATCTTCGATCTACAACGACAAACGCAAGGCGCACAATGAAGACTATGAGAGCGCATCAAGAACCTCTCCATCGACATTCGTCACTCCGAAGCGAGGAAAGGGGACTACATCGACAACAAGCTTTCCGCACAAAAGGAGGAGCAAGATGCAAGGATGGAGGAGATTCGGGACTTGATCAAGTCTACTTCCCCTTCATCATCTTCAAGGCGGCGGCAAGCACATCGATCCTCTTCGGAGCACCCAAGCGACACAAGCGCAAGACGTCCATGTCCACATCTCCCTGGCGACCACCATCACGTTCATGATCCACCTCGTCATGAAGGGCAAGTCACCTCCAAGAAACATGTGCGCGACGACGTCGAATGACATCTACTACGAGCTCAAGTGTGACAATGCCACCATCCACATGAAGATGCTCGAGATGCGCCTTCCTACAAGTTCCAACAAGCCCTACTTCAGGCCAAGTCCAAACTTCATGGGCACAAGAAAAGACCACGAGACGAGCACCACCAAGACGGAGCTACGGCTACACCAACCACTTCTGCATCTTCGCCAAGTGCTATCAAGGCATCTTCGCCTTTGGACGTACGGCATCTTCGCCTACTTCCCATGAGTTCGCCTACATCGACATCTTCAACTACAAGGCGACCAACTACGCGTGAGGGAGACACTTCCATCTTCGGAAGCCCCTCAAGGAAGATGGCCGAGCATGGGAATTTCCCTTCGGTCATGGAGATGAGCTACGAAGTGCCACATCATTTGGGCCTCCAACAACAAGACGGCAACAAGAAGGTCGAGCAAGGGCCATCCTCTTCGACCACGGCGACGAGCACGAACCTCTTCAACAACATGAAGACGGCACCAATATTGGACTCATACTCCGAGTCAAGCTACGAGACCGCTCATGAGACCTTATCTTTGGTCTTCGAGGAGAGTGATGATGTGCCATCTTCGGCCTTCATCCACAGCTACGACCACGACATGATTGAGCATGGAGACATTTGCACCAACATCTCTCCGACAACGACATGTGACGAGATGCCCTAATTTCCATGTGAGGAGAGCCACCACCACATGTGTGACATGAGTGACTCCACCACACGTGACATTGAGAGCATTTCCTATGAGAGGATGAGTGTGACCACCACTAGCCCCACACTTGAGAGCATGCCACACATCCTATGTGAGGTTGAGAGCCATTTGTGTGACTCCACCAACCATATGAGTGGGAGCATCCGAGAGGGAGTGAGTGAGACACAACACTTAGTGAGTGAGGTAGTTGACACGGCATGTGAGGCCACTTTGATTTCTAACGAGTTAGCCTCTACTCCTAGTGTGTTTTCTTCTTTGGTGCTAGGTCTCCTACATGATGACATGCCTACCCTCGACGAGTCCATACCTCCAATGGAGACAATGATGGCCATGGTGGACGATGATGCACCCCCCACATGGTTCCATCAAGATGAAGATGACCACGACTTGGTCTTCGACACCTCACCTACAACACATGAGCAATGTTCCAAAGGTAACATAGGTGATAGTGCTTCTCTTGTACCACTAGTGGACTATTTCACGAATGATTGCTTGCATGATGTTGACACACCTATACACATGCTACATGCTAGTGCGACTTCTTCATGTCATGACTTACCTATTTATGATAAATATGATGATGAGCATGTTGAGTTGCCTAGTTGTGATGCTATGCTTCATAGGATATCATGTGAAAATTCCTTTGGTCACATCTTGTTTGACAATCCATTAACCTTGTCATATGCTATGAGTGAGATCTCCCATATTGCATCTTTTCAATCTCAACATAGTAACTATGCATGCCCCATTAAAATCAATCCCATTTGCACTTATGGCATAGATGACGAGATGATGGTCATTGGCTTTTGTTTTTCATGTGATGATATTTCCATGCTTCCTTTACATGATTTGCGCAATTCATCTACTATGCCATACCATGATCACATTGTTCCAAATATGCATTGTTTTGGATGTTGTCAATATTCTCCGTGTGATGTTTCCACTAATGATCATGAGGAGACCCCCCATAGTTTCCTCATGCGTATTAGGATATTTTGATGCATTCTATACATTGCATGATTCCCATAATTGCTTGCACCATATGCATTCCATGAACAACAATGCTCCATATATTTCTTGTGATGCATTACACAATTTGAGTCTCCATTATGCTATACATAACAACAAACCTCTCATGATAGATGACATGTTTCTATATCACACATATCATTTATTCGATCATTGGATATTTTGTGCTAACCAACACAAGCACGTGCGCATCATGATGGATGATGTGTACATCTACCACGCACACACAATTTTCCCTTTGTCTTTGTTTTATGTAGGTACTCATGTATACTCGTCAACCTCTCAATCCCAAGAGTTGACGAAACGATCTCTTGAGAGCATAGATGACTTGGGATCCTGTGAACTATGCTTCCCACCGCTCTCTTCGCGCAACGACTACGCGCATCTTTCTCATTTGGCTCTCACACGGCTATGGGCTATATACCGCTTCTCGCTTCTTGCTCACTTTACCGTGTTCACTGTGCATGCTATGCTTGCTTCTATGCCTTTGCCATGCAATTGTGACCCTTTCTTGCATCTACCCATGATTCACCATTATGCTACTTCTATGTGTATTTGCATGCTTGGTGGAGATCCTTGTTGCTATTGCCATGTTTATCATGTGCCTCATGCTATTGATGCTATTTTGCTCATATCTTGCCTTCATGCTTGTGATGTGTCTTGTGCATTATTCATGACTACCATTTGTACACATGACATACTTAACATGATTCCTTCTAGTACATTGCATCTTTGCACAACTAGCTTGCTTGCCTTGATTCATATGATTGCTTGCTTTGTCGCATCACCCATGTTCCATTATTACTTTCTTTCTTGGGTTGATGACGTATATGTTCATGCCTCTCACATGATACATCTTGTGATGCATGCATGCTTGCTTGAGCCTATTCTATTTGGTTGTTCTCACATCATATGCCTCCGTACTATGAAATGCTCCATTGTCCTTTCTTATGATGAGCATGATGCATCCACTTGTTGGGTATTTTACCGCATGAATGATAGATTTTCCGCTAACCTCATTTGTTTTTCCATGTGTTTGTCATGTTCTTTCATGTTGAAGGATTCACAAGGCGATACCGTCATGACACAATTTGGTCATGTGAAGGCATACACGATGTGCAACACCAACATTTGCAAGAATCTCCTAATGGTGAACTCCTTCCCTTTGAGCCATCCTCAAATATGCATATTGGATGGGTCACTCTTTCATTGTTGTTTCCTTCTTCTTGTCTACATGTTACATCTATTGGATGGAGGACCGACATTGGAGATGGAACCCATGGACCTTCAAGTTGAGGAGCGCTCGGATTTATTGGATGCACCTTCAAACCTCCACTCATGCCACGACATCGAGCATTTGTATACCAACACCTCCATATTTGTCGATTGTGTTCACACATGTCATGCTCGATGGACATATCATACACATGACAAATTTGCATCTTATGCATGGATTGACTCACATCATGATTGCCTTGTTGCATCTTGTATTCCCATGTCATCCATGATATATGAGCTTGTGCATTTCATTAGCAAATTTGTTGTGATATACCTTGATGGCATATTCATACATCATGATCTTATTGCCTACCATCAATTGCATGATCACATCACATTGAGCATCCATTACCATATTCATGCTATTGATAAACCGTCTCACTATGACATCATTTTGCACCGTGGTTGCATTGATCACATCCACAATACATTTGTGTGCACAATGAATGGTTTTGCTTCCATAAATGCTTTACATGTCATTTTACATCATTTGGATAAGCATCTCATGCATTTTCATGAACAATTCCTTTGGACGAACTCATGTTTATTTGATGGACACCTTGTGTGCGTTAACCATTGTATTTCCGAGTGTCATTTGTGTTTCCTCTTCTTGCATGTATACCACTCCGGCGACACCTTGGAGTACTTGGATTGCGAAATGTCTTCAACTCTGTCCAACAACAAGTCCGTCCACGACTACCGTTTCCATGGTGATGAGGATCACGATCCGAGGTCGGATCTTTCCCAAGGAGGGGGAGATGATGCGGAGCATCCCACATTCATCCCCATGTACACTCCGACTACTCTCCAAGCCCTAAGAGAACATAAGACGAGACCTCATCTATACACCATTGGACACAAGGTGTACTCGCTCCTCTTCGAACCATCACTTTCCATACGTGAGACATGGCTACTACCTCAAACATGTGTGCTATGCATGACCAGGAACCAAGAGGAAGACCATGGACAAGAAGGAGAGGACACCAAGCGCGAGGAACGAGAAGAAGAGCTACGGAAGAAGCTCCAGCCACCGGACGACCGGTCGGGACCGGACGTCCGACGCCTGAAGACCCACCGGACGACCGGCCCAGACCGGACGACCGGCAATCCCGCACCCGAGCCAAATGAGCGGACGTCCGACAAGTCCTGGATGTTCGACACACTCCAGCAACCGTACGTCCAACCGTCTCCGGAAATCCGGCGCCACATCAACCGAGCCAAAACCCCGGACGTCCAACAAGTACCGGACGACCGGACCCTCGTGAGTCACCGGACGTCCGGTACCCGTCAGACGTCCGACGCCTGTCTATGCACAGTGTATTGGGCTGAGCCCATGTATCCCTTCGCCCTCACTTACCCCTTCGTGGCCCTAGACTATATATACTCCTCCACCTCCACCATTTGAGGGTTAGCGTTGGTTGAGCTCATATTTAGAGATAGAGCTACGCTCATCCACTTAGGATCTACTCCTTGAGAGAGACCGCGGCCTGTTCGGAGAAGATCCCTTTGGATTCAAGACCTCCTTGCGGAGAAGAACATCAAGACCTCCTCACAGAGAAGGCCGGTTACCTCTTGTATCGTCCGTTGTTGACTTTGGATCGTGTATCTTCTCTTATGTATTCGAGGATCTAGCACATGTGTGAATATTTCTTGTTGGTTGAGTGATTCTCTTGTGTTTCCCCTCGTGATTTCCCTCGTTTTCCCCTCGTGTTCCTCGTGTTCTTCGCGGGTTCCGCTCCTTTCGTGAAAGATCAGGCGATTAGGATTCTACCCTACATCATTTCCGTTTACCCTTTATCGGGAAAAAGGTGTACCGGACTACATCCGAGGGTCCGGCCGGTCATACTTCCCATAGCCAGGATTCAAATCCTGCCATGAAGACGGGGGTTGAAGCAGGGGTGACGCCGGACTGTCCTCCAGCGGCGGATTCAGATGATGTACCCATCACCAACTCGGAAGTGGAGAGCGCCATGAATCATCGGCGCCGCAGGGCCATTTTACAAGACCCTGGCTTTTCAGAAGAGTCATTTAACGCCTTCAACTCAGCCGATGCGTATATCCGAGCTGCTCGAGATGGGCTTAACAGAGCTACAAGACAACATTTAAAAGATGTGCAGGTAAGTTTGTTTTGTGTGACAATGATAACCATATACCAGTAGCCCCCGAGACTTAAAGTAGTTGAAACAGCTGATTTAAGGATCAATGTACTACCAGGTGCTTACGGAGAAGAACACCATGTTAACTCAGGAACTAGAAAAGTGTCAGTGCCAGCTGTCTGCTGCCAATGTCGAATTGGAGAAATCCAGGAAGCCATCCCCGGTAATGTTTCCCTCCATCGAGAAATCATAATCGTACACTAATAAAATGCTAATCTGGTTGCTTATCGTTGTATTCGACCGTTAGACCAACTGCGGGAGCAGCTAGACGCCGCTCGAGGTGAAGAACATGGAGCCAAAAAACTGCTAGCTGCGGGCGAGTGTGTGTTAACAAAAGTCGTTCAGGAGAAAAAGAAGCTCCAGGATTCGAACACCAAACTAGGCGAAGAACTGAAAGACGTGCGAGCTCAGCTAGCTGACTCCGTGAAGGACAATAAAAAACTGCGAGGCGGCATATTCAATATGTGACTGCATTTACCTTATAACAGTTTGGAAGTAACAATACCTGATATAGTTGTGATTGCAGGTATATTGACGGGCCGTCCTGAAGAGGAGGTGTCCGGATCATCAAGTGATCTTCTGCTAGAGCTATCGTAGTTGCACGAGGGAGTTCGGATGGCAATGCAGAGTGTAGCCAAGGCCTTATGGCCATCCGACTCCCCTCCAGGGAGTATGGAGAAGCTTGTAGAGTTGTTCAAGGGAGCGCGGGCGCGTATCCGACTGTGGAAGATATCGGCCTGCTGGGTGGGTGCGCGAGAAGCCTGGGCCATGATAAAAAGATGATATACCAAGCTGGATCCAACTCACATGGCCCGGGTTGGGCCGGTAGGGTCAAATGGGGAAGAAATTCCCGTTAGTTTGGTATATGGCCAAGTAGAGGTGGCTGCTAGATACTCCCAACAGGATTGTAAATTAGACCGCCTGTTGGACGATATAGAGGAGGAAGTTTTTGAGTCCTATGTGACTATGTACTTTCCTTCTAACTGGATAATAAAAACAATTGTCATGGCCGACCTTTTCGCTTCGACCTCTGGACCCGAAGGTGCAGAGTGTTTCCGAATACCCTTACGGCAGAATATACCGGGGGTATGCATGGGAGCCAGGCAAAGGGGTCATAGTTGCTTGAATAGACAATGTGTATCCGGCTAGTTATGTTATATTACATTATGTAAGAAACATCTTCCAGAGAGAATAGTTCTATTAAGGGTTCCTTTCCTTGGGTGCGCATGCGTTTAATGTGCATGTCCGAACTGTGATTGAAAAAAAATCACAGAGTAAGTAACTTCTGGGGTTTCACAATGAAGTGAATGCGAAAACATCTTTAATTCGCCGATAGAATATTCCCTTAAGAACGCTAGCTTTCAGCTTCACCCAGTCTGAGGTACACATCCGAATGACCCAGTAGTAACGATCGCAGAGGTGCTCCCTTTATGCCCTAGCTGAACTAACGGGAACGTCGGGCATAAGCACAAGAGCCAGGCAACCCAGCTTGGCCAAAACTTAAGTCATATCGATGCATATAGTGGCGAAGAAAATATACATATGGAAAAACGCATATGTGGTGACTTGATGCTCAAAGAATAATAGCAAGCTTCTGTACGAGAAGCCCCCAGGTATAATGAACGTACATATGCAGAGGTCTACGCATCAGGTAAGGACGGTCTAGCCGTACTGAAACTATAAGGCTAAACATCAAAATGAAGAAAAAGATAAAAACGAAAAGAGAGAAAAAATAATGTTAATAACAGGAGGGAGGAGACGAACATAGTAGTTCAGTGCTAGGCATAAAATTGGCGTAGTCTAGCCGCATTACAGGGGTTCAGCTCCAGGTGATTGTCTGACGCATCACACAGGCGGTACGCTCCTCCGGTGAGAACTTCGTCAATGATGAAGGGACCCTCCCACTTGGGCTTGAGCTTGTCCTTTTTCTTCTCTGGCAGGCGTAGAATGAGTTCACCAACGTTATAAGTCCTGGCCCGCACCTCTCTGCTTTGATACCTGCGAGCTGCTGTTGATAAAATGCGGAATGGGCTTTTGCGACGTCACGCTCCTCCTCCAAGGCATCTACGATGTCCTGCCGATCAAGATCGGCTTCTCTCTCTTCGTACATGCGCACTCGAGGTGAGTCATGAATAATAACGCAGGGTAACACTGCTTCTGCACCATACACCCTGAAGAAAGGTGTACATCCAGTAGTGCGGTTGGGCGTGGTCCGCAGCCCCCAGAGTACGGAGTCAAGTTCCTGCACCCAGTGCTTATCTAATTCTTTCAAAGACCACACTAGTCTAGGTTTGATGCCGCTCATAATAAGACCATTCACCCGTTCGACTTGACCTTTGTCTGCGGGTGGTAGATTGAGGCGTAATCGAGTTTAATACCGAGATTAGCACACCAAGTTTTCACTTCATCGGCTGTGAAATTAGAGCCATTATCGGTTATTGTGTTTTGTGGGACACCATAACGGTGTACCATGCCGTATATGAAATCTATTACTGGCCCTGCTTCGGCCGTTTTGATTGGTTTGGCCTCTATCCACATAGTGAATTTATCGAACATGACCAGCAAATACTTTCTCTTATGGCTTCCTCCTTTAAGGGGTCCGACCATATCTAGTCCCCAGACAGCAAAAGGCCAAGTGATGGGGATTGTTTGTAAGGCAGTGGGGGGCATATGGCTTTGGTTGGCGAAGAGTTGGCATCCGACGCAACGTTGGAGATGGTCGGGCCGTCAGCCAATAAAACCATGTACGGAAGGCCTTGCTAACAAGGGACCGAGCTATGGCGCGGTGACCGCCAAGCCTGGCGTAAATCTCGGCCAAGAGCTTCCGCCCCTCTTCCTCGGAGATACATCTTTGAAGAACTCCGGTAGCGCTTTTCTTATAGAGGTCTTCGTCATGAACCTTGTAGGCCTTCGAACGCCGGACAATGCAGCGGGCCTCATTCTGGTCCTCGGGAAGCTCCTTCCTGTTAAGGTAGGCCAGGAAGGGTTCGGTCCATGGGGCAGTGACTGCCATGATGAGATTCGCCGATGGTGTTATTTCGGTGGCTGAGCCTCCGATGATATTGGTGTTTTCGGAGTCTGGGGTTATGTTCAGATCCGGACTAGTGTTGCCGCCTTCCCCCTGCCACACCACAGATGGCTTAAAAAGCCTTTCCAGAAAGTATTAGGTGGGACGGGGTCGCGCTTAGCGCCGATACGAGCAAGAAAGCCCGCCGCTTGATTACTTTCTCGAGCCACATGATGGAACTTGAGCCCCTCATACTGGGCCGACATTTTTATGACTGTGTTATGATAAGCTGTCATCTTCGGATCTTTGGCATCGAAGTCTCCATTTATTTGAGATATTGCAAGGTTTGAGTCCCTGTGCACTTCTAGGCGTTGTATGCCCATCGAGACAACCATCCAGAGACCATGTAATAAGGCCTCGTATTCAGCTGCGTTATTGGAATATGTGTATAGTATTTGTAGTACATACTAAACAACGTCTCCAGTAGGGGACGTTAAAACGACGCCCGCTCCTGGCCCTGCCAGCATTTTGGAGCCATCGAAATACATAACCCAATTGGAATATGTATCGTACTCTTTAGGGAGTTCGGCCTTTGTCCATTTGGCGACGAAGTCAGCCAGTACTTGGGATTTAATAGCTCGTTGTGGTTTGTATGCAATGTCAAATGGGAGGAGCTCAATGGCCCATTTGGCAATCCGGCCCATGGCATCGCGGTTATTCATAATGTCATTGAGTCGTACTTCGGAAGCCACCATAATCGAACACTCCTGGAAGTAGTGACAGAGCTTTCGGGATGCCATGAAGACTGCGTATGCTATCTTTTGATAATGCGGGTACCGGGATTTGCATGGTGTAAGGACAGTGGATACATAGTATACTGGCTTCTGAAGCGGGAATTTATGTCTGTCCTGTTCTCATTCAACAACGAGTAAGGCGCTCACCACCTGATGTGTTGCCGATATGTATAATAACATCGATTCGCCAGCATTTGGTGCAGCGAAGATTGGATTGCTCGCAAAAATGGTTTCTATTTCCTCTAGTGCAGCTATTGTCGCGTCCGTCCACTCGAAGTGATCAGTTCGCCATAAAAGGCGATAGAGTGGCAGTGCCTTTTCTCCCAATCTGGAGATGAAGCGGCTTAGAGCTGACATGCAACCCGCAAGTTTTTGACCTTGTTTAAGGTCTGTTGGCGTAGCCAATTGCGACAAAGCTCGGATTTTGGCTGGATTTGCTTCGATTCCTCTATTGGAAACAATGAAACCCAGCAGTTTTCCGGTCGGGACGCCGAAAATGCACTCTTACGGATTGAGCTTAATGTCGTACACAGGGAGGTTGTCGAATGTGAGACGTAATTCGTCTATTAGTGTTTCGACGTGCCTAGTTTTGATGACGACATCGTCCACATAAGCTTCAACTATCTTGCCAATCTGTTTCTCCAAGCATGTCTAAATCATGCGTTGGTATGTGGCACCGGTGTTCTTGAGCCCGAAGGGCATGGTGTTGAAGCAGAATGGCCCATATGGGGTAATGAATGTTGTTGCAGCTTGGTCGGACTCTTACATTTTGATTTGATGGTATCCGGAATATGCATCTAGGAAACAAGTGAGTCATGTCCTGCGGTGATTTGATCGATGCGGGGGAGGGGGAAGGGATCCTTAGGGCAAGCTTTATTGAGGTCTTTAAAATCGACGCACAACCGCCAGGATTTGTCCTTCTTTGGTACCGTCACCAGGTTTGCTAGCCAGTCCGGATGTTTTATTTCTCTGATGAATCCGGCCTCAATTATCTTGGCTAGCTCCTCCCCCATGGCTTGACGTTTGGGTTCGGAAAAGCGTCGCCGTGTTTGCTTGACCGGTTTATATCCCTTTAGTACATTGAGCCTATGTTCGGCCAACTCGCGTGGGATTCCTGGCATATCAGAAGGGTGCCAGGCGAATATATCCCAATTCTCACGCAGGAACTCTTGTAGCGCGGCGTCAACAGTTGGGTCAAATTGTGCTCCGATGGATGCTTTCTTATTGGGGTCCATTGGATGGACTTGGAATTTGACTATTTACTCCGATGGTTTGAAGGAGGTGGATTTGGGTCATTTGTCTTGGACCACATCATCCCTGTCTACCGTAGAGCGCAGCGTGGCTAATTCTTCGGCCACGAGGGCTTCAGATAATGCCTCGAGGGCCAAGGACGCGGTTTTGTTTTCGGCGTGGAGTGTTATGTCTGGATCACTAGCTAGAGTGATTATACCGTTGGGCCCAGGCATCTTAAGCTTCATGTATCCATAATGGGGTACCGCTTGGAAGCGCGTAAATGCATCTCGCCCTAAGAGGGTGTGATACCCGCTGGTGAAATGGGCCACTAGGAAGGTTATTTCTTTGGACCGATAGTTCTCCTACGTGCCGAATACCACGTCGAGTGTTATTTTTTCCCGCACACCGTGCCTCCCGATTTGGAATAACTCCTCAGAAGGTCGTGCCACTTTGCTCAATGCGGCTCCTGTCTATTTCCATTTTTTGGAGTGTATCTTCATAGATGAAGTTTAGCCCGCCGCCGCCGTCCATGAGGACCTTGGTGAGCCGAAAGTCGTCCATGATTGGACTGAGGATCAAGGCGGCAGGTGCTCGGACTGTCCTGTATTTTGGTTCGTCACCAGCATTAAAAGTTATAGCCGTATCGTTCCAAGGGTTTATTGCTGCTATTTGACAGACTTCAGCGAGTCCGCATAGTGCTCTTTTGCGCCTATTGTTTGAGGCGAATGTCTTGAAGACCGTCAGTACCTTGGGATCATTGTCCTTTTGGGGGTGTTGTTCTGGGTTATTCTCGGTGAGGACATCCTCGCCGCTCTTGGCTACTTGCCGGAGTATCCAACATGCTCTAAGGCTATGTGTTGGTATGTTATCTGGTGTTGCGTGTATTTTGCGTGGCCCATCGAGGCATCCTTCCATAACGGTTTCGCGCCCCATACTAGACTTGTATTTCTCTACCGTTGAGCCAGGCGTGTTGCAAGGGTGCGCCCTTTTCACCTGAATGAGGGTTGAGTGGGGACCGATGATTCCCAACGAGCTGCTTGAGTTTTCCAGGCGCTTTCTAATGCATTGTACTTCTGTACGATAGTTGCCAAGTCAGCGAAGTGTAGGATGTGATGGCGGTTGATGGCGTTGAGGATTCCTTCGTCCCTGCAATAGTTGCAGAACACTGAGATCGCTTCCTCATCACAGCAATCTTTAATCTTGTTTTTAACAAGAAGGAATCTGGCCTAGAAGTGATGGACCGTTTCCTGAGACTGCTGTTTTATGCTCGTGAAAGCGCTTGTATTCGGGTGGGTGGGTGGATTTAAATCTGAACCCTGACCCAGTTTTGGATCCGGAGTTTGAAGGTCTTCCGAACTTAACTGATCGGGCTCCGGGATGTCCGCTGATTTCTTAGGCCCGTCATCCGATTCTATGTTCAGAGGGCAGGATGCTTCACCTCGCGGGTAGGTGTCTGGCTCTTTGAGACCGGAGATCCGGACATAGTCCGTCCTCAATATGGCGGAAGAGTTATCGACCCGCTCCTCAACTACCGCTATCTGGTGGGTGATCGGCGAAGATTTGATTTCTCTCTGATCAGGTTTAAGCCCAATCCGATCGTAGTCTGTAGTGACCCCCGGGGCGGTGATGCGATCTAGGAGCTCACTTAAAGACGAAATCTCCGCTGGATCCATCTGCTTGGAGTATTCGGAGTCGATATTAAGGGGGTTTTCGATGACCCGAGAGGCAATCGTCGGCTTAATGGCCGAACGGGCGGTCATGGTAAAGACGCCCAGCCGGAGGGTTTGGCCTGGAGCCAGCGTTCCTCCGGTGGTGATATTATCCTTGAGAGCAAGGCGAGACATCGTTCTTGTTGTAGACGGCACAATGGAACTCTCAATGAAAGCACCAATGTTGGTGTCAAAACCGGCGGATCTCGGGTAGGGGGTCCCGAACTGTGCGTCTAAGGTCGATGGTAACAGGAGATAGGGACACGATGCTTACCCAGGTTCGGGCCCTCTTTGTGGAGGTAATACCCTACCTCCTTCTTGATTGATATTGATGAATATGAGTGTTACAAGAGTCGATCTACCTCGAGATCGTAATGGCTAAACCCTAGAGGTCTAGCGTGTATGGATATGATAATGAGTATCCTCTATCCAGACTAAGTCCTCCGGTTTATATAGACACCGGGAGGATCTAGGGTTACATAAGGTCTGTTACAAAGAAAGGAATCTACATATTCGGTCGCCAAGCTTGCCTTCCATGCCAAGGAGAGTCCTATCCGGACACAAGTACAGTCTTCGGTCTTCGTACCTTCACAGCCCATCAGTCCGGCCCATGGCTAACACGTCGGATGCCCGAGGACTCCTTAATCCAAGACTCCCTCAACAATAGAGGTAGAGGTTAAGTCGTTAGAAATAATAGTGACCTCACTCTATCTATGTGGTGGTTCACTCACTCCCTCAAGGTAGGTTCACTCAATCTCACGTACGGTGGAGTCACTCATCTCACTCAAGTGGTGTGGGTTGTGGCTCTCCTCACATGGGAATTGTGGCAACACATCATATATGGGGCCGGTGGTGAAGTCACTCTCACTCTCAATATGGTGGCAAAAGTCACTCAAGTCATCATACGCCGCCGTGGTCGAAGGGAAAATCCCATGCTCAACCATCTCATCACCGTCGTCGTGGATGAAAATCGAAGATGGCACATCATCACTCTCGCCTCCTAAGATGGAAGCATCATCCTTGCTCGTCACCATGTCGCTGGCCTGCAAATCTTGGTCCTTGATGGTCTCCGTAGTCGTAGTCGTCGCCGCACCATCTTGAAAAAGAGTCAAAGTAGACTCGGCATCATCAATGCCACAAAGAGGGATGGCGGTGAAGTCAAACTTGGGAGCATCGTCTTGGAGCTCGTCGAGCTTGGACATCGTGGTGGTAATAGCCTCATGCTCGTTCTCATGGAGCTTGGTCGTCGCGAAGAGAGCTTGGGGTGGAGAAGCTTTGGCCTTCATGAGTTCTTTGATCCGCCTTGAGAGCACCAATATAGTTGTCATCTAGTGACTTGTAGTTCTCGAGGAAGATTGTCTTGGAGATGTCGTTGTGCAATCACATCATGAAGTACTCGTCGATGGACTTGGATCCTTGGATGGTGTTCTCCAATTAGCGTTGAAGTTGTTCCATGTAGGTTGGAGGCACAAACTCTCGTCGCAAAGCTCTCTTCGTCTTGGGCCAACTCATGCCGTAGCTCTCTGAAGGTGTGTGAAGCCACCATGTGGACGCGTAGTCGTGGAAGTTTGTTGTGGCGCACTTCACTTGATCTTCGGGAGGAACTTGATGTAGCGTGAGGTAGTCATCCATTAGGCGCTCCCACTCGAGATACTCATCGGCTTCTTGAGTCCCATAGAATGGAATCTTGTGGTTAGTGTCGAGGTCGTAGTAGCTCGTGGGAGTTGTGAACTTGAGCTTGGGGAGCTTCTCTTGAGCGTAGTGTTGAGGTGCTTGTTGGCGAAGATGTCGTATATCCGAAGGCGAAGATGCCTTGAAGTTGCTTGGCGAAGATGCCAAGGGAGATGGTGAAGTTGTTGAGCGAGTGTTGGAGTTGAGCCATTGATCTTCACATTCGTGGTGGTGATGGTGTCGATGCCGATGTGACCTTGCCGGAGATGGTAGCTTGGAAGCATGTGTACTTGAGCATCTTCTCGAGGATGAGGAAGATCGCTTGTAGGACTTGATGAGGGCTTTGATCTCCTCCACTTGAGCTTGCATCTTGGCGTCAGTAGAGTTATTCGTGGCATCAAACTCGTCCTTGTTGTTGTAGACCAAAGGAATTGCCTTGCCTATCCATGACAAGACTCGAGTAGAGGTGACTAGGAAATGAGATAAACAATACCAAGTTACCTTTTCCCAATGTTGAGGATGTATCCCGTTTCACTCAATGTGAGATGAAAGAATAGTGGAATTGGTACCGAACTTGTTCACTCACACCTACAAACTAAAGCTTATGGAGTAGCTCGGTGAGGATAGTGGCACAAAAATTTAATGCAAAATGTTTGCAAGAGTCCATAATGTTGAAAGAGATTCACAAATTTGCAAGTGAAACAAATAGACCAATAGCAATGAATGGCACACGAAAACGCACACACGTATAGATAAATGGGGTCGTGCAACGAAGGAATGAGCTCAAAATATGGAATCCACGGAAAATGCTCTTGTTGCACAACTCTAGAGAGACGCTAGCATGATTTCTCAATAGGCGGATACGACACTTGTGCACAACCTATAGGAGACAAAAATGCAACGACTTCTATCCCAAGTATGCTATATATGTATGATGTTCCGGTGGTATGATCCAAGATGATCGGATATGACAATCTTATATGCAATGGGGTATGATGCTATGACACTTGCTTACAAGCTTCTTTGCTCTTTCTCTTTTTCTTTGCTTAAAAGCATATTATTTTTTATGGCCACAATGCGGAATGCACAAACCAAGATAGCAATTGTGTATATGCGGGAACATACTTGAGGCACAAGAGATGATATGATGATACCAATATGATATGGTCTGTATGCAATGTATGGTGTAGATCACTAATGTGCACAAGTAACGTTGCCGGCAATACTCAAATGGCTAGTCTCCATAGGCAAGTGACGCAAAATGGGCTAGGGGTTATCAACGCAATGGCAAGGGAATATACAATGGAGGGATACCACGATACCAAGATGATATGGAGGTTACCGTCCGTGGCGATGATGAGTGGCGGTGATCTTGATGGAGATACCAAGATGATGGAGACTCGTCCCTAACTAGCTGAAACACCTTAGGAAACAGAAAAACCGTGAACTCAAAATCTCAAATGTCAAAACTCAAATGGTGGTAGCGCGAATGCGGAGGTGGTTGCGGAAGCTCAATGGAATTGTGGAATGGCAATGATGGGTTGAGACACAATGTGGCAGTGGAGGGTAAGGTGGTTGACTATACATGGTGTCGAAGTTGGAAGCACGGTCCCTAAGTAGCCTCAACACCTTAGGAGACACAACTCTCAACACAAACAAAATTGGGTTAAGTTGGGGTGGTGGAAGTATATGGTGGGCAAGCCTATGCAGAAGTTATGGTGGTGGTTGATGAAGAAGCAACCATCCCTAAGTAACCGAAACACCTTAGGACACTCAAATCACAACTCAAACAACCTCAAATGCTATAAGGAACAAAATCGCTTAGGTTGCGGAAGTCGGTGGTGGTTATGCGGATGATATGGTGGAAGCCCTAGGCAAAGATGCCAAAGTTCCAAACATTTTATGTAGTCAAATGGTGTTGGCAGTATTTTTGGGAAGGGGGATGTCAAGAGCTTCTCAACAAGCTAAAGAATGCGAAAATCGGGCTCCGGATGAATTAGTTATGGACAAAACGGTGAAACGGGAAAGCTGAAATGTACAGGGGCCGGACATCCGGGGTTGGGTCCGGATTTCTGGGTGTCAGTGTCCAGAACCGAGCAGATTTGGCATTCCAGGAGCCGGATGTCCGGCCGGGGACCCGGATGTCCGGCCTGATGGCCTGGATGTCCGGCCCGACGATTCCAAATCGGGATTTGGACTTCGAAACTCGATTTAGGGGCGAAAATTGATGATTTTCGGGGCAAAATTGGAGAGATTTTGTGGATGGAAGGTAGGGAAAAGTGGGGACAAGCTAGATCTACTGAAGACACAACAAATACATGGATCAAAATCAACAAGACATCATCAAAACCAACAAAAAAATTGGGGCTATTTTTTGGTGGGGATTTTCGAATTTAGGACGAAATTAACAAAATTAGGCTAGAAAACAAAGAGGGGGGCTCCGAAATCGTGATCAACATGGCTCTGATACCAATATGATGTTGGGTGGAACCCTATACGGCTGATATTTCATGAAAGGAGCGGGTCCCGCGAAGAACACGAAGAACACAGGGAAGAACGAAGAGAGAACACAAGGGGAAACACTCAAGAACAAGTCCAATCACACATCCACTAGACAATGAAACACACAAGATCCACAAGGTACATGAACAACAAAGGGAAAGATACAAGGGAAGGTTCATCTCCATGAGGAGGTCTTGATGGTAGAGTTCATCCCAAATCCAAAGGAGATGGGGGCTTGAATCCTAGAAGGATCTTCCCACAAGGGGGTCTTGCATCCAAGGTGGATCTTCTCCGAAGATGGGCCGCGGTCTCTCTTGTGGAGTAGATCCGTAATAGATGAGCAAAGCTCTATCTCTAAATGAGCTACTACTTTGCTAACCCTAACTAGGAGGAGGTGGAGGAGTATATATAGTCTAAGGCCATGAAGGGGTAAGTGAGCCTCTAGCCTGGCTATGCACGCGCAGGTGTCGGATGTACGGGCTGGGGGCTGGATGTCCGGGGCTTCAGGAGGCGCCGGATGTCCGGGGCTCGGGCCGGATGTCCGGGATGAAGTGACCAAGATTTTGGTGCATTCTATCGTCGATTGCGGATTTCTGGGGGAGAAGCCGGATGTCCGGGATTTGGCGGGGCACTGGATGTCCGGGCACACGGGCCGGATGTCCGGCCGCTGATGCCGTTGGCCGTCTGTTGGGGCAGCTCTTGCGTGGCTGCCCAGGCGCCGAATGTCCAGCCTCTGGCCCGGATGTCCGGCTGCTGTAGCTTCAACAGCTCTGTCTTCTTCCGTCGTCGCTTCCAAGCTTCCCTCGCGGATGGTGTAGTTGTTCCATGGCGGTTGCACTCCTCCTCATCGTCCATAGTGTTCCAACAATACCTATGCATGCACGTGAGTGGAGTGTCAATTAGTATACCATCCTCGAAGGTGTCAAATGAGCACGTGTAAAGGAGATGGTTCACCTTTGTGTATGTGAAGTAGATGTCTCACGTGTCACTCGCCGAATGGACTCTTAACATGGTGATGTCCATATGATGCTCTGCATCACGAAGACACTTTGGAGTGCGACGTCGTTCTAATGACCGTTTGCCACCTTCTTCTTAGACGCCCATGGCAATTTGATAGAGGTGTCATACACGACGGCCGAACGAACCACTACATCTTCAATATGAAGGGAAAGGAATACGTACTTCGACCTATGTCTCCAAGCCAAGTGATTGCCGACAAGCAAGCCACCCATCGTGGAGAGAATAGTGAGAGAGCGAAGCACCCAAAAGAGAGTGAGCGCCAAAAGCCCAAATCGAGTGCCTCCATGATGAGCGAAAAGAAGAACTTAGTCACATTGGCAACCAAAACTGAGGTAGGAGGAGTGTGTGAGAACCCATCTAGTGTCCTACACTATGTCCTTTTGTGCAAGGACAATGCAACACAAGGTAACACCTCTCACGCTCTAACTTTAGTGTTGTCTTCTCTTTTGCAGGAATTTTAGGATGTTTTACCCGATGAGCTACCTCCGGGACTACCTCCACTACGAGGCATCGAGCACCGCATCGACCTCATCCCCGGAGCACCTCTTCCAAACATAGCTCCCTACCGCATCAACCCCGAAGAAACCAAAGAAATACAAAGGCAAGTAAAGCATCTCATAGACCATGGACATGTGCATGAAAGTTTGAGCCCTTGTGCCATCCCGGTCATTCTTGTGCCAAAACGAGACGTTAGCTTTCGCAGGTGCTCCGATTGTAGACCTATCAATGCTATCACCGTTTCTATAGGTATCCCATTCCATGCCTTGATGATATTCTTGATGAACTTAGTGGTGCCACTATATTCTTCAAGATTGATCTTAAAAGTGGTTACTATCAAATCCGCATACAAGAGCGTGTTGAATGGAAATCCTCTTTCAAAACCAACTATGGGTTTTATGAGTGGTTAGTCATGCCTATGGGTCTATCGGAAGCACTGGGTACTTTTATGCGTCTAATGAATCATGTCTTTCGCCCTTACATTGGTGTGTTTGTTGTGGTCTACTTCGATGATATCCTTGTTTATAGCAAATCTCTTCAAGATTATGTCACCCATGTTCGAACCGTTTTGCAAACTCTTCGAAACGAGCATCTCTTTGCTAACATGGAAAAGTGCCTTTTCGGCGTTGATAAGCTTGTTTTCTTGGGTTTTGTTGTATCTTTTAAGGGTGTTCATGTAGATGAGTCCAAGATCAATGCTATTAAGACATGGCCCCAACCATACAACTTGCATCAAGTGCGTAGCTTTCTTGGCCTTGTGGGTTTCTATCGTCGCTTTGTGAAAGATTTTAGCACCATTGCTTCACCTTTGCATGCTTTGAGCAAGAAAAATGCGCCTTTTGTTTGGGGACCATCCCAAGATACCGCTTTGAATGAGCTTAAGAATATGCTTACTCATTCTCCCGTTCTTGATTTACCAAACTTTGACAAGCCCTTTGAGATTCATTGTGATGCTAGTGGTAATGGCATAGGAGGTGTGTTAACGCAAGATAAGCGCCCCATAGCTTACTTTAGTGAAAAACTTTCTGGATTGCAACTCAATTACCCCATCTATGACAAAGAGTTATATGCTTTAGTGCGCGTTTTGCACGAATGGGAACACTATCTTCGCCCTCATGAATTCATCATTCATACCGATCATGAAATGCTCAAGTATCTTAAGGGACAAACCAAGTTGAACAAGCATCATGCTAAATGGAGTGAATTCATCGAGTCTTTTCCTTAGGTCATCAGGTACATCAAAGGTAAGGAAAACGTTGTGGCAGACGCCCTTTCACGCATATGCATGCTTGTTACTCAACTTGAATTGGATGTCATTGGCTTTGAGCACATAAAAGACTTGTATGAGCATGATCCTACTTTTGGTACTCCTTATGCCAAATGTTTGACGCATACATCTTGGGAACGCTATTACATCAAAGATGGATATCTTATGAGAGCTAACAAGCTTTGCATCCCCGAGTCCTCTCTTCGTTTGTTGCTTTTGCAGGAATCTCATGGAGGAGGACTAATGGGACATTTTGGACGCGACAAGACATTCGCTATGCTCTCCAAGAACTACTATTGGCCCAAGATGTTTCGCGACGTCAACCGCTTCACCAACCGATGCTCTACATGTCGCAAAGCTAAGTCAAAATCTCAATTCCATGGCCTTTACATGCCTCTCCCAATTCCATATCAACCATGGGAAGACATTAGCATGGATTATGTACTTGGATTGCCTAGGACTAAAAATGGAAAGGATTCGATACTTGTCGTTATGGACCACTTCTCTAAGATGGCACATTTCATTCCTTGCAACAAGATAGACGATGCTTCACATGTTGCCAATCTCTTTTGTAGGGAAATATTGCGTCTATTTGGAGTACCAAAGACGATCGTCTCGGACCATGATGTCAAGTTCCTAAGCTACTTTTGGAAGACCCTTTGCGCAAAGCTCGGAATCAAGATACTCTTCTCCACGGCAGATCATCCACAAACTGATGGCCTATTTCGAGTACTCATCAAGAAGAACATCAAGGAGTTGGAGGAGTGCCTACCTATCGCCGAGTTCGCCTACAACCGAGCAAGACACTCAACAACTGGCAAGTCCCGCTTCGAGGTCGTCTACGGATTCAACCCATTGTCACCACTGGACATTCTTCCTCTACCACTACAAGAGCGCATCAATATGGACGCAAGCGCACGTGAGAACAATCTCAAAGAAGTGCATGAAGATACAAGGCACACAATCGAGTGCCAAGTACAACGACTTGCGACAACGGTCAACATCAATAAGCAACCCATGGTATTCGACATTGGTGATCTTGTGTGGCTACACCTTCGCAAAGACCACTTCCCCACCGAACGCAAGTCCAAGCTTCTACCTTGAGCGGATGGACCCTTCAAGATGCTCGCACGCTACAATAACAACGCTTACAAGATCGACCTCCCACACGACAAGTACAACATGAGCGACATCTTCAATGTCAAGGACCTTTTGCCCTACCATGGTTATGAAGATTTTGATCCGAGGTCGGATCTTCCCCAAGGGAGGTGACGCGGAGCATCCTACGGGCATCACCATGTCAAGAGTCTGTTTGGCAAGTGACACGTGCGGCATCTACTTCACATACACAAAGGTTAATCATCTCCTTTACACGTGCTCACTTGACCCATTCGAGGATGGTATACTACTTGACACCCCTCTCATGTGCATGCATAGGTATTGTCAGAACTTCACGAATGACGAGGAGGAGTGCAAGCGCCAAGGTACAACTATAGCATCCGCGAGGGAAGTGTGTAAACGAAGACGCAAGAAGAAGAGCTGCCAAAGAAGCTACAGCGAGCGAACGTCCGGCCCACACCGGTCGACCGGCTAGCGAGCAGACGTCCGGCCTCCACCGGACGACCGATACCTGAAGCCCCAGCCAAGCTACAGCGAGCGGACGTCCGACACCACCGGACGACCGGCAACCGGACGATCGGCCACCTCTAGAAATCTAGTACTTCAGTGACCGGGCCAGAATGAGCGGAAGTCCGGCGACTACCGGACGTCTGGACGCCCATAACCCACCGGACGACCACTACACACCGGACGTCCGGTACCTGTCTGCGCACAGGATCGGGCCCGAGGCCCATGTATCCCTCTCCCACTTACCCCTTCGTGGACCTAGAATATATATTCTCCTCCAGCTCATCCTAGTTAGGGTTAGCGTTGTGATAGCTCATATTAGAGATAGAGCCTCGCTCATCCATGTAACACCCTCGATGCGACTATATCTCCCACGTGTCGAGGCACGACTTAGAGGCATAATCGCATTGAAGGCATATGTCGCAAGTTAGGCAATCTTCACAACATCCCATGTAATATAAATCATAAAGGGGAGATAACATAGTTGGCTTACACTCGCCACGTCAATCAAGTACATAAATAACATTACATCAACCAAACACTCATGGCCCGACTACGGCGCCAAAATAAAAGATAACCCAACAAACGATACGGTCCCGATCACCCCCAACTGGGCACCACTACTGATCATCAGGAAAGGAAACATAGTAACGTTGAGAGTCCTCGTCGAACTCCCACTTGAGCTTAAGTGCGTCTCCTGGAGCGGAATCATCAGGCCCTGCATCTGGTGTGATAGTAATCTGTGAGCCACAGGGACTCAGCAATCTCGCACCCTCGCGATCAAGACTATTTAAGCTTATAGGTAAGGCAAGGTAAATATATGTGGAGCTGCAGCAAGCGACTAGCAGGTATGGTGGCTAACTTATTCGCAAAAGAGAGCGAGAAGAGGAGGCAAAGCGTGAGCAAGAAACTAGAGAGCAACCTACGCAAACATTACTCCAACACCGTGTCCGCTTCCCGGACTCCGCCAAGAAGAGGCCATCACGGTAACACACTCAGTTGATTCATTTTAGTTAAGTTAAGGTTCAAGTTATCTACAACCGGACATTAACAAATTCCCATCTACCCATAACCGCGGGCATGGCTTTCGAAAGTTCAAATACCTGCAGGGGTGTCCCAACTTAGCCCATGACAAGCTCTCACGGTCAACGAAGGAATATACCTCCTCCTGAGACATTCCGATCAGACTCGGTATCCCGGTACAACAAGACACTTCAACAAGTTAAAACAAATCCAGCAACATCGCCCGAATGTGCCGACAAATCCCGATAGGAGCTGCACATATCTCGTTCTCAGGGCACACTCAGATGAGCGCTCCGTACAACTAAAACCAAACCTCGAGTTTCCCCGAGGGGGCGTTGCACAGGACTCTAGTTTGGACCAACACTCAGAGGAGCACTGGCCCGGGGAGGTTAAAATAAGATGACCCTTGAGTCTATAGAACCCAAGGGAAAGAAAAGGCTAGGTGGTGAATGGTAAAACCAAGGTTGGGCATTGCTGGAAAAGCTTTAATCAAGGCGAACTATCAAGCGGTTCCCATTATAACCCAACCGCATAAGGAACGCAAAATCCGGGAACATAACACCGATATGACGGAAACTAGGGCGGCAAGAGTGGAACAAAACACTAGGCGAGAGGCCGAGCCTTCCATCCTTTACCAAGTATATAGATGCATTAATTAAATAAGATATAATGTGATATCCCAACAAGTAAACATGTTCCAACAAGGAACAACATCTCCCTGTTCCAACAAGGAACAAACTTCAATCTTCACCTGCAACTAACAACGCTATAAGAGGGGCTGAGCAAAGCGGTAACATAGCCAATCAACGGTGTGCTAGGAGAAGGTGGGTTAGAGGCTTGGTTTAACAATATGGGAGGCATGATAAGCAAGTGGTAGGTATCGCAGCATAGGCATGGAAAAAGAGCGAGCAACTAGCAAGCAAAGATAGAAGTGATTTCGAGGGTATGGTCATCTTGCCTGAAATCCCGTAAGGAAGAAGAACGAGTCCATGAAGAAGACAAACGGACGTAGTCGAACGGTTCCTCACAAACACGACGTTATCGGAACCAACCTGAAGAAGCAACACCGGAAAGAAGCAAACAACATAGTAAACAACCATCACATGAACATGGCATGATGCACAATCAAGTATGATGCATGTCCGGTTTAATGAAGCATGGCATGGCAAAAATGCACAAACAATTCTACAAATTAAGTGAAGCACAATATGCAACGAGTTGCATATTAATGAAACACAAAACAAGTTATTTAGTTCAATCTTGTTTATGTACCCAACAATATTAAATGTTGTTAAACATGGCAAGAGGGTGAAGCAAAGTAAAACTACCTATCTAGTCAAGTTTAAATGAGGCCGGAAGCAACGAACAACAATTCCGGTAAATCCTCATATGCATATTTTAAGGTTTGGTACTGTTCTGCCCTAATTATAATTTTAGAGTTATTAAACATGCAAAGTAAAGCCACCATGTTAAACTAGGCATTTTTCTACCCCATTTACATATAAAGATTATTAAATTTCGAGTTACGGTTATTTAGTTATGAATTAAACCATTTTAGCATGGCATAGGAGCAAATTTAACCAAACAGCATTTTAAACATTTAAAACATGGATGAAAATGACATATTATTAAACTAGACAAAATTCTAAGCAAGTTTCATATATAAATCATTTTAATATGATGCACGGTTATTAAGTTAGTATATGCATGAACATGGAGGGTTTTTCTGTAAAACTGCAGTCTCAGGATTAGTAGGAAAAAACGTTCCGCGGAAAAAAATATGAGTCAGGCCAAAACTGGCCCGAACTGGGCTCTACAGGAGAAATCCAAAGATGGGCTTCCTCACATTGGGCCTCACAGAGCTGGGCATTGCTCGAGGCGATGCTGGGCCACGACGGGAGAGAAGGCCGGCCCACACAGCTGGCCAGCGCAGTCAACGCGCGGCTGGACCGGGCTCCTCTCGCATGATCTGATGAGGCAGGCAACAGTAGTTCAGCGCGGCGGGACGAGGCGGCTCTGCAGCAGTCGAGGGCGGCGTCTGGCGTGATGCAGGGGACGACGAGGGAACTTGGCGCGGCTCCTGGATCCGGGCACGAGCGAGGCTGGAGACGCGACGAAGGAGGCAGCGAAGACGGCCCCGGGCATGGGATGGCACCAGGAGTCCAGGACGGGCACTGGCGAGGATCTATGGAGGAAGAGCTCCATTCCGTGGCCATGGAGATCTCCCTGTCCAACAAGAAAGGAGACAGAGACAGCATGAGAGAGAGGGAGACCGAGGAGGAAAAGTAGGAAGAAGGAGGGGAGGTCGGTGTTGCTGCTGCTATCACCGGTGGCAAGCTCCGGCGCGGGCGGAGGCCATCGGGCATGGGAGTGGCTCGGGGCTGAGCTCATGGAGGGGAACGCGAGGCTGCAGAGAGAGAAGCTGTGGATCTCGTAGATCGAGGGGAGAAGGCCAGATCAGTGGATCGGGCAGGGGAGATCCCGAGGGGGGATTTGGTCAGGTGGCGGCGGCGATGGGACAAACTCCTAGGTTTTAGGGTTTGATGAGAGATATATACACCAGGTGGATTAGGTTAGGGGCTACCTCATCCCTTCGGTCGTAATTGGACGGTCGCTAATAAAATAGTTAGGGAGCCCAAATAAGAAAACGATGACGTTTTGTAGATGTTTGGGGATGATCCAGACACAACGGTGACAACAGTCCGGGTCGGGTCCGGGACAACTTTTCGGACGCGCGCGCGAGGAGGGCCGCGGGCACTGTGCAAAGAGGGGTTAGGCGAACGAGGTCAAGTGTGTGGACTGAGAGGAGAGAGGGGAATGCAACCCGGCAACCGTTTCCGGAGACCGAAAACGTCCGACGTTAGACCGACTATAATGTCGCTATAGTTATCCGTTGGGGCATCAAACGATCTCCGAATGTGATGAAACTTGACAGGTGGTCTATCTACACTATAATAAGACCACACTTCAACTCTCATCCCATTCCGAGAACATTTTCTGGCCACTTATAAAATACTATTTCGGACATGCCTCGGGCGCGTGCAAGTGTGTCTGGGCTCAGAACGGACAACGGAAGGAACGAGGAGACCGGGACGGATGCAAGTTTTGAAAACATGATGATGCAATGCACATGATGACATGATGAAATGCAACACGCAAGCAAATGACATGGCAACGACAGCGAATAACTGGACGACACCTGGCACATCGGTCACGGGGCGTTACAATCCACATCGGATCTACTCCACGAGAGAGATCGCGGCCCCTCTACGGAGAAGATCCACGTTGGATTCAAGACCTCATCACGGAGAAGACCATCAAGACCTCCTCACGGATAAGAACCGGTTACCTCTTGTATCATCCTTTGTTGACTTTGGATCTTGTATCTCTCTTTGTGTTTCGAGGATCTAGCATATGTGTGGTCGTTTTGTTGGTTTGAGTGATTCTCTCGTGTTTCCCTTCGTGTTCTTCGTGTTCTTCGTGGGATCCGCTCCTTTCATGAAAGATGGGCCATCTAGAGTTCCATCCCACATCACCTTGGTATCATGAGCCATGTTGATCACGATTTCGGAGCCTCCCCGTTGTGTTTTCTAGCCTAATTTTGTTGTGTTCTTCCCTAAATTGGAAAATCCCCACCAAAAATAGCCCCAATTTTTTGTGATTTGTTGGTTTGACGAGGTTTTGTTGGATTTGATCGATGGATTTGCTTGGTTTCAAGTGGATCTAGAATCTTCCCAAGTTTCCCCATCTTTCATCCATGAAATCTCGTCAATTTTGACACCCAAATCCCCAATTTCCGCCCAAAATCGCGCCGCGGATCTCGCATCTCGCATTGACCCCGACCCACCGGACAACCGACACTTACAGACGTCCGGAGCCCCTGGAACGACCGGACGTCCGCAACTTACCGGACGACCAGAACCCCCTTACCCAAGCAGAATTTACGGATTTCCGAGCTGATCGGACGTCCGGCGACCGGACTTCAGTCCTTTTACGGACGTCCCTAACCTGTAAAAACTGACTTCGGCTAATTCTTGTTTCGGCCATAACTAATTCATCCAAACTCCGATTTTGATGTTCTTTAGCTCGTTTTGAAGCTCTTGAGATCCCCCTTCCCACAAAAATACCACCAACATCATTTGACTCCATCAAATTTTGAAAAGTTTGGCATCTTTGCCTAGGGGCTTCCACCACATCATCCGCTACACCACTACCGACTTCCGCAACCTTACCCATATTAATCCCCATTGCATATGTGGTTGCCTGAGTAGCGATTCGAGTCTCCTAAGGTGTTTCAGCTACTTAGGAACTGTTGCTTCTTCATCAACCACCACCACAACTACCGCATAGGCTTACCCACCATATACTTCCACCACCAACTTAACCCAATTTTGTTTGTGTTGTGAGTTGTGTCTCCTAAGGTGTTTCAGCTATTTAGGGACCGTGCTTCCAACTCCGGCACCGTGTATAGTCCACCACCTTACCCTCCATTTTCGCATTGCCTACTCGCAAAACCCATCATTGCATTTCCGCAATCCCATTGAGCTTCCGCAACCACCAACGCATTCCTACTACCACCATTTGACATTTGAGATTTTGAGTTTGCTATTTTTCCGTTTCCTAAGATGTTTCGGATACTTAGGGACGAGTCTCCATCATCTTGGTATCTTCATCAAGATCACCGCCACTCATCATCGCCACGGACGGTAACCTCCATATCATCTTGGTATCATGGTATCCCTCCATTGTACTGATAACCGCTAGCCCATTTTGCATCACTTGCCTATCGAGACAAGCCATTTGAATATTGCCCGCAACGTTACTTGTGCACATTAGTGCTCATCGAGCTACACCTTCCTTAGCATACATACCATATCATATTGGTACCATCATATCATCTCTTATGCCTCAAGTTTGTTCCCACATATATACAATTGATATCTTGGTTTGTGCATCGTGCAAAAGTGGCCTTAAAAAGAATAAAGCTTTTATGCAAAAGAGAAAGAGCAAAGAGCCTGTAAGCAACTGCCATAGCATCATACCACATTGCATATAAGATTGTCATATCCAATCATCATGGATCATACCACCGAAACATCATACATATATAGCATACTTGGGATAGAAGTTCATACATTTTCCATCTTATAGGTTGTGCAAAAGTGTCGTATCCGCCCATTGAGCAATCGTGCTAGCGTCTCTCTTGAGTTGTGCAACACGAGCGTTTTCCGTGGATTCCACATTTTGTGCTCATACTTGGTCGCACGACCCCATTTATCTATCCGCGTGTGTGTTTCCATGTGCCACATATTGCTATTGGTCTACTTGTTTCACTTGTGAATTTGTGAATCTCTTTCAACATTATTAACTCTTGCTAACATTTTGCATTAAATGTTTGTGCCACTATCCTCACCGAGCTCCACCATAAGCCTTATTTGTGTAGTTGTGAGAAATCGACAAGATCGGTACCAATTGTGCTATTTCCTTGTTACACTATTGAGCGATCATTGATCCATCTTCAACATCGCTCAAGGTACATTTGGTATAGTTCTTCTTTTTCTCCCACTCATATTTGCTCGAGTCTTGTGATGGATAGGCAAGGCATTTCATTTTCGGTCTACAACAGCAACGACGAGTTCGACGCCATGAACAACTCCACCGACACCAAGATGCAAGCTCAAATGGAGGAGAAAAAGCCCTCATCAAGTCGTACAAGCGATCTTCCTCATCTTTGAGAAGACACTCAAGAGAACATGTCTTCGAGCTACCATCTCCGACAAAATCACATCGGCATCGACACCATCACCAACAAGGACATGAAGGTCAAGAGCTCAACACCAACAACCGCTCAACGACTTCACCATCTCCCTTGGCATCTTCGCCAAGCGACTTCAAGGCATCTTCGCCTATGGACATACGACATTTTCGCCCACAAGCACTTCAAGAGAAGCTCCCCAAGCTCAAGTCCGCAACTTCCACGAGCTATTACGACCTCAACACTGACCATGAGATTCCTTTCTATGGGACTCTAGAACCCGAGGAGTATCTCGAGTGGGAGAGTTTGATGGACGACTACCTCAAGCTACATCAAGTTCCTCCCAAAGATCAAGTGAAGTGCGCCACAAGGAACTTCCATGACTACGCGTCCACATTGTGGCTTCACACACCTTCGGAGACCTACAACATGAGTTTGCCCAAGACAAAGAGAGCTTTACAGCACGATTTCGTTCCCCCAACCTACATGGAACAACTTCTACGCCAATTGGAGAACACCACCCAAGGATCCAAGTCCATCGACGAGTACTTCAAGGAGATGAAGAAAGCCTTGCGACGAGCCGGCGTGGAAGACCCCATTTCGATGAAGTTCCACTTCATGATGGGATTGCACAACGACATCTCCAAGACGATCTTCCTCGAGAACTACAAGTCCCTCGATGACAACTACATTGGTGCTCTCAAGGCGAAACAAGAACTCATGAAGTCCAAGGCTTCTCGACCCCAAGCACACTTCTCTAAGACCAAGCTCCAAGACGACAATCATGAGGCTAGTACTACCATGATGTCCAAGCCCGACGAGCTCCAAGACGATGCTCCTAAGTTCGACTTCACCGCCATACATCTTTGTGGCATTGACGATGCCGAGTCTACCATGACTCTTTTTCAAGAGGGTGTGGCGACGAGTACGACTACGGAGACCCTTGAGGACCAAGCTTTGGAGGCATGCGACTTGGTGCCGAGCACGGAGGATGCTTCCATCTTAGGAGGCGAGAGTGATGATGTTCCATCTTCGGCATTCATCCACGGCGACGGCGATGAGATGGTTGAGCACGGGATTTTCCCTTCGACCACGGTGACATATGATGACTTGAGTGACTTCAGCCACCATATTGAGAGCGAGAGTGACTTCACAACTAGCCCCATGTATGATGTGTTTCCACAATTCCCATGTGAGGAGAGCCACAACCCCCACCACTCGAGTGAGATGAGTGACTCCACCATATGTGAGTTTGAGTGCACCTATTTTGAGGGAGCGAGCGAAGCACCACATAGAGAGAGTGAGATAGTTGGTAGGTCATGTGAGGCCACTTTCAACACTAACAACTTGACCTCTACCGCTATTGTGTGTTCTCATTTGGTGCTAGGTCGCATCTATGATGGCGCGCCGATTCGCGACGACTACGTCCTCCCCTTGGACAAGACGATGGCCATGGTTGAATATGATGCACCCCCACATGGTTCCATCAACATGAAGATGGCCACCATTTGGTCTTTTCCACCTCACCTACACCACATGAGTGGAATGACAAAGGTAAAATAGGTGAAGGTGATGCTCTAGTCCCACTAGTGGACATTCTTGACATTGATTGCTTGCATGATGTTGATCAACCTATTACCATGCTTCATGCTAGTGCAACTTCCCCATGCGATGATTTACTCATTTATGGTGAGTATGATGATTGCCATGTGGAGTCTATTAGTTGTGATGCCATGTTACATAGGATTTCTTGTGCTAATTCTATCGGTCACATCATGTTTGCCAATCCGCTTGCCTTGTCATATGCTATGCATGAGATCAATCATATGTCATATTTGCAATCTCTTCATAGTGACTATGCATATGCTATTAAAATAAACCCAATTTGCACATATGGCATAGGTGACAAGCCTATGGTTATTGGCATTTGTTTCTCTTGTGATGATATTGACATGCTACCTTTGCATCATTTATCTCATATGACATGCCATAACCACCTCGCTTCGGATATGCATTGTTTTGGATGTTGTCCATTTTCTCCATATGATGTTTCTGATATTGCTCATGAGGAGACCCCCATAGTTTCCTCACACATTTTAGGAGATTTTGATCACTCCCATCCATTGCATGATCCCAATACTTGTGTGCACATTATGCTCCCCATGAATAAAAATGCTATTGTTATGCCTTATACTTGTATGCTGAATTTGCATCCCCATCGTGTTATACACAATAACTATTCTTTCATGATGGATGACATGTTCTTATACCATGCATCGAATTTCATTGAGCGATGATTATCTTGTGCTAACACTCACATGCACATACACATCATGATGGATGATGTGTACATTTACCACACACACAATCTCTTTCGTTTGTGTCTATTTTGTGTAGGTACCCATGAATTCTTGTCAAGCTCGCAATCCCACGAGTTGACAAAACGAGCTCTAGAGAGCAATGATGACTTGGGATCCCATGGAGTTTCTTTCCCACCACTCTCTTCGTGCAAAGACTTCGCGCATTTCTTCTACATGGCCCTCACTTGGCTATGGGTTGTTGTCCATTATATATCCTTTGCCCACCTTGCCATGTTCACTTTGCATGATATGCTCATTCCTATGCTTTTGCCATGCATTTTGTGACCCATGCTTTGCATTACACATGATGATTGATTCTCATACTCGTATGTGTATTTACAAACTTGGTGGAGATATTGCTTGTTATTGCCATGTTTGCTTTGTGCCCCATGCCTATGATGATACTTTCATCTTGCTATGTGTTCGTGCTTGCGATATGTCATGTGCATTGTCTATGTCTATTATTTTCTCACATGACATGATTGCCATGATTTCCTCTAGTATGTTGCATCTTTGCACTACTAGCTTGCACGACTTGATTACTATGCTTGTCTATGTTGCATCACCAATGATTCATACTTGCTCATTTCATGCGGTTGATGACAACCATCTACATGCTTTGTGCATGATTGTTGTTGCTTCTTGTCATATATCTCCATATGTTGCCTCTCTCATGCTAGATGATTTGACATGTATTGAGTGCAACAATGCCCCTAGTCTTGATAATGAGTTGCCCCCATAGCATTATCACATATGATTGGAGATTTTGACATTTTTCTTGTGAAGCATGCTTGTCTTCCCTCTTTGCACCATATACCTAGTGCCATGAATATAGCCATTCTTGCATCATATTATTATGCACTTGTGCTTCTAATGGTTATGTGCAAGAGAAGAGAACCATCATGATGGATGGTGTGTTTATCTACCATGCGCATACGTTCTTTGTTTTGTTGTGTGCATGTGTCGGATACTTGGACTTTATGTCAACTTCCATGTCACATGAGTTGACCATTCGAGCTCTTGAGAGTGAGCCTCATACATTCGACCACGACTCGCTTCTACACCACCTTTCCTACCACTTCGGCAATGTGAAGAATGCACAAGCACACGTCTTCCAGGTGACATCTTTCTTGAGCATGGATATTGTGGATCATACTACTTGTGTTGCTTGCACCATGAGACTTATTGTTCATCTTGGACCGCTTGATTGCAACCTGTTAGATATCTTGCTTCGACTTGTCATTTTCACAATTCCATGCATCATGATATATATGCCTTGTGTGTTGCATCCAATTCTTGGATTACTTGCTCCTATCACATGTTTGGTTGCAAAAATGTCATTTCTTCACATATGCCATGTCCCATTGATTGCTACATGCTTGCCTTGATTGCCTCACACATGATGAACAATTGCTCTTTCTATTGTGTTGAGTGCCACACTATATTCACTACACCCCATGCACATTACGCTTGGATTGTCTTGCACTTGACACATGTGTTTAGACACTTCATTTTTTGGTGTTGTGAATGATTCATATGACTACCATAGACCTTTCATTGAGCAATTTGTGAATGCTTTCTATGAACTTGAGGTAGATGCTTCTTCTCTTGCCACGCATATTTGCATCACTACCTCACATTCACATGCTTGTCCCCATGATTTCTTTGCTTGTGCTAGATTGATATGCTTACATGCCATGTCACAATCCTTTGTCACACCATATGCTTTGCATGATGACGTCACTTGTTTGGTGAATCACCTCTTGAATGCTTGGTTTTGCACTAACGCTAACCACATTTATTTTTCCAACTGTTTGTTGTCCTTGCTCATTTTGAAGGAATCACTAGACGGTGCGACATGGGAGAGTGCCCACTTCAAGCTTGAAGATGATGACTACTTGGTGAACGTCCGCTTCTACATGGCGAAGCCATGTCTTTCCATGGTGATTTGGTTTTCGATCCGAGGTCGGATCTTTACCAAGGGAGGGGAGATGATGTGGAGCATCCTACGGGCATCACCATGTCAAGAGTACATTTGGCAAGTGACACGTGCGACATCTACTTCACATACACAAAGGTGAATCATATCCTTTACAGGTGCTCCCTTGATGCCTTCGAGGATGGTATACTACTTGACACCCCTCTCATGTGCATGCATAGGTATTGTCGGAACTTCACGGATGACGAGGAGGAGTGCAAGCGCCAAGGTACAACTACACCATCCGCGAGGAAGCGTGGAAACGAAGATGCAAGAAGAAGAGCTGCCAAAAAAGCTACAGCGAGCGGACATCCGGCCCACACCGGACGACCGGCCAGCGAGCGGACGTCCGGCCTCCACCGGACAACCGGCGCCTGAAGCCCCAGCCGAGCTACAGCGAGCGGACATCCAATACCACTGGACGACCGGCAACCGGACGACCGGCCACCTCCGGAAATCCGGTACTTTAGCGACCGAGACAGAATGAGCAGAAGTCCGGCGACTACCGGATGTCCGGATGCTAATGAGCCACCGGACGACCGTTACACACGGACGTCCGGTACCTGTCTGTGCATAGGATCAGGCCCGAGGCCCATGTATCCCTCTCCCACTTACCCCTTCGTGGACCTAGACTATATATAATCCTCCACCTCCTCCTAGTTAGAGTTAGCATTGTGATAGCTCATATTAGAGATAGAACCTCGCTCATCCACATCGGATCTAATCCACGAGAGAGAACGCGGCCCCTCTATGTAGAAGATCCACATTGGATTCAAGACCTCCTCACGGAGAAGACCATAAAGACCTCCTCACGGAGAAGAACCGGTTACCTCTTGTATCGTCCTTTGTTGACTTTGGATCTTGTATCTCTCTTTGTGTTTCGAGGATCTAGCATATGTGTGATCGTTCTTGTTGGTTTGAGTGTTTCCCCTCGTGTTTCCCCTCGTAATTCCCCTCGTGTTCTTCGTGTTCTTCGCAGGATCTGCTCCTTTCGTGAAAGACCAGCCATCTTGGGTTCCACCCTACATCGGGAGGGGAGATGATGCGGAGCATCCCAAGGTCATCCCAATGGACCTACCATCATCTCACCAACTGCCTAGCGGACCCATGACACGAGCACGTGCAAGAGCTCTTGAAGCCAAGGTGACATCTCTCATCCCATAGATTGATAGAGGCGAAGGTGTCCTGATGTTTCGATGAGATGGTGGCTATCGTTTTCTGTGGGAGTCAACCTTGACGATCCGACTACAAGCGTGCGAGACGTCACGCCTTAGCAATCGCTAAACCAACTTCCGAGGGGTTATTGACCATGCTAGAGCACGATCAACCTGACCACGAGGGTCTGTTTCCTGCGAGCAAATGAAGAACAAGGAAGAAATTGAGTTTGCAATATGGATATTGCAAATATAAGATGAAAGCTTTATTGATCAAGGTGGCGTTCTGTGATGTCTTGGTCTGGTCGTTGAACACAAACGAAGTACGCGAAGTTGCAACTATGGCGAACTTTTAATCTAAACAAAACCCAAAGTATAAATGATGCGCTAAGGATTGTATATATGGAGGAGAGAGGGGGGAATTTCGTGGCCCTTGGAGGAGGGGTCCGAAACCAACCCTAACTCTTGTTTCCCCACACATATGGACTCTAAAAACTGCCTATAAATAAGTATTTCGAAATTACATGGGCCTGGCCCAAAAATAAGGTGACGTAGCACCTAGAATAGCCTTTGGAGAAAATTTATGAAGTGGCATCTTGTATATTTTGTCCAAGGCTTCATGCACCCATTATGGTGGGTTCAAAGTCCTGGAATCATCACTTGTAACTCCGTTCTTGTTCCCCTTGTGCATGCCATCATCTCCATGCTTGGACTTGCGCCAAGGTCCATCTTTCTTGTCCAAGATAGGCCCTTCATTTGTAAGCAAAACAAATGTATCCAATTTAGGCAACATCATATTCTCATGGACATTAGAATCGTTACCAAGAAATGAAACTACCTGATAATTCAATTGGCGTGCGCGAGCTCTAGTAATTGTTCCAGTATGTATAGCAGCAGGGAATGTGGGTGTAACAATGGTATTGATGTCCGCATCATCTTCCCCTTCTTGAAATGAAGTCGTCCTCGACAGAACCTCATCTTCCTCACCCAAATAAAGCTTCAAATCTGAAATGTTAAAAGTGGGACTAATCCCAAAATCTGCAGGTAGCTCAAGTTATCATTTATTTTCTCTAACACCTTCAAAGGACCATTAGCACGTGGCATTAGCTTTGATTTGCACAAATTAGGAAATCTATCCTTACGCAAATGTAACCAAACAAGATCTCCATGTGCAAACACAACATGTTTTCTACCCTTATCTCCAGCAAGTTTATATTTAGCATTCATACGCTCAATGTTTTCCTTAGTTAACTCATGCATTTTTAAAATCAATTCAGCATGTTCTTTAGCATCAAAATTAACCTTCTCCGAAGATGGAAGACGCAACAAATCAATAGGTGCACGAGGTAGGAAACCATACACAATTTCAAAAGGGCACATCTTAGTAGTAGAGTGCAATGAACGATTATAAGCAAATTCAATATGAGGCAAGCATTCTTCCCACAATTTCTTATTATTATTCAAGACAGCCCTAAGCATAGTAGCCAATGTTCTATTGACTACTTCAGTTTGTCCATCAGTTTGGGGGAGACAAGTAGTACTAAAAAATAGTTTAGTACCCAACTTAGCCCATAAACATCTCCAAAAGTGGCTAAGAAATTTAGTATCATGATCTAAAACAATAGTATTTGGCACACCATGCAAGCGAATAATTTCACGAAAGAACAAATCAGCAACATTAACAACATCATCGCTTTTATGACATGGTATAAAGTGTGCCATTTTCGAGAACCTATCCACGACAACAAATATGCTATCCCTCCCCTTCTTTGTTCGAGGTAAACCTAAAACAAAGTCCATAGATATATCCTCCAAGGAACACTAGGTACATGCAAAGGCATATATAAACGATGAGGATTGAGTCGTGACTTAGCTTTTTGACATGTAGTGGAGTGAGCAACAAAACGCTCAACATCCCGTCTCATCTTTGGCCAAAAGAAATGTGTAGCAAGTACGTCCTCCGTCTTCTTCACGCCAAAGTGTCCCATTAGTCCTCCAACATGTGCCTCCTGCAACAACAAAAGACGAACGGAGCTAGCTGGAATGCATAGCTTGTTAGCACAGAACACAAATCCATCATTAATGACGAACTTGTTCCAAGTTCTTCCTTCTTTACAATTCTGCATTACATCTTTAAAATCAGCATCATGCACAGATTGATCTTTGATGGTCTCCAAACAAAATATTTCGAAGTCAAGTTATGAAAGCATAGTATAACGACAAGACAATGCATTAGCAATAACATTTTCTTTACCCTTCTTGTGTTTAATGACATAAGGGAAAATGAATTCAACCCATTTAGCATGTCTACGGTTCAGTTTTTCTTCACTTTTAATGTGTTTCAAAGATTCATGATCAGAATGTATAACAAATTCCTTGGGCCATAAATAATGTTGACATGTTTCTAAGGTCCAAACAAGAGCATATAATTCTTTATCATAAGTAGAATAGTTCAGACTAGGCCGACTCAATTTTCCAGAAAAGTATGCAACAGGTTTGCCATCTTGTAATAACACACCTCCTCATCCAATTCCACTAGCATCACATTCAAGATCAAAAGTATTATTAAAATTAGGAAGTTGGAGTAAAGGAGCATGTGTCAACTTATCTTTCAATACTGTGAAGGCTTCTTCCTGTGTGGTACCCCAAACAAAAGGCACATCCTTCTTTGTAAGCTCGTTGAGATGTGCAACAATGGTGCTGAAATCACAAAATGCCTATAGAAACCAGTGAGGCTAAGGAAACTCCTCACTTGTGTGACCCTTTTGGTCTGCGGCCAACTCTCAATAGCTTAAATCTTGGCTTTATCAACTTAACTTCCCTGTGGAGTAACAACATAGCCAAGAAAAGATACTCGGTTGGTGCAAAACGTGCACTTTGCAAGGTTACCAAAAAACGTGCATCACGTAGAACAATGAAAACAACACATAAATGTTCCAAATGTTCCTCCAAAGATTTACTATAAATCATTATATCATCAAAATAGACTACCACAAATCATCCAATGAAAGCACGTAAAACTTCGTTCATTAACCTCATGAAAGTACTAGGTGCATTAGTTAACCCAAAAGGCATGACTAACCACTCATATAAACCAAACTTAGTTTTAAATGCAGTTTTCCATTCATCTCCCAATTTCATATGAATTTGATGGTATCCACTACGGAAATCAACTTTGGAGAATATTGTAGAGCCACTCAATTCATCAAGCATATCATCTAGCCTAGGAATAGGATGACGATAACAATTAGTAATATTATTAATGCCTCTACAATCAACACACATATGCGAAGTACCATCCATTTTTGGCACTGGAATAATAGGAACATCACAAGGACTAAGGGATTCGTGAATATAACCTTAGTCGAGCAGCTCCTGGACGTGACGCATAATCTCCTTCGTCTCCTCTAGATTGGTACGGTATGGTGCACCGTTGGGTAGCGAAGCACCGGGAATTAAGTCAATATGGTGCTCAATCCCTCGAATAGGTGGTAATCCTAGTTGCACGTCTTGTGGAAAGACATCAGCGAACTCGTGCAAAATGTTAGTAACAATAGGAGGCAAAGAGGAAGGCACGTCCTCGAATGAAAATAATGCCTCTTTACACACAAAACCATAGAAAACAGATTTGCTGAAATCTAGATCATCAATATCAGATTTGGTGGAAAGTAAACATGCACTTTTCAATTTAATTTCAGAAGCGACATTAGATGGTTTATTATTAGGCTTCATGTGTTGCTTAAATTCTTTTGCCACAATCCGATTTTCACTCTAATTTCGCTCATGTTTTGTTTTATTAGCTCTATTAATATCATCTTTCAAAATGGAATCAGGAGTCATAGGAAGCAAAGTAATATTTTTGTCCTTATGAACAAGAGTATACTGATTGTTTCTACCATGGTGTACAAATTTTTTATCAAATTGTCATGGTCTACCAAGTAATAAGGAACATGCTTGCATAGGTACCACATCACAATCAACATAATCAGCATATGTAGAGATACTAAAATGCACACAAACAGTACGTGTTACCTTAACCTTGCCACTGTTGTAGAACCATTGGATGTAGTAAGGATGTGGATGTGGTCTTGTGGTGAGAGATAGCTTCTCCACCATCTCCATGCTAGCCAAGTTGTTGCAGCTCCCTCCATCTATGATGACGCGAACATAATGTTCCTTCAGAACTCCCTTTGTATGGAACAAATTATGCCTCTGATTTTGCTCAGTTTGTGTAACCTGCACACTCAAAACACATTGAGCAATTAAACATTCATACCTGTCAGCATCTTCAGGAGCCATGTATTGCGTCTCATGATCAGAATCATCTACGCCGTGTTCTTCATGTGTAATAAGAGCCAAAGTCTCCTCATCATAGTCACTAGCGGACTCATACCCACCATCCTCAGTAGCAATCATCACACGCTGAGATTTGCATTCTCTCACAAAATGTCCTCTTCCCTTATAACGACGACAAATAATATCACATGTGTGCCCTATTGATGCCATGGAAGAAGAAGAGCTCTACGTAGGCCCGACAGGTGTGCTCTTGGCCGAGAGTGGTGGTTGTGCCTGCTTTCTTGTATCACGGCTGGAGGTGGCACCTGATGGAGGTGTTGGTGCAGTGCAAGTAGAGGATGCACGTGGTGTCCATGATGAAGATCGACCTGCAGAAAAGTTTGTTCGCGCCAATGCATGTCGATCCTGCACTTCACGTTCAGCTTTACAAGCAAGATGGAATAAACGAGTGATATTATTATACTCCTTATACTCTAGAATGGTATGAATCTCTCTATTTAATCCAACCATAAAACGTGCAAGCATAGCTTCATTCTCCTCAACAATACCACATCTAATCATGCTAGTTTGTAATTCTTGATAATATTCTTCTACAAATTTTTTTCCTTGTCTTAAACGCTGCAATTTTTGAAGTAATTCATGTTGATAATATGGTGGAACCCAACGAGTATGCATAGCAGTTTTTCAAAGCAGCCCAAGTAGCTGGAATAGGATATAATGTACAATGTTCAGACCACCAAACACATGCAAAACTAGTGAAAGCACAAACAGCAGTAGGAACACGTCTCTCCTCGGGATATTGTAAACATGTAAAACATTGTTCAGTTTCTAACTCCCAAGTAAGATATATATCAAGAACATATTTACCCTCAAATGGTGGAATATTCAACTTCTGTTTAGGAAAATGGTCATGATCTCGTACCTCAGGTGGTGGTGCAGCCCTACCATTGCGATGATATACCTGAGGACGACCTGGTGGTGGTGGTGCTGGTGGTTGCACGTAGTTCTGATTTTGATCATCCTCATCCTCTTAATGGTCCTCCACCTCTTCAGTAGTAGCAGGAGCTACAGAAGCATCAACAGCGGCACCAGAATTTTGCCCAGGGTCAATGGGAACGCGTTGTGCTCGTCCCACTTGATTTGGAAGGTGACATTGTTGTTGTTGTTGTTGTTGTTGTTGCTGCTGCTGTTGTAGAGGTGCGATAGGTGCAGCCGGCGGTGGTGGTGGAAGACGCGCTAGCAATTGATTAAACTTGTTATCGAGCTTTATTTCGAACTTCTTCTCCATGCCATCTATCTTATTCATGGCCTCTTCAAATCTGTTTAGCACATCTTGCACCTGTCCACTCATCATTTGCTGAAATTTATCATGCAACTCATTATTCGTCATGTTCTCCCAGTCAGTCTCATCGTCTTGTGATCGTGCCATGGTTAGCAGCAATAGAAACACACAAGAATATGATCCTACAGACTACTTACAAGAGGTGGTGGTGGGTGTCACAAATCCGTCAAGCAAATCTGAAATTATTACCAGTTCTTACCCAGCAGAAGGCGGTGATCGGCAACCGTCGTAGTCAAAACTCTCAAAGCTTGGATACAGCGATTACCAGGTGGTGTCTAACACACGATGTAGATGTATGTGGAGCTGAGAAGCCTTATGATATGGTAGCAAAAATCTCAGCAATAATCAAATCGGAGATGCAAAGTTGAATAAACGCTCAACGACGGTACTGTGCTGGTCCTAGGCTAGATCGTACTAGAGATGCGAGCCTAGAACACGAAGAAAATCACAGCGCTACACCTAAACAAGGGAGGAGCACGCTCTGAATTTTTTTCTTTTTTTTCACTTTTTCCCTCTTTTTTTTGCTCCGCAACAAAGTTTTTTTGAAAAACTCTACAAATGGCCTAGAAACTGCCTAGCCAGAATTTTCCAGACATGGTTTTTCTGAAACTGGAACTATTTTTCTACTGCGGGTAGCACGGAAGTTGGGGATTCCTACTCTGTCACGACTCGGAGTTTGGCATGATCTCCAAAAAAAAGCAACAAATACTGGACTCGGACTAGGAATGGTGGCAGAGATGAATCTGGTGGAAACTCGAACTGGTGGCGGGTATATGTAGGGCGGTGGAACTCGTACTGGTGGTGAATCGGTGATGGAGGTGGACTTGGATTATCGTGATGGCGGTGGATATGTGGTATATGGCAGCGGTGATGATGATGGTGGTATATGGCAGCGGTGAAGACGATGGTGGTACATGGCAGTGGTGATGACGATGGTGGTATATGGCAGCGGTGATGATGGTGCGGCGGCGGCGTGACAACCTGTGAACAGAACTCGAAACTCTAAGGGACTAGACGCTAAGACCAGCAACTCGACACGATGATGCAACCGCAAATTCAACAAAGCAAAACTCTCAAAAGACTATGCAAAGGCTCAGATTGGTTCGGATATGATGACCTAACCCTAATTTTGTTTGGCTTTTTGTGGACTGTAGGTATGAAGAACAGACTCGATCTAATCTACAAAAAACTGTAAAATCTCACAGAGCAACCTGGAAATCTGATACCACTTGATAGAGGCGAAGGTGTCCCGATGTTTCAATGATATGGTGGCTATCGTTTTCTATGGGAGTCGACCTTGATGATCCGACTACGAACGTGTGAGACGTCGTGCCTTAGCAATCGCTAAACCAACTTCTGAGGGGTTATTGACCACGCCGGAGCACGATCAACCTAACCATGAGGGTCTGTTTCCTGCGAGCGGATGAAGAACGAGCAAGAAACTGAGATTGCAATATGGATATTGTGAATATAAGATGAAAGCTTTATTGATCAAGGTGGGGTTCTGTGACGTCTTGGTCTGGTCGTTGAACACAAACAAAGTACGCGATGTTGTAGCTATGGCAAACTTTTAATCTAAACAAAACAATATCCCTAAGGGCTGTATATATGGAGGAGAGAGGGGGAATTTCGTGGCCCTTGGAGGAGGGGTCCGAAACCAACCCTAACTCTTGTTTCCCCACACATATGGACTCTAAAAACTGCCTATAATTAAGTATTTCAAAATTACATGAGCCTGGCCCAAAAATAAGGTGACGCGGCACCTAGAATAGCCTCTGGATGAAATTTATGAAGTGGCATCCTGTATATTTCGTCCAAGGCTTCATGCACTCATTATGGTGGCTTCAAAGTCCTGAAATCATCACTTGTAACTCCGTTCTTGTTCCCTTTCGCATGCGATCATCTCCATGCGTGAACTTCCTCCAAGGTTCATCTTTCTTGTCCAAGCTAGGCCCTTCATTTGTAAGCAAAACAAATGTATCCAATTTAGGCAGCATCATATTCTCATGAACATTAGAATCGTTACCAAGAAACAAAAGTACCTGATAATTCAATTGGCGTGCACGAGCTCTAGTAATTGGTCCAGTATGTATAGCTGCAGGGGCTGTGTGTGTAACAATGGTATTGATGTCCTCATCATCCTCCCCTTCTAGAAATGAAGTCGTCCTCGACGAAAGCTCATCTTCCTCACCCAAATAAGGCTATAAATCTGCAATGTTAAAAGTGGGACTAACCCCAAAATCTGTAGGCAGCTCAAGTTTATATGCATTATCATATATTTTCTCTAACACCTTAAAAGGACCATCAACATGTGCCATTAGCTTTGATTTGCACAAATTAGGAAATCTATCCTTACGCAAATGTAACCAAACAAGATCTCCAGGTGCAAACACAACATGTTTTCTACCCTTATCTCCAACAAGTTTATATTTAGCATTCATACGCTCAATGTTTTCCTTAGTTAACTCATGCATTTTTAAAATCAATTCAACACTTTGTTTAGCATCAAAATTAACCTTCTCCGAAGATGGAAGAGGCAACAAATCAATAGGTGCACGAGGTAGGAAACCATACACAATATCAAAAGGGCACATCTTAGTATTAGAATGCAATGAACGATTATAAGAAAATTCAATATGAGGCAAACATTCTTCCCACATTTTCTTATTATTATTCAAAACTGCCCTAAGCATAGTAGACAATGTTCTATTGACTACTTCAGTTTGTCCATCAGTTTGGGGGTGACAAGTAGTACTAAAAAGCAGTTTAGTCCCCAACTTAGCCCATAAACATCTCCTAAAGTGGCTAAGAAGTTTAGTATCACGATCTGAAACAATAGTATTTGGCACACCATGCAAGCGAATAATTTCACGAAAGAACAAATCAGCAACATTAACAACATCATCGCTTTTATGACATGGTATAAAGTGTGCCATTTTTGAGAATCTATCCAGGACAACAAATATGCTATCCTTCCCCTTCTTTGTTCAAGGTAAACCTAAAACAAAGTCCATAGATATATCCTCCCAAGGAACACTAGGTACAAGCAAAGGCATATATAAACCATGAGGATTTAGTCGTGACTTAGCTTTTTGACATGTAGTGCAGCGAGCAACAAAACGCTCAACATCATGTCTCATCTTTGGCCAAAAGAAATGTGTAGCAAGTATATCCTGTGTCTTCTTCACGCCAAAGTGTCGCACTGAACCTCCTCCATGCGCCTTCTGCAACAACAAAAGACAAACGTTGCTAGCTGGAATGCATAGCTTGTTAGCACGAAACACAAATCCATCATTAATGATGAACTTGTTCCACGTTCTTCCTTCTTTACAATTCTGCATTACATTTTTAAAATTAGCATCATGCACATATTGATCTTTGATGGTCTCCAAACCAAATATTTGAAGTCAAGTTGTGAAAGCATAGTATAGCGACGAAACAATGCATCAGCAATAACATTTTCTTTACCCTTCTTGTGTTTAATGACATAAGGGAAAGTCTCAATGAATTCAACCCATTTAGCATGTCTACGATTCAGTTTACCTTGACTTTTAATATGTTTCAAAGATTCATGATCAGAATGTATAACAAATTCTTTAGGCCATAAATAATGTTGCCTTGTTTCTAAAGTCCGAACAAGAGCATATAATTCTTTATAATAAGTAGAATAATTCAGATTGGGCGCACTCAATTTTTTAGAAAAGTATGCAAAAGATTTTCCATCTCGTAATAACACACCTCCTAATCCAATTCCACTAGCATCACATTCAAGCTCAAAAGTTTTACTAAAATCAGGAAGTTGGAGTAAAGGAGCATGTCTCAACTTATCTTTCAATACCGTGAAGGCTTCTTCCTCTTCGGTACCCCAAACAAAAGGCACATCCTTCTTTGTAAGCTCATTGAGAGGTGCAGCAATGGTGCTGAAATCTCTAACAAAACTCTATAGAATCCAGCGAGGCCAAGAAAACTCCTCACTTATGTGACTGTATTGGGCTGCGCCCAACTCTCAATAGCTTCAATCCTGACTTTATGAACTTCAATTCCCTGTGGAGTAACAACATAGCCAAGAAAAGATACTCGGTCAGTGCAAAAGATGCACTTCCCATGGTTACCAAACAAACATGCATCCCGTAGAGTAATAAAAACAACATGTAAATGTTCCAAATGTTCTTCCAAAGAGTTGCTATAAATCCATATATCATCAAAATAGACTACCACAAATCATTCAATGGAAGCACGTAAAACTTCGTTCATTAGTCTCATGAAAGTACTAGGTGCATTAGTTAATCCAAAAGGCATGACTAACCACTCATATAATCTAAACTTAGTTCTAAATGCTATTTTCCATTCATCTCCCAGTTTCATACGAATTTGATGGTATCCACTACGCAAATCAACTTTGGAGAATATTGTAGAGCCACTCAATTCATCAAGCATGTCATCTAGCCTAGGAATAGGATGACGATAATGAATAGTAATATTATTAATGCCTCTACAATCAACACACATACATGATGTACCATCCTTTTTCGGGACTAGAATAATAGGAACAACACAAGGACTAAGGGATTCACGAATATAACCTTTGTCGAGCAGCTCCTGGACTTGACGCAGAATCTCCTTTGTCTCCTCTGGATTGGTACGTTATGGTGCACGGTTGGGTAACGAAGCACCAGGGATTAAGTCAATCTGATGCTCAATCCCTCGAACAGGTGGTAATCCCGGTGGCACGTCTTGTGGAAAGACGTCTGCAAACTCCTGCAAAATGTTAGTAACAACATGAGGCAAATAGGAAGGCACATCCTCGAATGAAAATAGTGCCTCTTTGCACACAAAAGCATAGCAAACAGATTTGCTGAAATCTAACTCATCAATATCAGATTTTGTGGCAAGTAAGCATGCACGTTTCAATTTAATTTCAGAAGCAACACTAGATGGTTTATTATTAGGTTCCATTTGTTGCTCAAATTCTTTTGCCACAATCTGATTTTCACTCTTATTTTTCTCGTGTTTTGCTTTATTAGCTCTATTAATGTCATCTTTCAAAATGGATTTAGGAGTCATAGGAAGCAAAGTAATATGGCTATCCTTATGAACAAGAGTATACTGTTTATTTCTACCATGGTGTACAGAATTTTTATCAAATTGCCATAGTCTACCAAGTAATAAGGAACATGCTTGCATGGGTACCACATCACAATCAACATAATCAGCATACGTAGAGATACTAAAATGCACACGAACAGTACATGTTACCTTAACCTTGCCGCTATTGTTGAACCATTGGATTTAGTAAGGATGTGGATGTGGTCTTGTGGTGAGAGAGAGCTTCTCCACCGTCTCCATGCTAGCCAAGTTGTAGCAGCTCCCTCCATCTATGATGACGCAAACAGAACATTCCTTCACAACTCCCTTTGTATGGAACAAATAATGTCTCTGATTTTGCTTAGCTAGTGTGACCTGCACACTCAAGACAAGTTGAGCAACTAAACATTCATACCTATCAGCATCTTCAGGAGCCATGTATTTCGTCTCATGATCAGAATCATCTACACCGTGTTCTTCATGTGTAATAAGAGCCAAAGTCTCCTCATCATAGTCACTAGCGGACTCATACCCACCATACTCAGTAGCAGTCATCACATGCTGAGATTTGCATTCTCTCACAAAATGTCCACTTCCCTTACAATGACGACAAAAAATATCACTTGTGTGCCTAGTTGATGCCATGGAAGAAGAAGAGCTCTGCGCAGGCCCAGCAGGTGTGCTCTTGGCAGATAGTGGTGGTTGTGCCTGCATTCTTGTATCACGGCTGGAGGTGGCACCTGATGGAGGTGCTGCTGCAGTGGAAGTAGAGTATGCACGTGGTGTCCATGATGAAGATCGACCTGCAGAAAAGTTAGTTCGCGCCAATGCCTATCGATCCTGCACTTCACGTTCAGCTTTAAAAGCAAGATGGAATAAATGAGTGATATTATTATACTCCTTATACTCTAGAATGGTATGAATCTCTCTTTTTAATCCACCAATAAAACGTGTAAGCATAGCTTCATTATCCTCAACAATACCACATCTAAGCATGCCAGTTTGTAATTCCTAATAATATTCTTCTACAGAATTTTTTCCTTGTCTTAAACACTTCAATTTTTGAAGTAATGCACGTTGATACTATGGTGGAACCCAACGAGTACACATAGCAGTTTTCAAAGCAGCCCAAGTAGCTAGAATAGGATATAATCTACACTATTTAGACCACCAAACACATGCAAAACTAGTGAAAGCACAAATAGCAGCAGGAACACGTCTCTCCTCGGGATATTATAAACATGTTCAGTTTCTAACTCCCACGATATATATCAGGAACATATCTACCCTCAAATGGTGGAATATTCAAGTTCAGTTTAGGAAAAAGGTCATGATCTCGTACCTCAGATGGTGGTGCAGCCCTACCATTGCGATGATATACCTGAGGACGACCTGGTGGTGGTGGTGCTGGGGGTTGCACGTAGTTCTGATTTGGATCAACCTCATCCTCGTAATGGTCCTCCACCTCTGCAGTAGCAGCAGGAGCTACAGAAGCATCAACAGCGGCACCAGAATTTTGCCCAGGGTCAATGGGAACGCGCTGTGCTTGTCCTACTTGATTTGGAAGGCGACATTATTGTTGTTGTTGTTGTTGTTATTGTAGAGGTTCGATAGGTGCAGCCGGCGGTGGTGGTGGAATATGCACTAGAAATTCATTAAGCTTTTTATCAAGCTTTGTTTTGAACGTCTTCTCAATGCCATCTATCTTCTCCATGGTCTCTTCAAATCTATTTAGCACATCTTGCACCTGTCCACTCATCATGTGCTCAAATTTATCATGCAACTTCTTATTCGTCATGTTCTCCCAGTCAGTCTCATCGGCTTGTGATCCTGCGATGGTTAGCAGCAATAGAAACACACAAGAATATGATCCTACAGACTACTAACAAGAGGAGGTGGTGGGTGTCACAAATCTGTCAAGCATATATCAAATTCTTACCAGTTCTTACCAAGCAGCAGGTGGTGATCGGCAACCGTTGTAGCCAAAACTCTCAAAAGCTTGGATAGAGCGATTTCCAGGGAGAGTCAAACACACGACGTAGATGTATGTGGAGCTAGTAAGGCTTATAGTATGGTAGCATGTAGCGACCCGACCTCAAACGGTCAAGCCTCTATGTATCCGTGCCATCCCTGGATCAGTATGCTGGCACACACACAGTACATCAATGTATATATCAATGTGCAATCACATGTAGAAATAACGTAAAACTGATATATATACCTCATAAATCTCAGCGGAAACAATCGAACGGGTGTGGAGTCCCATCAACGCCAACGACAAGTTGAGTGTAGACCGCAACCCTACAACGTAACTCCTAATCGTCGTAGAAAATTCCTGCAACATAAGATGTTGCATCCCTGTAGGTCAGTACATTGAATGTACTGGCAAGTCACATCATAAGAATAATGAACCTATTTGTACATGCAATTTGGCTGGTGGAAAGCGTTAAATTTAGTTTTTGCATAAAGCTACTTTTTCCCTAAAATAAAAGATATTATTCTACCACTACTTTATAGCATAGGATGAGTTGGTAAACCCAACACAATCCATTCCCAAAGTTCCATTTAAAACCCAATTGTTTAATTAAGAGTGATGAGATCTCCCAGCATTTCCACTACTAGTTGCTCAAGTTGTTCGTAACTGGGGACACGGCTAATCGATTAGGTTTTAACACTCTGCAGAGGTTTGCGCACTTTTCCTCACAAGACTCGATCGCCTCCCTTGAAATTCTCGCACTGCCTGGTGTTTGAGAATAGGATGACCGAGACATAGTCTTCCAAAAGTATTTCCCCTTAATCCACAGAAAGGCCAGTGCACCTACTCATTCTACATCTGCTATCCCATCCCGGAAGGGGTCACACTAACTACTCAACTAAGCCAGAGCACATATTGGCTTGTGGCTGCACACGTAAACTTCCAGAAATGAGAATACAATTGATCTCTTTGAGCCTGGGCGGTCTACCACTAGTGGTGCACCACCATGGATTAACCATGCATGCTCCCACTGTACTTCACCACCATTCAAACCAAATACCGCCCAGGTAGTTCATTTACAAGTCTTGGTCCTGATTACTACTTTGTCACTCATATCTCACCATGTTTGCTTCCCAAACCATGTCTACATTTGGCGAGGCAAAAATAAACTTACATGTTGGTGACAAGGATGTATATATCAGACCTACCTCAAATGAACTACTAGGTAACGGCATAGCCATCTGGAAACAATAAATCCTACCATGCAATCCTACCACAAAAGGACTAAGTGCATAATATAAACACAGGTAATTGGAAGAATGGTCAAATGTGAACTTGCCTGGTAATAGTTGATGAAGATTATATCGCTCTCAGAATTTTACTTAATAGAACTATTCGTCACTCTCCAATGAAAAACCTATGAAGTCAACATTGCATTCACATAAGAAGTCATTTCAGAGAACCAAGAATAACATGCAAAGAAAAAAGTCTTGGAAAAACCAAATGAACATTCAACACACTTAACAAGCATGGAAATATCCTAAGTGCAAAACAACATGTGACATAGGGTGTAAAGATGTGATGTGTTCTATCATGCATATAAAGCATAGTACTAAAACTATCATAGATAGATCATAGTTGTGTGAAAAATGTGTGACAATGGTCCAAGTGGTAGGGTTTGGCTATGGTGACATGCTGCAAAAAGAATCACATCAATCGGAACAATGGTTTAGTAGATATGGCCAGTTGAAGTTTGAATTCAAAACTGAATAAATTAAAATTTGAAATTGGCCAAAAGTTTTCAAAGTTGGTTCTCCGGATAAAGCTATCTGAAACGAACATTTTGCCGCTGGTTTCGTCGAATTTGGAGTTATGGTTAAATAGATACAACGATTTGAAGTTTAGGGGCTAAACTGAAAACTCAGGGACTTGACTGTGAAAGTTTTATTCGCGACCAGGTCCCTGGCCACGTTGCGGATTCCTACTGGTGCATACCCATTCGTTGCAGAGCTTAACCGGTGAACGGTCGACATATAAGAAAAACGGGCTACCGCGGCTAAACTAAGTGAACCGACTGGTTTAAAAATAAAACCGGTGGTTTTTTTCATGTAATGGTTAAAAAACCTAGAGTTAGAAAAGAATGAGGGGCGGGGCGGCTCACAGAGGGCAACTGCGGCGGCGCCAGCATTTGGTAGGACCACGACGTCGGCGGGGCGGCGGTCTGTGATGCTCCTCGGCGACGGGGGAGGAGGCGAAGGGGACCGGCGTGGCGCGGGTGACCGGATGGTGGTGATGGCGGGCGTCGGCGTGCACCGGACTGGGCAGAGGGAGGCGGTGGAGCTCCGGTGCTCCGGCAAACTCGGGATTCATCGAGGCGGTGTCTCCGGTGACCTAGGAACAGGAAAAGGATGTCAATGAGGTGCGCTTCGACTCGGGCAACAGATTGAAGAAGAAGACGGAGGCCGCGGCGGCTTACGGACGACGGCAAACTCCGGCGACGGAGCTTCGGCCGGCGAGATCCACACAACGATGGCAAGTGATGCAAGGGGCGAGGGGGTGTGCGAGTTGACTGAATGGAGAGAGGGGATCGAGGGCTCTTTATAGTAGAGGTTAGGGCATCAGTGATAGAGGCGGGGTGTCCCGATCTTTCGATGAGATGGTAACTATCGATTTGGTGGAGACGACTTTGACGATCCGACTACAAACGTGCACGACGTTGCGCCTTAGCAATCGCTAAACCAATCTCCAGAGGTTATTGACCACGCCGGTGCACAATCAACCTGACCACGAAGGTCTATTCCTGCAAGCAATCGAAGAACGAGCAAGAATATGATAAAAGCAATCTGAATATTGCAAAAATGTATGAAGTATTGATAAAGGTGGGGATCCGAAAGCGGTCTTGGTCTGGTCGTTGGACACAAACGAAGTACACGAAGTTGCGTTGGCTAACTTTTAACTAAACAAATCCCAAGGAAAAGCTACTAGATGGATCTACTTATATAGGAGCAAGGGGTGGTTGCCAAGGAGGTGGGAGGACGTCCCAAGGCAGCCTAAAACTAAATCTAGGTCGTACAAGGCCAATGGGCCCAAGTGGAGGTGATGTAACACCTTTGGACTTGTAGTTTGACTCGGATTCCGCTGCAGCATCAGATTGTTTCGTCCACAACTCAACGCTCCGGACGAATTTGAAGGTGATTCCAATTGGGTTGTAAAGTGCACGAAATCTAGTTTCCAACAAACAAAGAATCACCCAATTCGGAGTCCATATGAAAAACTTGTGTGCGTTTTGAGTCAGGTATGTCTGTGCAGTCCGAATCTGAATCCAGAACGTGAGAGACTTGGACTCTATCTTCTCTTGGGCCAAAAGTGACGTGAGAGAACTTTTTGGACGGCAAATAAACATCTCTTTCTTCCTTATCTTCATATGTGGATTGTACAAATGTCCCATACACCTGCAATTAGACAAAACACAAAAGTGTGTGAAGTATTTTTGTTCTGGATAACATAAATAGATTGAATAGTTTGCACTAGAAATCACCTGACAAATATGCATATATGCAATATCTTTGGTCATATCCAAGGTAGTCATGTCCTCATCAATCAGGGAGTAGTGGGATAAGCTCTACCCCGAGAGCTTCAGTCGGCAGGTTCGGGAGTGCGCGCGACGTCGTCATCCCGTGGTCCGCGGGAGGTTGAGGATGACCTGGGGAGTGGGCCCCACTGGCAGCGGCGGTGGGAGAGAGCGAGCGAGGGGGAGGCGCAGGCAGTTGAGCGACGCGAAGGCCTTTGGGCGTTGGGGCTCCACGTCGGGCCGAAATTGGCCATGGGCCGGTTGGGTATGTTCCTGGGCCGAACAGTGTTTCGGTCCAGGCGGTGTTTTTCTACAAAACAAAAACTACAACAGAGAAAAAATAAAAATAAAAATAAAACAAAAATGACATAGGCATATTATATACCAAAATGCTCAGAAAAATACCAAGAATAAGATGAACTATTTTCCAAGTTCGAATAAATTCTATAGAAAATCATAAAAGTCAAACAGTGCTAGTTTTGCATTTAAAATCAATAAGAAACATTTTTAAAATACCAAAATGATTTCAAATTTATTTTCTCCTAATTTTCTATTCAAGGAAATCATTTTACCCTTATTTCCATTTATTTATTTTTAGGAGAAAAATATTTTGAATAGAAACTCAAATAACTCCCAATTGGATTTGAATTTGGAATTTCAAACAACTTCAAATGGAAAATGAGTTTCAAATAACTTCAAAGTGACTTCCAATTTATTTCTTTGAAACTTGCAACTCTCTTTCTTCAAATATGAAGAAGTCATTTTATCTTCCCTCATGAACTCATTTAGTTGCTTAAAGTTTCTAAATTTGAAATATTTCAAATGGAAATTCAAATTATTTTCGAACCCCTTTTCATTTCTTTAAATGGAAGAAGTCATATTATCTTCACTCTAGGGTTTTGTAATGAAATGAATTTGAACTCAGGGATATCAAAATGCAAGATGAAAAGTTTTGGGAAAGTCCTTTTATTCCCTCTCATTCAACTTTCAAAAAGTTTTCAATTTCCAATCATTTTCACACAATCAATCACACAACAATCAAACAAACAATCATAATAATTTATTTAATATAACATTCCAAAATTTATAATTTTGGGATGTTACAAACTACCACCCTTAAAGTGAATCTCGTCCTCGAGATTCGGAGAGGCTAGAAAGAAGGTTAGGTTTGGGGGGTCTCCTTTAAAATCCATTAATCAACACATGGTATGGGGTGCTACAACCCTTAGAAGCATGGTCATGGTTCCAACAAAACTCATGTACTCCATCCTTTGCGTTGACAGTGTCGGTCTTCTCATATTCTCCGAGATAACTCCTTCACTTTTGCTCTTCTAGTAAGGGCATGGCCTTTTCCTCAAAATCAGGAGTCCTTGCAACAGAATAGGATCCTTCTGAGACTTGACAGGTCTGGCGCCAATGCTAAACAACTATCGAAAACCTCATGGTGGTCGACAATTTTTGGTTTCTCCTACAGGAAATGGGTCTGGGTTGAACCTCACTGCATAACCTACGATTGGCAATAGGTGCCTATACAGGGTTTCCATCGTCCTAACATTCTAAGTCCTTTTGTTTCTCGTGCCGACACTCTTCTAGGGTTTGAAGGCTCTCTAATTTTCTATCAACATATGATAGCTCATGATAGAAGTCTCCGGTAAGGGGGCCAATCCATCCCGTACTTGAATCATTACTACATACGCAGATAGTGAATCACGTTTTCTAACACTTGGGCATCCTCACAAGCATTGCAGAACTTCCCTTCTCCACGAACTGGGTTCGGGTAAATTCCTTGGTTCTGCAAGCCACACAAAATCTCTATTGTTTCTTCACAACTCTCAGTTTTATGTAACCTCCTATGAAACGTATGCTGATGAAATCATGGCTTCTTCCAGAATTCTCCCTGCAACCCTACAACGTAACTCTTAATCATCGTAGAAAATTCCTACGACAAGGTTGTGCTTGCTCTTTTTCAAATCCTGGGTCCTGTGGGTTATGGGCCCACTTCAAACTTGTATATCTTTAACTCATCCTTGGAGTTACTATTGTTCCATATTCCAACACTACATCTCCTTTAAATCCAACAACACTTTATTCCTTCATACTCTTGGGGTAACCATCATAACTAATACCAAACTCCAACTCATTTGTCCAAACTCCACTCTATGGAATACATTTTGTTTTCCATTGGTCAAGTGTTCACACAGACAAGTATCGCAAAAAATGCACTGGTTCATCCATAATTCATATTCTCTTCATATCAAATCCTTTATTATATCCTTAACCAGTACTCAAAACTCAAATTTCAAAAGCACTTTATTACAAAAGCTGCCATCCTCATAGTTTGGTATGGTCAAGCATTACTTCCATCTTTATTCATTTGCCCTTCTTGAATATGTTTTAGTCCCACTAGAATTGTGTGATGTGATCCTTCTAATCATCGAGGTTTTGTTTCACCGTGGTGGCCATGAACTTCATCTCCATCATCTCTGCATGCACCTCTCTCAGGTATTCCTGAGTGTGACGGAGTCTTGCTTCATGTATTTCTCCAATCTGATGTATGGCTTCCATAGCAGCTTCACGAACAGAATCAAAGAATGTTGCTCGTGGTACTCGAGAAATGAAAAAGTATTGACCCATAGTCTTTGGGCAAACTCCCTTCACATGGTGGAGGTGTACCTCCACATACCAAAGTTGAACTCCCTTCTCCATGAAAGGATAACCCTTGTAGACTTCATCTCCTTCAAGATGAATATGCTTCATCATGTCCTTCAAGATTTTTGGGTAATCCTGATCACTAGTCAGGGTCATGATCGTTACCGGGCCCTTCAAAAAAGACTCATAAAGGGTTGTCATCTGCAGGTATAAGATACAAGGGTACTCAGGATACTGTATGTTTTTCCTTGGGTGAAATGTGTTTCTTTTTTCCGGAAAGGTTTGGGTCAGCTTGTCCATGGGTTCAAGGTTTAACTCTGGGTGAGAGAGGTACTCACAAACAACAAGCAACTCATAAGATCTCATATGAGATTCCAAACATATCAACTTTATTGCTTCACGAACTATTACAATTCCCATTTCATAACTCAACTCAACATCCCCAACGGAAATAAAAGTGTGTTCCACATTTATTACATGTTTTATTCCAATATCAAGATCAAGCTTTCCTCTGGTCTGAACATTCTCTGGCAAAATATCCTACTCCCTTGTAGCGTAAACAAATGACTTAAGACAAATCCAGGGGCTTCCTGGTGGTTATCTCGGCTCCTTGGTTCCTTGGCTTCCTTGCTGGGCATTTGCTAGCATAATGACCTAACTCCTTACACCTGTAACAAGTGATATGACTCAGGTCCTTTTATGCAGAAACTGGGTTGTTCTGGGGACACGTGTGCTGTCTCTTCCTGGACTTCTTTGTTCCGATCAATTCTTCTATCTCATGTGGATCAAACTCCACTTCTTCTATCGGGAAGTCTCCCAAATACTCTTGGTTTTACTTCATGCAATATTGTGAAAAATGTCCTTCTTCCCCACATGAATAGCATGCATTGGAGTAAAATCTGTTTAGGCTTTCTCCATCAGGGTCGTCAACATCTTCTTTCATCACCGGTTTTCTTAAACTTTCCCTAAGGGCTTCTTTCACTGTTTCCTTCTACTGCTTGGTAATTTCTTGTACCTTGGGATAAATATGACACTGGGCAGGGTAGTGCGTAGTTCCTTCACACAAGAAACAAGTAACCTTCATGGTTGGACATTCTTCAACTTGGTTATTTCCTTCACAATGAGGGCATCCATCCTTGTGTTCTTCATGGGTGTGTCCTATTTCTTCGCATATCTTGCAGGCACAAGGTTTCTTCATTGGGTTATCACCGTGCTTCTGGATAAGACGGGATCCCAACATAGTCTTCTTCAATTCCTCCCATGTTTTTGCTCCATTACATCCTTGTATGGCTTGATGCATTTTCCACCAGGTTGCAGCATTTTTTGTAAAGTACTGAAGAGCGTATTGAACCTCATACTTCCCTGCAACGAAATTGATCCTGAAGTGATTCTCCATGTTTTGAATCCATAGCTCTGCCTCTAACTGAGTGATCCGCCCAGAGAATACAAGTCCATCTTCATTCATCATCTATTGGGTCCAAGGGTTTTGGGGATGAGATAAGAGGGATAGAGAGAGATACACACAATACAAACAAGACCGTTTTGAAAATAAGTTTTATTTGTTGCTATCAGAAAACACACACAAAATATGAGAGCTCACAAATCATCACATCTAACGTGAGTATACAACAAGGGTTTGGTCTTCTAAAGGTCATATACATCTTGGAATTCGTAAGTATCTTCAAATTCTTCAATTCTTCAGAGACTTCGACTGTTGTAGCTTAAATGATTCTAGTGTATGGTGAAGTATGATATCTTTTCCTTCTTGGAGTGGTCTCATCAGTTGATCCTCCATGTGGTCCAAGGGAAAATGGGTATTGCCTAACTATTTGAGGTAAATGAAAAGATTTGATAAAGCTCAAAAAGGAAGAGAGGTAAAGGATCTTTTTGAAAATAAAGTTTTAGAGAAATCCTTTCCTAAGGGCTTCCAAGTTTCTAAGGTCACGTCCTACAGTCAACATGTGCTCTGATACCATCTCTGTAGCGACCCGACCTCAAATGGTCAAGCCTCTGTGTATCTATGCCATCCCTGGATCGGTATGCTGGCACGCACAGTACATCAATGTATATATCAAAGTGCAATCACATGTATAAATAACGTAAAACTGATATATACCTCATAAATCTCAGCGGAAACAATTGAACGGGTGTGGAGTCCCATCAACGCCAACGACAAGTTGAGTGTAGACCGTAACCCTACAACATAACTCTTAATCATCGTAGAAAATTCCTGCAACATAAGATGTTGCAGCCCAGTAGGGAAGTACATTGAATGTACTAGCAAGTCACATCATAAGAATAATGAACCTATTTGTACATGCAATTTGGCTGGTGGAAAGCTCTAAGTTTAGTTTTTGCATAAAGCTACTTTTTCCCTAAAATAAAAGATATTATTCTACCACTACTTTATAGCATAGGATGAGTTGGTAAACCCAACTCAATCCATTCCCAAAGTTTCATTTAAAACCCAACTGTTTAATTAAGAGTGATGAGATCTCCCAGCATTTCCACTACTAGATGCTCAAGTTGTCCGTAACTGGGGACACGGCTAATCGATTAGGTTTTAACACTCTACAGAGGTTTGCACACTTTTCCCCACCAGACTCGATCTCCTCCCGTGAAATTCTTGCACTGTCTGGTGTTTGAGAACAGGATGACCGAGACATAGTCTTTCGAAAGTATTTCCCCTTAACCCACGGATAGGCCGGTACACATACTAATTCTACATCTGCTAGCCCATCCCGGAAGGGGTCACACTAACTACTCAACTAAGCCAGAGCCCATATTGGCTTGTGGCTGCACACATAAGCTTCTAGACATGAGAATATGATTGATCTCTTTGAGCCTGGGCGGCCGACCACTAGTGGTGCACCACCATGGATTAACCATTCATGCTCCCACTGTATTTCGCCACCATTCAAACCAAATATCGCCCAGGTAGTTCATTTACAAGTCTTGGTCCTGATTACAACTTTGTCACTCATATCTCACCATGTTTGCTTCCCAAACCACGTCTACCTTTGGCGAGGCAAAAATAAACTTACATGTTGGTGACAAGGATGTATAGATCAGACCTACCTCAAATGAACTACTAGGTAACGACATAGCCATCTGGCAACAATAAATCCTAACATGCAGTCCTACCACAAAAGTACTAAGTGCATAATATAAACACAGGTAATTGGAAGAATGGTCAAATGTGAATTTGCCTGGTAATAGTTGATGAAGATTATATCGCTCTCAAAATTTTACTTAATAGAATTATTCGTCACTCTCCGATGAAAAACCTATAAAGTCAACATTCAATTCGCATAAGCAATCATTTCAGAGAACCAAGAAGAACATGCAAAGCAAAACGTCTTGGAAAAAACCAAATGAACATTCAACACACATTACTAGCATGGAAATATCCTAAGTGCAAAACAACATGTGACATAGGGTGCAAAGATGTGATGTGATCTATCGTGCATATAAAGCATAGTACTAAAACTATCATAGATAGATCATAGTTGTGTGAAAATGTGTGACAATGGTCCAAGTTGTAGGGTTTGGCTATGGTGACATGGTCCAAAAAGAATCACATCAATTATGTGACGCCCCCAATTTGACCGTACACTATTCATGCATGCAAATGTGTACGATCAAGATCAGGGACTCATGGGAAGATATCACAACACAACTCTAAAACATAAAATAAGTCATACAAGGATCATATTACAAGCCAGGGGCCTCGAAGGCTCGAATACAAGAGCTCGATCATAGACAAGTCAGCGGAAGCAACAATATCTGACTACAGACATAAGTTAAACAAGTTTGCCTTAAGAAGGCTAGCACAAACTGGGATACAGATCGAAAGAGGCGCAGGCCTCCTGCCTGGGATCCTCCTAACTACTCCTGGTCGTCGTCAACGGGCATCACATAGTAGTATGCACCTCTGGTGTAGTAGGAGTCATCGTCGAAGGTGGCGTCTGGCTCCTGGGCTCCAACATCTGGTTGCGACAACCAGGTAGAAGGGATAGGGGGAAAAGAGCGAGAAAGCAACCGTGAGTACTCATCCAAAGTACTCGCAAGCAAGGAGCTACTCTACATATGCATGATTATATGTGTAAAGGCCAAAACGGTGGACTGAACTGCAGAATGCCAGAATAAGAGGGGGATAGCTAATCCTGTCGAAGACTACGCTTCTGGCAGCCTCCATCTAGCAGCATGTAGAAGAGAGTAGACTGAAGTCCTCCAAGTAGCATCGTATAGCATAATCCTAACCGATGATCCTCTCCTCGTCGCCCTGTGAGAGAGCGATCACCTGTTGTATCTGGCACTTGGAAGGGTGTGTTTTATTAAGTATCTGGTTCTAGTTGTCATAAGGTCAAGGTACAACTCCAAGTCGTCTTGTTACCGAAGATCACGGCTATTCGAATAGATTAACTTCCCTGGAGGGGTGCACCACATTCCCCAACACGCTTGATCCCATTTGGCCGGACACACTTTCCTGGGTCATGCCCGGCCTCGGAAGATCAACACGTCGCAGCCCCACCTAGACCAACAGAGAGGTCAGCACGCCGGTCTAAACCTAAGCGCCCAGGGGTCTGGGCCCATCGCCCTTAGCACACCTGCACGTTGCGAACGCGGCCAGAAGCAGAACTAGCCCCCTTAATACAAGAGCAGGCTTACATTCCAACCCGGCGCGCGCCGCTCAGTCGCTGACGTCACCAAGGCTTCAGCTGATACCACGACGCCGGGATACCCATAACTACTCCCGCGTAGATGGTTAGTGCGTATAGACCAAATGGCTAGACTCAGATCAAAAACCCAGATCTCGTTAAGCGTGTTAAGTATCCGCGGACGACGACCAGGGCCAGGCCCACCTCTCTCCTAGGTGGTCTCAACCTGCCCTGTCGCTCCGCCTGAAAGTAACAGTCGGGGGCCGTCGGGAACCCAGGCCCACCTCTACCGGGATGGAGCCACCTGCCCCTTCAGCCCCCATCTCCAAACAGTATCACAGGTAAGGTAACTGTGTAAAGTATATTGTATATGCCCGTGATCACCTCCCGAAGTGATCACGGCCCAGTAGTATAGCATGGCGGACGGACAAGAGTGTAGGGCCACTGATGTAACACTAGCATCCTATACTAAGCAGTAGGATAGCAGGTAATGGTAACAACAGTAGTAGCAAGGACAGGCTATGCATCAGGATAGGATTAACGGAAAGCAATAACATGCTACACTACTCTAATGCAAGCAGTATAGAGGAGAGTAGGCGATATCTGGTGATCAAGGGGGGGGCTTGCCTGGTTGCTCAGACAAGAAGGAGGGTCGTCGTCGACGTAGTCGATCACTGGGGCATCAGCGGCAGTCTCGGGGTCTACCGGAAAAGTAACGGAGGGGGAACACAATAAATAACAGAGCAATCAAAGCATAACATGACAAACGTGGTGCTAGAGGTCATCTAACGCAGGGATAGGTGATACCGGCGAAGGGGAGAAACATCCGGGAAAGTATTCCGGTTTTTCATGTTTTCGGACAGATAAACCGGAGGGGGATAGTTGCGTATTTGCTATGCTAGGGATGTGTGGCGAACGAATGGAGAGTGTATCCGGATTCATCTCATCGTTCTGAGCAACTTTCATGTACAAAGTATTTTCATCCGAGTTACGGATTATTTAATATTAATTTTCAAAGTTTCTAAATCATTTTTAGAACTAACAGAATTAATTTAATTTAAAAAATGCCATTATGATGTCCGCATGAGGTCAGCGTGATGTCATCAACCAACCAGTTAGTTGACTTAGTCAAACTGACAGGCAGGTCCCACATGTCATTGGCTGAAAACTAATTATCTGTTAACTTTTAATTAGCAGGTTTAATTAGAGTTAATTAGTTAACTAAATAGGGTTAGTTAAGTTAATTAATTATTTTAATTAATTAATTCACTAATATTTTTATTATAATTCCTTTTAATTCTTTTTTAACAATACAGGGGCGTGGGCCCCATCTGTCAAGGGCCCGAAGGCCACAGTGGGCACTGGGCTATCGGGCGGTGGGTGTGGGCGCCCAGCGTGGCCAAACCCGCCTGGGTGCGGGGGCTGGGGAAGGCCGTGGCCGGAGCAGCAGGGGCCGTCGAGAGACGACGGCGGCCGGAGCCGGGGCTGTGTGGCGGCGCTAGCTGTAGTAGCAGTTCCGGAGGAGCGGCGACAATGGGTGAAGGGCAACGGGCGTGACTAGCTGTGCTCGGAGGCGGTAGCAGGTAGGAGGCGGCCGTGGTAGCGAGCAGGGGCGGGGCTCAGGCGCGGTGCGGGCGCAGCCACACATGGTGGCGGGAAAACACGGCGAGGCCGCGCACGGGCACGGGGCGACGCGTCTAGGGCGGAGCAGGGTCGGAGCGCGGACGGCGACCTACTGTGGGAGGCGGAGGGGGATTGGGCAAGGGGCTCACAGGGGAGGTCGCGTGCGAGCTCGAGGGGGGGGGCGTGGAGGCGTCGGAGCAGCAAGTCGATGCGGTCGTCATGTTGTTGGCCGACACTGAGGAGCGATGACGATCCGATGATGGGGGGCACCGTGGCCTTGCGCTGGTGGGGTGGATGACGACCACGGGGCGCGGTGAGGTCCGGAGGCACCGGTGGTGGAGAGGTAGGGCGGGACGGTGGCATCGGCGAGCGGGGGCTCCAGGGAGGAGGCATCGTCATCGGGGGCGCAGGGCGGCGCGGGGTGGGGATGCCGAGCGCTGGGCGCCAGTCGGGAGGAGGTGAGGATGGGGCG
>NC_041390.1:301738148-301746176 GCF_002162155.2 Triticum dicoccoides | reverse complement strand
CGTGCGTGGGGCTCTCCCGGCGGCGCTGGAGGGAGAGGGTGGGGATCGAGCGATGTGGGGAGGGGGGGCGGGGGAGTGGAGAGTGGGATCGGGCTAGGGTTTCACTCGGGTTGGTTATAGGCCAGGGGGTGGGCCGGCCTGGGGTTTGGCCTGGCTAGCAGCTGGGCCAAGAGGCCCAGTCGGGGGGTTTGTTTTATTCCTTTTTTTATATTTTTATTTCTGTTTTCTTTTGACTTTTCAATTTATTTTAATTTTGTAAAATATAATTTCAACTCCTAAATTTAGCATTGCCACTAAACCCACTGCCATAAAAAGATTTACCCTAAACGAAACAGTTTAGTATTTTACATAATACGAAAGGCATTTAATTAATTGTTTTATCTACAGTTTTATTCATCTTACAGTATTTAAATATTTTATAAAAGTGTGGTTTCTCCACCATAATTACATACGCATTATTTGGCACAACCCGAACATTTTAGTTTTGATATTTGAAATTTTTTATTGTTTGACTTAAATTCAAATTTGAATTTGAATCGGATTTGAACTAAAGCGAGATTAACAACAGTAACCGTGGTGACATGGCATCGTTAACGTGGGATTACTGTAGCCTAATTATCCAGGCGTCACAATTCTCCTCCACTACAAGAAATCTCGTCCCGAGATTTAAGAGGGGAGTAAGGAGGAAGAATAGGTTACGAAATTCTAATGATTCTTCTCGGTCTTGGTTGCTTTTCTCGAAGATGTCGATCCATTACATTGTTGTCTTCATTTCTCTGCTTCAAGTCATCATGATGAAGTCAGCATCGTTTCTTCGGGAACTCCATCGTACTTACGAAAGGATAAGGGGGTATTACGGAAGGATGGACCGCTACAATGTTTACTTATCTAGTAGATAACATCAGGGAAGGTGGCGAGAAGTAACTCTCGAATTGAAATTTAAGACAATAATGAGAGAAAAGTAAGAGGGTGCAAAATAGAAGTTTCAAGCGCATAGGCAATCGTTCCTTGCCTGAAGCGAAGTGTGGAAGGGGTTCAGAGTAATGGGAATAAGTATTGCGTCTGATACCAGAGTAGATCACTAGGAAGGTGGCTTGCGAATTACATATCAAGTCAAGCGCGAGGAATATCTTTGGCAACAGGGTGTACAGGAGAGTCAGGTTTCGATCCTGAGGAACTATGGGTTATGGGCCCACCATGTGGGTGAAAAGTATGAAGGGCGAGGACATCTTGCACGATCATGTGAGCAAGGCATGTCAGAGGATAGTCCGTCGGTTATGTCGGCAACAACATCGGTACCAAGGGCGAGGGACGAAGAGAACCATTCTCCTGCTCGTTGAAACGAGGCGGACCAATAGGCAAGTTCTCGTCCATCGGTGGTTACCGAACTGTCATCAACAATCGCAACAGGGTCTTGTGGACAGAGTGGTACAACGAGGTGTTTACATAAGCAGGGAAATATTACTGCTTATATATTATAGATCACAAGGAGGTTTAAACAAACCAATGGAAGGAAAATGTGATCATCAGATCAAACAGAACAGTGGAAAGGATAATGTGTTTGACACATATACCAGGGGTATACCCTTCCCAAGGACAAGCAGAGCATGATATCCATCACAGGATATAATGTAGAAAACCTTTTAGGTAGGGGAGAGAAATTTCATGACATTATCCATACAACGATGTTTGGATAATTTGATTAGGAAAATTTAGCATTGTGCTTCAAGTGTTCTTTTCGATGATAGGAGTACCACATACATGCTTTGAGATAGCATTGACATGGTCACTGGGTAAAGATCAGACTTTGGATACACAAAGGATCCATCGGTAACAACTTATAGTTTCCTCATGGAAGAATGGATAACCTAGATGAAAAGGAATTTATAACAATAGGGCCTCCGGCCAGGTGTGCTAGGCACGACATCACCTTACCGGGTCTCATAAAGACCATTGTTATAAGTCTTGGAATTATGTTCCAACCATCATATCTGACCGAGATTCAGATCTGATTGGTGTCAGGATAACTCAGACTCGGGATGCCTGAGAAGAAAGGTGCAACACAAATTAACACAAGGACGTCTTAAGATTCTCGGGAAATGAACCATGGAAGCAAGTTCCGAAACCAGAGTTCATCATTAAACCAAGGAGAGGATGAGGAAGTGGCTGACGGACTCAGCGATAATTCAACGAGATATCCAAAAGGATGCATCTCCTCAATTATGTGGATAAGGAGATAGCATTTGTCAGATCAACTGATATAATGGAGCATACTCGAGGAAAACATACACAATTAAACATTGGTTGAAAGGTGCGCCCGAAATATGGGTTAGGCTGCACAACCAATGTCAGAATGGTGATTCAATAAGCAATAAACTTAGGATGAAACTGTAGACCAATAACTTCAAAGCAATAGGGTTGGTAGAAGTTTAGAATTTACACCTCACAGACCATTTGTTGGTTTTCTGGTTAGAAACAACACGAGGACCAAGGAAAGAATGGTGATGTTAATAAGTATCACTTGTGTCAAGAATTCTTAAGGGTGGTGAATTTCTTGCCACACTCTTGACATATACACGGTAATACTCCAAGGTAAAGAAGAACAGATGCTAAATAGCAAGGAACTCAAGGTATAACTCAAAACTCAATCAAGTTTGTGTTGGAGGGAAGTCAATAGGGTGGTCGATGATAACACAGATCATCGAGGGCAAGGGTGGTATTTCTCATCATGAACTCAATTGATATTTGGGAAGAGCTCAAAATGTTGATGATGATCACGACACAATTGTTGAGAGATTTCATGAAGACGCAATCGGTCGATGATGACATCAAGTCAAAGGAAGGATGAAGCGGAAGGTTATTGGAACCATGGGTAGGACACAAACTTGAAATAAAGCTTGCCATTTTTTAGGCGAAATTACATGAGGAGGAAGATCGATGTAAGGTTAGCTCATCATCGAAAATTGTGCTCCGGAAAGAAGGACCAGGTAGCATAGTTAAAATTTAGCACAATTATGATATAGTCGATCAGGCTAGGAATGACTTGAAGGATCATTAAACTCATAAGCAACGGAGATTACTTAGAGTTATTGAATCGAAGTGCGGAATTGATTCACCTATTAGTGTTCTCGGTTGATGACAACCCAGAACCCAGGAAAATTGGAATCGGTGAGAAATAACAGTTGATGAAGAATCCATAAGAAGTTATGCAGTTCCAAGATAATCTCGAGATACCAGGGTGTAATACTCGGCGAAAGATCAAAGTAAAGGTTTGACTGGTGTATTGATCCACAGAAGACAAGTGCTTAAACTTGCTCGAGAAATGGGATCAAAGAGAAAATATGGTCGAAACCACGATTGCATAGGATCAGTTCACAGATACCATATGATCTTATATCAACAAAATAGTTATTATTACAAGAAGCTTCTATGGTAGGATCTACATCGTGTACATGGGCATGAACACAAAGTTCAAGGTCGACTCCCACTTCTTCAATGTATAACCTTCCATTCACCTCTCACTTTCGAAGAAGTTGTAGTGTTGAGATTTTATCTAGCAAAACACCAGAAGAGTATGACTCGTGAAAACTTTCGAGTTCACACATATTAAGGAAGGCATAGGTTCAACCCGTCAGGGTATCGTGGAAACATATACCACAAGCTTCAATAATAATTACCACAAGCTTCAAAGCAGAGCATGGTTGGTCAATCAGAGGATAGGATTTACCAATGGAGAAAGAACTCCCAAAGGGATTGAATATGAAGGACGCTATCGGATAAAATCCAACAAAGGATCCGGTGGTCCTCAAAGGATCTGATGTGAGCATCGGTACTCAACCAGGGGAAGTAACAATGCAAAGGCATTGGATTATAGAAACAACTGACTAATCCAGAGCTCAAATGCAAAGGAATTATGATTTTCAAATCAAGGGACCAGAAGCAATGTTTTGATTAGGGATGGATAAGTTGAATAGCCTTAGGGGTACAATCGATGACAATTGGATTGGTTGAGAACCAGCTCATGTTCAAAAATGACGTCTGAGCCAGAAAGATAATTTAAAAGGATCAACTAATGATTGCGTGCATTCGCACACATGTTGAATCAAAGGGATCAAAATGACGGTGCCTAAGGATACTAATGAATATTGCCAGACATATGAAAAGCATCCATCATGCAAGCAGACAAGTTTTGCAGAGCAATAAGCTATTAAGGATTTTTGGAGGATCGAATAGTATTTTGATGACCATTGTGAAACACATGAACAACTGGGGATGAGCGGATACTCGATAAGGGCGGGATATTATCCGTCGGGGTATTCAGGTGGCAAGGAACTGCAAGGCAGTAGGCACAAAATATTCTCGGAACAATACAGAGAATTTTCGGTGTATCTTGTAATAACAAGATCAATGGGATTAGAAAGGGCAAGTGAATGTAGTTATCCATAATGATATGACAGTGGTAGGGAATTTGCAAAGGCGATGGGCACAAAGTCTCGAAAGAGTAGCAGAGAGTAACTACGAAATCTTCTGGTGCAGCAGGCGATCATCTAGCCTGAATGGGGCTCTCTGGGAGGAAGTATTTTCGAGAACCTAAAGTTAGATTTTAGCAAAATCATTTAAACCGAATAGAAGAGAGATCAAAGTCCCAGAGCAAGGATCGAGGAGTAAAAGATTCTAATACCACCCAGATGGCGACGTGGGCCCATGGGCCGCACAGCCATGTTAGTAAAAGTTTTGTAAAGTCTAGACTCGACTTCGGCCAAGGAGTTGAAAGGGGAATTCCTACAGGTAGTCGGCTCTGATACCAACTTGTGACGCCCCCAATTTGACCGTACACTAATCAAGCATGCAAATGTGTATGATCAAGATCAGGGACTCACGGGAAGATATCACAACACAACTCTAAAACATAAAATAAGTCATACAAGCATCATATTACAAGCCAGGGGCCTCGAAGGCTCGAATACAAGAGCTCGATCATAGACAAGTCAGCGGAAGCAACAATATCTGAGTACAGACATAAGTTAAACAAGTTTGCCTTAAGAAGGCTAGCACAAACTGGGATACAGATCGAAAGAGGCGCAGGCCTCCTGCCTGGGATCCTCCTAACTACTCCTGGTCGTCATCAGCGGGCATCACGTAGTAGTAGGCACCTCCGGTGTAGTAGGAGTCGTCGTCGAAGGTGGCGTCTGGCTCTTGGGCTCCAACATCTGGTTGCGACAACCAGGTAGAAGGGATAGGGGGAAAAGAGGGAGAAAGCAACCGTGAGTACTCATCCAAAGTACTCGCAAGCAAGGAGCTACTCTACATATGCATGAGTATATGTGTAAAGGCCAAAGCGGTGGACTGAACTGCAGAATGCCAGAATAAGAGGGGGATAGCTAATCCTGTCGAAGACTACGCTTCTGGCAGCCTCCATCTGGCAGCATGTAGAAGAGAGTAGACTGAAGTCCTCCAAGTAGCATCGTATAGCATAATCCTAACCGATGATCCTCTCCTCGTCGCCCTGTGAGAGAGCGATCACCTGTTGTATCTGGCACTTGGAAGGGTGTGTTTTATTAAGTATCCGGTTCTAGTTGTCATAAGGTCAAGGTACAACTCCAAGTCGTCCTATTACCGAAGATCACGGCTATTCGAATAGATTAACTTCCCTGCAGGGGTGCACCACATTCCCCAACACGCTTGATCCCATTTGGCCGGACACACTTTCCTGGGTCATGCCCGGCCTCGGAAGATCAACACGTCGCAGCCCCACCTAGACCAACAGAGAGGTCAGCACGCCGGTCTAAACCTAAGCGCCCAGGGGTCTGGGCCCATCGCCCTTAGCACACCTGCACGTTGCGAACGCGGCCAGAAGCAGAACTAGCCCCCTTAATACAAGAGCAGGCTTACATTCCAACCCGGCGCGCGCCGCTCAGTCGCTGACGTCACCAAGGCTTCAGCTGATACCACGACGCCGGGATACCCATAACTACTCCCGCGTAGATGGTTAGTGCGTATAGACCAAATGGCTAGACTCAGATCAAAAACCCAGATCTCGTTAAGCGTGTTAAGTATCCGCGAACGACGACCAGGGCCAGGCCCACCTCTCTCCTAGGTGGTCTCAACCTGCCCTGTCGCTCCGCCTGAAAGTAACAGTCGGGGGCCGTCGGGAACCCAGGCCCACCTCTACCGGGATGGAGCCACCTGCCCCTTCAGCCCCCATCTCCAAACAGTATCACAGGTAAGGTAACTGTGTAAAGTATATTGTATATGCCCGTGATCACCTCCCGAAGTGATCACGGCCCAGTAGTATAGCATGGCGGACGGACAAGAGTGTAGGGCCACTGATGTAACACTAGCATCCTATACTAAGCAGTAGGATAGCAGGTAATGGTAACAACAGTAGTAGCAAGGACAGGCTATGCATCAGGATAGGATTAACGGAAAGCAATAACATGCTACACTACTCTAATGCAAGCAGTATAGAGGAGAGTAGGCGATATCTGGTGATCAAGGGGGGGGCTTGCCTGGTTGCTCAGACAAGAAGGAGGGTCGTCGTCGACGTAGTCGATCACTGGGGCATCAGCGGCAGTCTCGGGGTCTACCGGAAAAGTAACGGAGGGGGAACACAATAAATAACAGAGCAATCAAAGCATAACATGACAAACGTGGTGCTAGAGGTCATCTAACGCAGGGATAGGTGATACCGGCGAAGGGGAGAAACATCCGGGAAAGTATTCCGGTTTTTCACGTTTTCGGACAGATAAACCGGAGGGGGATAGTTGCGTATTTGCTATGCTAGGGATGTGTAGCGAACGAATGGAGAGTGTATCCGGATTCATCTCATCGTTCTGAGCAACTTTCATGTACAAAGTATTTTCATCCGAGTTACGGATTATTTAATATTAATTTTCAAAGTTTCTAAATCATTTTTAGAACTAACAGAATTAATTTAATTTAAAAAATGCCATTATGATGTCCGCATGAGGTCAGCGTGATGTCATCAACCAACCAGTTAGTTGACTTAGTCAAACTGACAGGCAGGTCCCACATGTCATTGGCTGAAAACTAATTATCTGTTAACTTTTAATTAGCAGGTTTAATTAGAGTTAATTAGTTAACTAAATAGGGTTAGTTAAGTTAATTAATTATTTTAATTAATTAATTCACTAATATTTTTATTATAATTCCTTTTAATTCTTTTTTAACAATACAGGGGCGTGGGCCCCATCTGTCAAGGGCCCGAAGGCCACAGTGGGCACTGGGCTATCGGGCGGTGGGTGTGGGCGCCCAGCGTGGCCAAACCCGCCCGGGTGCGGGGGCTGGGGAAGGCCGTGGCCGGAGCAGCAGGGGCCGTCGAGAGACGGCGGCGGCCGGAGCCGGGGCTGCGTGGCGGCGCCAGCTGTAGTAGCAGTTCCGGAGGAGCGGCGACAATGGGTGCAGGGCAACGGGCGTGACTAGCTGCGCTCGGAGGCGGTAGCAGGTAGGAGGCGGCAGTGGTAGCGAGCAGGGACGGGGCTCAGGCGCGGCGCGGGCGCAGCCACACATGGTGGCGGGCAAACACGGTGAGGCCGCGCACGGGCACGGGGCGACGCGTCCAGGGCGGAGCAGGGTCGGAGCGCGGATGGCGACCTACGGTGGGAGGCGGAGGGGGATTGGGCAAGGGGCTCACAGGGAGGTCACGTGCGAGCTCGAGGGGGGCGTGGAGGCGTCGGAGCAGCAAGTCGACGCGGTCGTCATGTTGTTGGCCGACGCTGAGGAGCGACGACGATCCGATGATGGGGGGCACCGTGGCCTTGCGCTGGTGGGGTGGATGACGACCACAGGGCGCGGTGAGGTCCGAAGGCACCGGTGGTGGAGAGGTAGGGCGGGACGGTGGCGTCGGCAAGCGGGGGCTCCAGGGAGGAGGCACCATCATCGGGAGCGCAGGGCGGCGCGGGGTGGGGGCGCCGAGCGCTGGACGCCAGTCGGGAGGAGGTGAGGATGGGGCGGCGTTGGTGTGGCGGTGGAGCGCCGGTGTGAGGCGGGGCGGTTCGGCAATGGTGT
>NC_041390.1:301457832-301737786 GCF_002162155.2 Triticum dicoccoides | reverse complement strand
ATGGTGTCGGGGGCGAGCGTAGCTGGGAGAGAGACAAGAGAGAGTGGGGGGGTTCGTGCGTGGGGCTCTCCTGGCGGCGCTGGAGGGAGAGGGTGGGGATCGAGCGATGTGGGGAGGGGGGGCGGGGGAGTGGAGAGTGGGATCGGGCTAGGGTTTCACTCGGGTTGGTTATAGGCCAGGGGGTGGGCCGGCCTGGGGTTTGGCCTGGCTAGCAGTTGGGCCAAGAGGCCCAGTCGGGGGGTTTGTTTTATTCCTTTTTTTATATTTTTATTTCTGTTTTCTATTGACTTTTTAATTTATTTTAATTTTAGTATTTTACATAATATGAAAGGCATTTAATTAATTGTTTTATCTACAGTTTTATTCATCTTACAGTATTTAAATATTTTATAAAAGTGTGGTTTCTCCACCATAATTACATACGCATTATTTGGCACAACCCGAACATTTTAGTTTTGATATTTGAAATTTTTTATTGTTTGACTTAAATTCAAATTTGAATATGAATCGGTTTTGAACTAAAGCGAGATTAACAACAGTAACCGTGGTGACATGGCATCATTAACGTGGGATTACTGTAGCCTAATTATCCAGGCGTCACAAATTAGAGCTACGATTTAGTAGATATGGCTAGTTGAAGTTTGAATTCAAACCTGAATAAATTTAAATTCGAAATTGGCCAAAATTTTCAATGCTGGTTCTTCGGATAAAACGAACATTTTGCCGCTGGTTTCGTCGAATTTGGAGTTACGGTTAAAAGGATACAACCATTCGAAGTTTAGGGGCTAAGCTGAAAACTCAGGGACTTGACTGTGAAAGTTTTATTTGCGACCAGGTCCCTGGCCACGTGGCGGATTCCTGCTGGTGCGTACCCATTCGTTGCAGAGCTTAACCGGGAACGGTCGACATATAAGAAAAACGGGCTACCGCGGCTAAACTAAGTGAACCAACCGGTTTAAAAATAAAACCGGTGTTTTTTTTTCATGTAACAGTTAAAAAAACCTAGACTTAGAAAAGAATGAGGGGGCGGGGCAAATGCGGCGGCACCGGCGTTGGGCAGGACAACGACATCGGCGGGGCAGCGGTCTGCGATGCTCCTCAGCGACGGGCGAGGAGTCGAAGGGGACCGGCGTGGCGCGGGCGACCGAATGGTGTAGACGACGGGCGTCGGCATGCACCGAACGGGGCAGAGGGAGGCGGCGGAGCTCCGTTGCTCCAGCGAACTCAGGCTTCGTCGAGGCGCCGTCTCCGGTGATCTAGGGACAGGAAAAGGATGTCAACGAGGTGCGCTTCGACTCGGGCAACAGATTGAAGAAGAAGACGGAGGCGTGGCAGCTTACGAACGACGGCAAACTCCGGCGACGGAGCTTTGGTCGGCGAGATCCACGCGACGATGGCAGGCGATGCGGGGGGCGAGGGGGTGTGCAAGTTGACTGAATGGAGAGAGGGGATTGAGGGCTCTTTATAGGCGAGGTTAGGGCGTCGGGGAGCAGTGGGATAAGCTCTACCCCAGGAGCTTCGGCCGCCGGGTTCGGGAGTGCGCGCGGCGTCGTCATCCCGTGGTCTGCGGGTGGTTGGGGATGACCTAGGGAGCGGGCCCCACTGGCAGCGGCGGTGGGAGAGAGCGAGTGAGGGGGAGGTGCAGGCGGTTGAGTGTGCTCCTGGGCCGAACAGTGTTTCGGTCCAGGCGGTGTTTTTTTTAAACAACAAAAACTACAACAGAGCAAGAATAAAAATAAAAATAAAACAAAAATTACATAGGCATATTATATACCAAAATGCTCAGAAAAATACCAAGAATAAGATGAACTATTTTCCAAGGTCAAATAAATTCTATAGAAAATCATAAAAGTCAAACAGTGCTAGTTTTGCATTTAAAATAAATAAGAAACATTTAAAAAAAATCCCAAAATGATTACAAATTTGCTTTCTCCTAATTTTCTATTGAAGCAAATAGTTTTACCCTTATTTCCATTTATTTATTTTCAGGAAAAAATATTTTGAATATAGAATTAAATAACTCCCAATTGGATTTGAATTTGGAATTTCAAACAACTTCAAATGGAAAATGAGTTTCTAATAACTTCAAAGTGACTTCCAATTTATTTCTTTGAAACTTGCAACTCTCTTTTTTCAAATATGAAGAAGTCATTTTATCTTCCCTCATGAACTCACTGAGTTGCTTAAAGTTTCTAAATTTGAAATAATTCAAATGGAAATTTAAATTATTTTCGAACCCCTTTTCATTTCTTTAAGTGGAAGAAGTCATATTATCTTCACTCTAGGGTTTTGTAATGAAATGAATTTAAACCCAGGGAGACCAAAATGCAAGATGAAAAGTTTTGGGAAAGTCCTTTTGTTCCCTCTCATTCAACTTTCAAAAAGTTTTCAAATTCCAATCATTTTCACACAACAATCAAATAAAAAATCATAAGAATTTATTTAATATAACATTCCGAAATTTAGAATTTTGGGATGTTACATAGCAAAAGGGTTAGCAATAATCAATTCAGAGATGCAAAGTTGAATAAACGCTCAACGACAATACTGTGCTGGTCCTAGGCTAGAACGTACTAGAGACGCGAGCCTGGAACACGAACAAAATCACGGCGTGGCACGTAAACAAGGGAGGAGCACTCTCTGAATTTTGTTCCTTTTTCACTTTTTTCCTCTCTTTTTTTACTCCGCATTTTTTTGAAGAAGTCTACAAATGGTCTAAAAACTGCCTAGCCAAAATTTTCCAGACTTAGTTTTTTTTGAGGTTGGAACTATTTTTCTTCTGCGGGAAGCACAGAAATTGGGGAGTCCGACTTGGTCATGACTCGAAGTATCACGTGATCTGGAACTCGAAAACGATGCAACAAATACTGGACTCGGACTAGAACTGGTGGCAGAGATGAATCTTATGAACTCGGACTGGTGGTTGTATGTGGCAATGTTATATCTAGGCACGGATTGGTGGTGTATATGGCAGCGGCGATGGTGGGGTGGTGGTATATGGCAATGATGATGACGATGGTGCGGCGATGGCGTGACAACCTGTGAACAGAACTCGAAACTCTAAGGGACTAAACGCTAAGACCAGCAACTCGACACGACGATGCTACCGCAAATTCAAAAAAGCAAAACTCTAAAAAGACTATGCAAAGGATCAGATTGGTTCGGATATGATGAACTAACCCTATTTTTTTGGCTTTTTTGTGGACTATAGGTATGAAGAACAGACTCGACGTAAACTACAAAAAACTATAAAATCTCACCAAGCAATCTCGAAATCCGATACCACTTGATAGAGGCAAAGGTGTCCCATCTTTCGATGAGATGGTGGCTATCATTTTGGAGGAAGCCGACTTTGACAATCCGACTATGAACGTGCGAGGACGTCGCGCCTTAGCAATCGCTAAACCAACTCCTAGAGGTTATTGACCATGCCGGAGCACAATCAACCTCACCACGAAGGTCTGTTTCATACATGCAAACGAAGAACAAGCAAGAAACTGAGATCGCAACATGGATATTGTGAATATAACAGGAAAGCTTTATTGATCAAGGTGGGGTTCTGTGATGCCTTTGTCTCGTCGTTGAACACAAACGAAGTATGCGAAGTTGCAGCTATGGCAAACTTTAATCTAAATGAAACCAAAAGTCTAAACGATGCCCTAAGGGCTGTATATATGGAGGAGAGAGGGGGGAATTTCGTGGCCCTTGCAGGAGGGGTCCAAAACGAACTCTAACTCTTGTTTCCCCACACATACGGACTCTAAAAACTTAATATAATCATGTATTTCGAAATTACATGGGCCTGGCCCAAAAATAAGGTGACGCGGCACCTATAATAGCCCGTGGACGAAATATATGAAGTGGCATCTTGTATATTTCGTCCAAGGCTTCATGCACTCATTATGGTGGCTTCAAAGTCCTGGAATCATCACTTGTAACTCCGTTCTTGTTCCCCTTGCGCATGCCATCATCTCCAAGCTTGAACTTTCTCCAAGGTTCATCTTTCTTGTCCAAGCTAGGCCCTTCATTTGTAAGCAAAACAAATGTATCCAATTTAGACAACATCATATTCTCATAAACATTAGAATCGTTACCAAGAAACGAAACTACCTGATAATTCAATTGGCGTGCGCGAGCTCTAGTAATTGGTCCAATATGGATAGCAGCAGGGGTTGTGGCTGTAACGATGGTATTGATGTCCTCATCAGCTCGACTTGAATTTTGGAGGGCACGTTGCGCCTCAAGTGCTTGAGCTTCACAGAGTTGTTGTTCTTGGCGTTGTGCCTCGGCATCTTGTGCATCTTGGTGTAAACGCGCTCGCTCTTCCTCTTCATGTTGGCGTTCTCGCTGTGGATCTCGTGTTAGCACAAAAGCCGCTTGGGTTTGACATTGTCGATGCTCTTGAGAGTCGGTGTCGCATAGAGGATTGAGGCTTGCTTTACGATTGTCGCGCGACACGTCGAAGAGTGTACGATGTCGCTGTACTTGAGCCGGAGAGGGTGAAGTCGGAGTGTCGACTTGAGCGGCTCCGTCTTGATGAGGACGAAGTGGAAGAAGAGCGGTTGAGCAACAAAGCATGAATCTTGTCCATTCTTGCGTCGTTCTCTTGCTTGTGATCGTCGAGCTTGTGGTCGAAGTAGTCCCTTGTACGTTGCTCGGAGAGTCGCAAGTCGGCGGCGAGGTTGTCGATGCGTTCACTCATTGCTTGTTGCTCTTGATGCAAAGCACGTTGTGCACCAAAGAGGTGGCTCTTGGTGACGTAGGAGCTCATGTCGTCGTCCCCAATGAAGAGTGGGTTGGTATAAGTACTTGGCCTATCCATCATTCCAAGAGAAAATTGTGAGTGGTAGAACAAGAAGAATGTTTACCAAATGTACCTTGACCGAAGTTGAAGGTGGATCAATGATCACTCCAATGTGGAACAAGGAAATAGCACAATTGGTACCAATTATTGTCGGCTTCTCACACCTACACAAGAAAAATCTTATGGTGGAGCTTGGTTAGGATGATGGCACAAAATTTGATGCAATTGTAAGTGAGGTTCAATAATGTTGGAAAAGATTTGCAAGTTTGCAATGCAACAAGTAGACCAAGCAATATAAGATACACGGAAACACACACGCAAAAAGATAAGTGGGGTCGTGCAACCAAGGATGAGCCAAAATGTGGAATCCACAAAAATGCTCTTGCGGCAAAACACTAGAGAGACGCTAGCACGATTGCACAATAGGTGGATACGAAGACTTGTGCACAACCTACTAAGAAAAAATGCAACAACGCCTATCCCAAGTATGCTCTATGTATGGTGTTTCGATGATATGATCCAAGATGATCTGGTATGACAATTTTAATGGTGTATGATGCTATGGTTCTTGCTAAAAAGTTATTTGCTCATCTTCCCCTTTTGCTTAGAAGCTTGTTCAGCTCTTTGTTGTTTGAGCTCTTTTCTCATGCAATGCTTCACGAACCAAGATAGCAATTCTGTATGCGATGACAAACTTGTGACACAAGAGATGATACCAAGATATGCACCAATGATGTATGTATGTTATGGGAAGTATGATCACTAAAGTGCACAAGTCTCGTTGTCGGCAATACTCAAAAGCAAGTCTCGATCGGTAAGCGATGCAAAGGAGTAAGGCTATGATGGATATGCAAGTAATGACAAGAATGATGCATCCAATACCAAGATGATTTTACCGCTTCTTGCTTATGGTATGGTGTCAAAATGGTGGCATGAATACCAAGATGTAGTGAAGGTGGTCTTTGTTGACGACGCGTCCGTGGTGAAGATGAGCGGCAGTGATGTTGATGTCGAATCGTACCTAAATAGCCGAAACACAATAGGACATGGAACCACGACTCAAATTCTCAAAGCTCGAAGTGGCAAAACATGTCGGAGTGCGAAACGGATAAGGAATGGTGGTGGTATGCGGAAGTGGAGATGGTGTATAGATGGTGGGAGTGCGTATGCAGAAGTGAGGTGGTGGTGGTGACTAAATTGAAAAAAATTCAGTTTCGTTAGGGAATGTCGGGCGTCCGGCATGTGCCGATCGTCCGATCGTCGGACGTCCGGAGGTGGTCGGACGTCCGGTGCCTCGGCGAAATTTCGGGCACGGGAAGAACAACTAGGGTTCATGATGGAGAGATCGTAATTCATCGAATTTGGCCGATTTCGTGGATGGAAAGTGCGGAGACAAGGGGGAAAGGGTAGATCCACTCAAGGCAAAGCAAATCCATGGATCAAATCCAACAAAATTTCCACACACCAACAAATCAAAAAAAATTGGGGGCTATTTTTGTGGGGAATTTTCGAATTAGGGACAAAATCAACAAAAACTAGGCTAGAAACACAACGGGGAGGCTCCAAAATCGTGATCAACGTGGCTCTGATACCAAGACGATGTAGGGTAGGAACCCTAGGGGCCGATCTTTCATGAAAGGAGTGGATCCCGCGAAGGACACGAAGAACACAAGGGAAAACATGAGGGGAAACACAGGGGAAACACGAGAGAAACACTAAACCAACAAGAAATAGTCACATATATGCTAGATCCTTGAGTACATAAGAGGTCACATGATCCACGGTCGACTAGGGACGATACAAAGGTAGCCGGTCTTCTCCGTGAGGAGGTCTTGAGGTTCTTCCCATAAAGGGGTTCTTCTTCAAGGAGGCGCTATCTCCGAGAAGGTAACCAAGTGGATGAGCAAAGCTCTGACACGAAATATGAGCTAATCCTTTGCTAACACTAGCTAGGAGGAATAGGAGGTCTATTTATAGTCTTAGTGCAAAAGGGGGCGAAGTGGGGGGGGGGTACATGGGCCTCGGTCCCGATCCTGTGCACAGACAGGTACCGGACGTTCGCAGGGGGCCGGTCGTCCGGTGGCTCATGGGTGGCCAGACATCCAGTAGTCGCCGGTTGTCCGCCCGTTCTGGCTCAGATGTTGAAGTAAGGGATTTCCGGAAGTGGTTGGTCATCCGATCGCCGATCGTTTGGGGGCGTCGGATGTCCGCTCATTTGGCTCGGCTGTGGGGTCGTCGGTCATCCGGTCCAGGCCGGACGTCCGCTCGCTGTAGCTTGGCTGGGGCTTCAGGCGCTAGACGTCCGGTCCCGACCAGTCGTCCGGTGGCTGGGGCTTCAGGCTCCGGACGTTCGGTCCTGACCGGTCGTCCGGTGGCTGGGGTTTCTTCCGCAACTCTTCTTATTCTCCGTCTTCACGTCCATCTTCTTCTTCTGATTCTCCTTGCTCCTTAGCTTCTTCATGGCTAAGTCCTTGATACCTGAGTATGCACAATGCCTCTGTATGATGTAGTAGCCATGTCTCATGTGCATCGAAGTGTAATTGTGAGAGGAGAGATTTCACCTCAGTTTCGAGAGCTCTTGCACGTGCTCGTGTCATGGGTCCGCTAGGCACTTGGTGAGATGATGGTAGGTCCATGGGGACGCTCTGCATCATCATTGCTTGTTGCTCTTGACGCAAAGCACGTTGTGCACCAAAGAGGTGGCTCTTGGTGACGTAGGAGTTCATGTCGTCGTCTTGCCCGATGAAGAGTGGCTTGGTAGAAGTACTTGGCCTATCCATCATTCCAAGAGAAATATGTGAGTGGGAGAAAGATAAGAACGTATACCAAATGTACCTTGACCAAAGTTGAAGGTAGATCAATGATCACTCCAATGTGGAACAAGGAAATAGCACAATTGGTACCAATTCTTGTCAGTTTCTCACACCTACACAAGTAAAAGCTTATGGTGGATCTTGGTTAGGATGGTGGCACAAAATTTGACGCAATTGTTAGTGAGATTCAATAGTGTTGGAAAAGATTCGCAAGTTTGCAATGCAACAAGTAGACCAAGCAATATAAGGTACATGGAAACACACACGCAAAGATATAAGTGGGGTCGTGCAACCAAGGATGAGCCAAAATGTGGAATCCACGAAAATGCTCTTGTTGCACAACACTAGGGAGACGCTAGCACGATTGCAAAATAGGCGGATACAAAGACTTGTGCAAAACCTACTTAGCAAAAATGCAACGACTTCTATCCCAAGTATGCTCTATGTATGTGTTTCGATGCTATGATCCAAGATGATTTAGTATTACAATCTTAATGTTGTATGATGCTATGGTTCTTGCTTAAAAGCTCTTTGCTTATCTTTCCCTTTTGCTTAAAAGCTTGTTTGGCTCTTTGTTGTTTCAGCTCTTTTCTCATGCAATGCTTCACGAACCAAGGTAACAATTATGTATGCGATGACAACCTTGTGACACAAGAGATGATACCAAGATATGCACCAATGATGTATGTATGCTATGGGAACTATGATCACTAATGTGCACAAGTCTCGCTGCCGGCAATACTCAAAGGCTAGTCTCGATGGGTAAGCGACGCAAAGGAGTAAGGCTATGATGGCTATCAATGTGATGGCAAGAATGATGTATCCAATACCAAAGAAGAGGTTACTGTTGTTTCGGTTCCTCGTCCGTAAGCAAGAACGAGTGACGGTGATCAAATGGGCGGCACGAATACCAAGATCTAGTCGAGGTGGTCGTTGTTGATGACACGTCCATGGCGAAGATGATCAGCGGTGATGTTGATGTCGAACGCTACCTAAATAGACGAATACAATAGGACACGGAACCGCAACTCAAATTCTCAAAGAGCAAGGTGGCAACACGCACTACTAGGAAAAGGCCTACTAATGGCGCACCTAATTTGGCCATTAATGGCGCATTAGTGGTGCGCCATTAGTGCCACGCCATTAGTATATTTTACTAATGGCGCACCACAGGTGCGCCATTAGTATCTGGTATACTAATGGCGCACCTCAGATGCGCCATTAGTATATACAACAGTGCGCCATTAGTATGCCTCCCAGGGGGCCATGTATACCCAGGTGCTTTGGCATACTAATGGCGCACAACAACAAGATGCGCCATTAGTAACTTTGGCATACTAATGGCGCACTATTTAATGATGCGCCATTAGTATCCTTTGGCATACTAATGGCGCACTGTGATGTGATGCGCCATTGGTATGAATATTAGGTTTTTTTATTTTTTTATTTTCTGTTTTTTGCACAGGTTACAAAATGTATAATTGGACAAAATATAGACAGCACACATCAACAACAGATTCATCGAATACAATAGAAGATTACTCTCTGAATACAATTCATCATATTAGTCTCCGAATACAATTCATCATATTAGTCTCCGAATTGAAAAGACCGAACAAAGATAGAACATTATATTACAAGTCTCGAGACCGCGAGTAGCGAGTTTGTCTTCACATTACAAGTCGATATCGATCATCTAAACTACCATCACATAGAAGAGAGTTGCGGTCATCACGATGAGCATCATCATGATGAAACTCATCTTCATCCGGTTCCTCCAACGCTCCCTCCCCTCTCCCGCTAGATAGCGGGCGTATCTAGAAAAAGTCCTAAACTAAACCTATACTAAACTATCTAGTTCTTCATCTTCTGCTTCTTTCTTCCAGTTCATCAACCTGCAAAACAAGAAACAACAAACATGAAAAACTTGATCAAGTTTCAAATGTAGCATTCCCCTTAGCAAAATGCCTTTGCTGTAGGAGCTAGCACTTACGAGTTTGGAAACATTAGTCAAACCCCAATCAGATTAAGTTGATCAAAGAAACAGTAGAAGAGAGCCAACACTGCATAAATGGAGCCAATAACCCAAAAGACAGAAGTAGAGCCAGCAAAGTATAGATCAAAGCCAAACCCAAAGATCAACTCAAACTAGAACTAACTCCATGATTAGGGGATCCCTCAATTAACCTTGGGTTAGTTTTCAGATGAAATCCAACAAACCCACTACTAATCAACTAGCCCAGAGGTAGGGTTTGAAGTAGGGATTGTCCTCGGGCAGCCTAGTAGTGCTAGGACTATTGCATCATTGGATCAAGTAGTGCAACATCTTTAAGTAACGACGAGAGCCTCAGGACACCATCATTGGCATGGCAAGATTAAGGAGCACCTATTCTTATCAGCGAGAGTAGGAGAGAAAGAAAGAAAGTGAAGAGATCAGTGCAGCATCTGTTCAAATCAGATTTAAGAGAGAGGGAATTGGCAAGGAAAGATATAGTCCATAACCTGCAAGAAGAAATAGGCCATTGATAGCACATTTACTAAACATCTGCTATAAGCAGAATGCATACACCCACTTACACATGGGTACTATTCTGTATATAGGTACACAAGCACAACACATGCACCTAGTATAGATAGGAGTATAAGCATGCATCTAAATTATCTGAAACATATGAAATAGCTAATGCAAAGAAAGAATTATCACTACATGCAACCGTCAGGACTATGTCCTGTACAATATACAACTAAACCACCAGTAGATGATGTACTAAACCATACAAGAAATACCAATGCATGGTATTTAGATAAAGACTAGTATATATCAAACACAGATACCAGCTTGAAAGAGAAACTATAATTTTATACCACTACAGGAGCAAATCATGAAGTACATAGAGTAATTTGCAGTAAAGAGATGAATCAGTATATGTTGATCAATAAGAGAGTTACAGCTATATACAAATGAAGGACTATACCCTTTATAAGATACCAAAGAAACAGTAGCACTTATGCATATGAACAAACAGAACCAGCAGCCAACCAATAAAGAAACTAGCATGTGCTATATGACAGGAACAATAACATTTATAAGACCAAGATAATTGAAATGATAGGCCAACATTAGGGTCATGCAATCATTCGATCCCATCATTGCAGCACTAGTTGAGCAAGAAATCAAATATAATAGTAGTTCCATTGGTTCAACCAACAAGTTAACAAAAGTTTACTTCCCACTACTAATTTTGCAACTCGTGATAATAAAGAAAACAGAGCACAAATAAATAGGAATGATCTTTTCCATGACACAAGCACAAACAAAATCACCCATACGCATGAAACAGAGCAAGGTACTAATATAGTAGCACATGAGCGGGAGCTACAGGTAGGAGATGGATTCACAGGAGAGGAGGTTGGTCGATGCCGCACACGACCACGTCGCCGTCACGCGGTGGATGTTGTAGTCGAGTTGGACCATGTGCGGGGTGTCGTCGTGGCGGTGGATGACCTGGTTGTCGTCATCGTCCATGGAGGATGCCTGCTGCTCCGAATCTAACAAACAAGTGCTAGTGTCGTTGATCTAGTACAGAAATTAAGCAAGCTAGTATAGGAGACACGCGTGCTGCTGCTAGTATCTACAGAAATAAATCAAGCTGCATGTTTGTGTGCTTGAGCTAGCTTAGTACGTACAGTCCATGGTTGGGCTCCAAAACTAATAGAGCATGCTAGCATCAACAGAATCAATCACAAGGTTATTTTGTTGTTGTTGCTAAAAGTGCTAGCTGTATGTATTGATCCATCCATCCATGACCTAACTAATGTTGTTGTATCTCTAGACTAAGTGCAGCAACACAAGAAGGACTAAAACTACAGAGCACATGTGTACGTAACTACTATATTCATCCATGGCAAATTGTACCAAACCATCCATACATAGCCAGATTGCAATGGAGTGGATTTAACACAAGACATGAAAAATAGATGAGCCAAATGATTTTTAGTATTACTAACTTGAAAGGAAGCTCACTGTTTCCATCTTCTATCTATCCATGATTTTATTTTTCTGAAGAAAGCATCAAAAAGCACAATGACAATCAAATTTCACACAAAAACTAAACCAATACTTGTTGTTATGTAGTGTCCATGACAATTGCAATTCATGTCCACTCCAGATCAGATTTGCAAGGGCTAGAAAGAGAGGTTGTAGCTCACCATGTATGGGGGTAGGAGGTGGATGCAGGGGAGGGGTGGAGGGTGTCCTGCAGAAGAAGCTTCGCCATTAGAGCAACCTGCACAAAACAGAGGAAGGGGAGATGAATAAATCATGGTGAGGAAAAGGGCCTTCCACATGATTAGATCGGGAAGAGAAACAACAACAAAAATACCAAAAAGATCCCTTCCTTGGCGTGCTGTACTAGGAGCATCTCCTCTCTCTCAGCAAGGGTTTGGGGCGCTGGGAGGCTCCATGGTGCCGCTGCGTGGTGGCGGACAAGGGAATCCATCTCCATGGCGGCGTCCCGCCCCATGGAGGTGCGCCCCTCCTACCGTCGTTGTCGGCACGCCCATGGCGACCTGCAGAGAAGGAAGAGAAGATGAGGTGAGGTGAGGAGGAGATGGTGGGCGAAGAAGGAGGGGGAGGGGCTTACCAGTGCTGGATCCAGTCACCTATGGCCTCGCCGTGGCGGATCCCGGCGAACAAAAGGGGATGCAAAACCCTAGCCAGTGGGGGAGCCGCGGATCTGCATGGAGGTAAGCCAGATGCGGACCAAGGGGATCTCGCCGGCGTGCCGCGCGCGGCCGGAGCTCGCCAGAACCGGGCGGCGTGGGTGCGGCGGCTAGGGAGAGAGGGGTTCGGGGGGAAGAGTGGAGGCGACAAGGGTTTGGGTGGGTTCGAGCGAGAGAGAGAGAGAGTGTGTGTGTGTTGGTGCGTTGGGTCGGATGGATGGATGGGTGTCCAAAATATCTTGTTGCTGCCCACTTACTAATGGCGCACCAACTCTAAATGCGCCATTAGTAATCCAGGTTACTAATGGCGCACCTTCTGGTGGTGCGCCATTAGTAGTTTTGCAAAAAAGAAACATACTAATGGCGCACTGTTCCACAGTGCGCCATTACTAGTTTAAACTAGTAATGGCGCACGGTGGAACAGTGCGCCATTAGTAGTTTTGCAAAAAAAGGAATAAAAAATATAATAAAAAACAACATTAGTGGCGCACTTTCCGACAGGTGCGCCATTACTAGTTACAACTAGTAATGGCGCACTGTGTCTGGATGCGCCATTAGTATGTTTGGACAGGCGCACTAGTTCAAAAATTTTTTTTGATACTAATGGCGCACCCTGGGCCAGGTGCGCCATTAGTAGTTTCAGCTCTAATGGCGTATCAGAAGGTGGTGCGCCATTAGTATATACTAATGGCGCACCGCTTGTCTGGTGCGCCATTAGTGTCAATCCCATCTATAGCCCTTTTTCTAGTAGTGACGTGTCGGAGTGCGAAACGGATAAGCAATGGTGGTGGTATGCGGAAGTGGAGATGGTGTATAGGTGGTGGGAGTCCGTATGTGGAAGTGAGGCGGTGGTGGTGACTAAACTGAAAAAAATTCAGTTTCGTCAGGGAATGTCAGACGTCCGGGATGGGCCGGTCGTCCGGTCATCGGACGTCCGGAGGCGGTCGGACGTCCGGTGCCTGGGCAAAATTTCGGGCACGGGAAGAACAACTAGGGTTCATGATGGAGAGATCGAAATTCATGGTATTTGGCCGATTTCGTGGATGGAAAGTGTGGGGACAAGGGGGAATGGGTAGATCCACTCAAGGCAAAGCAAATCCATGGATCAAATCCAACAAAATTTCAACACACCAACAAATCACAAAAAAAACTTGGGGGCTATTTTTGTGGGGAATTTTCGAATTAGGGACAAAATCAACAAAAACTAGGCTAGAAACACAACGGGGAGGCTCCGAAATCGTGATCAACGTGGCTCTGATACAAGACGATGTAGGGTAGGAACCCTAGGGGCCGATCCTTCATGAAAGGAGTGGATCCCGTGAAGAACATGAAGAACACGATGGAAAACACGAGGGGAAACACAGGGGAAACACGAGAGAAACACTAAACCAACAAGAAATAGTCACACATATGCTAGATCCTTGAGTACATAAGAGGTCACATGACCCACGGTCAACTAGGGACGATACAAAGGTAGCCGGTCTTCTCTGTGAGGAGGTCTTGAGGTTCTTCCCATAAAGGGGTTCTTCTTCGAGGAGGCGCTATCTCCGAGAAGATAACCAAGTGGATGAGCAAAGCTCTGCCATGAAATATGAGCTAATCCTTTGCTAACCCTAGCTAGGAGGAATAGGAGGTCCATTTATAGTCTTAGTGCAAAAGGGGGCGCAGTGGGGGGGGGGTACATGGGCCTCGGTCCCGAATCCTGTGCACAGATAGGTACCGGACGTCCGCAGGGGGCCGGTCATCTGGTGGCTTATGGGCGGCCGGACGTCCAGTAGTTGCCGGTCGTCCACTCGTTCTGGCTACGGGGTCGTCGATCGTTCGGTCCAGGACGGACGTCCGCTCGCTGTAGCTCGGCTGGGGCTTCAGGCGTTGTCTGGACTCGACCGGTCGTCCGGTGGCTTGGGCTTCAGGCTCTGGACATCCGGTCCTGACCGGTCGTCCGGTGGCTGGGTTTTCTTCCGCAACTCTTGTTCTTCTCCGTCTTCACGTCCACCTTCTTCTTCTGATTCTCCTTGCTCCTTAGCTTCTTCATGGCTAACTCCTTGATACCTGAGTATGCACAATGCCTCTGTATGAGTTAGTAGCCATGTCTCATGTGCATCGAAGTGGAATTCTGAGAGAAGAGATGTCATCTCTGTTTCGAGAGCTCTTGCACGTGCTTGTGTCATGGGTCCACTAGGCACTTGGTGAGACGATGGTAGGTCCATGGGGATGCTCCGCATCATCATTGCTTATTGCTCATGATGCAAAGCATGTTGTGCACCAAAGAGGTGGCTCTTGGTGACGTAGGAGTTCATGTCGTTGTCTTGCCCGATGAAGAGTGGGTTGGTTGAAGTACTTGGCCTATCCATGATTCCAAGAGAAATATGTGAGTGGGAGAAAGAGAAGAACGTATACCAAATGTACCTTGAGCGAGGTTGAAGGTGGATCAATGATCACTCCAATGTGGAACAAGGAAATAGCACAATTGGTACCAATTCTTGTTAGTTTCTCACACCTACACAAGTAAAAGCTTACGGTGGATCTTGGTTAGGATGGTGGCACAAAATTTGATGCAATTGTTAGTGAGATTCAATAGTGTTGGAAAAGATTCGCAAGTTTGCAATGCAACAAGTAGACCAAGGAATATAAGGTACACGGCAACACACACGCAAAGATATAAGTGGGGTCGTGCAACCAAGGATGGGCCAAAATGTGGAATCCACGAAAATGCTCTTGTTGCACAACACTAGAGAGATGTTAGCACGACTGCAAAATAGGCGGATACAAAGACTTGTGCACAACCTACTTAGCAAAAATGCAACGACTTCTATCCCAAGTATGATCTATGTATGGTGTTTTGATGCTATGATCCAAGATGATTTAGTACTACAATCTTAATGTTGTATGATGCTATGGTTCTTGCTTAAAAGCTCTTTGCTTATCTTTCCTTTTTTCTTAAAAGCTTGTTAGGCTCTTTGTTGTTTGAGCTCTTTTCTCATGCAATGCTCCACGAACCAAGATAACAATTGTGTATGCGATGACAACCTTGTGACACAAGAGATGATACCAAGATATGCACCAATGATGTATGTATGCTATGGGAACTATGATCACTAATGTGTACAAGTCTCGTTGCCGGTAATACTCAAAGGCTAGTCTCGATGGGTAAGCGACGCAAAGGAGTAAGGCTATGATGACTATCAATGTAATGGCAAGAATGATGTATCCAATACCAAAGATGAGGTTACCATTGCTTCGGTTCCTCGTCCGTAAGCAAGAACGGATGACGGTGATCAAATGGGTGGCACAAATACCAAGATGTAGTCGAGGTGGTCGTTTTTGATGACGCGTCCATGGCGAAGATGAGCGGCGGTGATGTTGATGTCGAACCATACCTAAATAGACAAAACACAATAGGACATGGAACCACAACTCAAATTATCAAAGCGCAAGGTGGCAACACGTGTCAGAGTGCGAAACGGTAAGCAATGATGGTGGTATGAGGAAGTGGTGATGGTGTATAGGTGGTGGGAGTGCGTATGCGGAAGTGGGGCGATGGTGGTTACTAAACTGAAGAAAATTCAGTTTCGTCGGGGAACGCCGGACGTCCGGGATGGGTCGGTCGTCCGGTCATCGGACATCCGGAGGTGGTCGGACATCCGGTGCCTAGGCGATTTTCGGGCACGGGATGAATAACTCGTGGATGTGGTGGATGAGGTGAAAATGGACAAACCCGGGGGATTTTGTGGACGCAAAAGGTGGAGACAAGGTGAAAAAGCTAGATCCACTCAAGGCAAAGCAAATCCACGGATCAAATCCAACAAAGTTTCAACACACCAACAAATGACAAAAAAAAATTGGGGCTATTTTTGTGGGGAATTTTCGAATTAGGGACAAAATCAACAAAAACAAGGCTAGAAACACAACGGGGAGGCTCCGAAATCGTGATCTACGTGGCTCTGATACCAAGATGATGTATGGTAGGAACGCTCGGGGCCGATCTTTCACGAAAGGAGCGGATCCCGCGAAGAACACGAAGAACACGAGGGGAAACATAGGGGAAACATGAGAGAAACACTAAACCAACAAGAAATAGTCACACATATGGTAGATCCTTGAGTACATAAGAGGTCACACGATCCACAGTCAACTAGGGACGATACAAAGGTAGCTGGTCTTCTCCATGAGGAAGTCTTGAGATTCTTCCCGTAAAGGGGTCTTGAATCCGCTTGGGGGATCTTCTCCGAGAAGGCGCTATCTTCGAGGAGAAGGTAACCAAGTGGATGAGCAAAGCTCTGACACGAAATATGAGCTAGTCCTTTGCTAACCCTAGCTAGGAGGAATAGGAGGTCTATTTATAGTCTTAGTGCAAAAGGGGGCGAAGTGGGGGGGGGGGTACATGGGCGTCGGGACCGATCCTGTGCACAGACAGGTACCGGACATCTGTGGGGGGCCGGTAGTCCGGTGGCTCATGGGCGGCTGGACGTCCGGTAGTCGCCGGTCATTCGATTGTTCTGGCTCAGGTGTTGAAGTAACGGATTTCCGGAAGTGGTCGGTCGTTCGGTCGACGATCATCCGGGGGCGTAGGACGTCCACTCGTTTGGCTCGGCTGTGGGGTCGTCGGTCGTCCGGTCTAGGCCGGACGTCCGGTCCCAACCGGTCGTCCGGTGGATGGGGCTTCAGGCTCCGGACGTCCGGTCCCGACCGGTTGTCTGGTGGCTGGGTTTCTTCCCCAGCTCTTCTTCTTCTCCGTCTTCACGTCCATCTTCTTCTTCTGATTCTCCTTGCTCCTTAGCTTCTTCATGGCTAACTCCTTGCTACCTGAGTATGCACAGTGCCTCAGTATGAGGTAGTATCCATGTCTCATGTGCATCGAAGTGGAATTGTGAGAGGAGAGATGTAACCTCACTTTCAAGAGCACTTGCACGTTCTCGTGTCATGGGTCCGCTAGGCACTTGGTGAGACGATGGTAGGTCCATGGGGATGCTCCGCATCATCATTGCTTGTTGCTCGTGATGCAAAGCATGTTGTGCACCAAAGAGGTGCCTCTTGGTGACGTAGGAGTTCATGTCGTCGTCTTGCTCGATGAAGAGTGGGTTGGTTGAAGTACCAAAGAGGTGCCTCTTGGTGACGTAGGAGTTCATGTCGTCGTCTTGCCTGATGAAGAGTGGGTTGGTTGAAGTACTTGGCCTATCCATCGTTCCAAGAGAAATATGTGAGTGCGAGAAAGAGAAGAACGTATACCAAATGTACCTTGACTGAAGTTGAAGGTGGATCAATGATCACTCCTATGTGGAACAAGGAAATAGCACAATTGGTACCAATTCTTGTCGGTTTCTCACACCTACACAAGTAAAAGGTTATGGTGGAGCTTGGTTAGGATGGTGGCACAAAATTTGATGCAATTGTTAGTGAGCTTCAATAGTGTTGGAAAAGATTCGCAAGTTTGCAATGCAACAAGTAGACCAAGTAATATAAGGTACACGGAAACACACACGCAAAGAGATAAGTGGGGTCGTGCAACCAAGGATGAGCCAAAATGTGGAATCCACGAAAATTCTCTTGTTGCACGACACTGGAGAGACACTAGCACGATTGCAAAATAGGCGGATACAAAGACTTGTGCACAACCTACTTAGCAAAAATGCAACGACTTCTATCCCAAGTATGCTCTATGTATGGTGTTTCGATGCTATGATCCAAGATGATTTAGTACTACATTCTTAATGTTGTATTACGCTATTGTTCTTGCTTAAAAGCTCTTTGCTTATCTTTACCTTTTTCTTAAAAGCTTGTTTGGATCTTTGTTGTTTGAGCTCTTTTCTCATGCAATGCTTCACGAACCAAGATAACAATTGTGTATGCGATGACAACCTTGTGACACAAGAGATGATACCAAGATATACACCAACGATGTATGTATGATATGGGAACTATGATCACTAATGTGCACAATTCTCGTTGCTGGAAATTCAAAGGCTAGTCTCGATGGGTAAGCGACGCAAAGGAGTAAGGCTATGAGGGCTATCAATGTAATGGCAACTTCGTTTCTTCGTCCATAAGCAAGAACGGATGACGGTGATCAAATGGGTGGCACGAATACCAAGATGTAGTCGAGGTGGTCATTGTTGATGATGCGTCCATGAGGAAGATGAGCGGCAGTGATGTTGATGTCGAACCGTACCTAAATAGCCGAAACACAGTAGGACACGGAACCACAACTCAAATTCTCAAAGCTCAAGGTGGCAACACGTCTCGGTTTGTGAAACGGTAAGCAATGATGGTGGTATGAGGAAGTGGTGATGGTGTATAGGTGTTGGGAGTGCGTATGCGGAAGTGGGGCGGTGGTGGTTACTAAACCGAAGAAAATGCAGTTTCGTCAGGGAACGTCGGACGTTTGGGATGGGTCGGTCGTCCGGTCGTCGGACGTCCAGTGCCTGGGCGATTTTCGGGCACGGGATGAACACCTCGTGGAGGTGGTGGATGAGCTGAAAATGGACAAACTGGGGGGATTTTGTGGATGGAAAAGGTGGAGACAAGGTGAAAAAGCTAGATCCACTCAAGGCAAAGCAAATCCATGGATCAAATCCAACAAAGTTTCAATACACCAACAAATCACAAAAAATGGGGCTATTTTTGTGGGGAATTTTCGAATTAGGGACAAAATCAACAAAAACAAGGCTAGAAACACAATGGGGAGGCTTTGAAATCGTGATCAACCTTGCTCTGATACCAAGATGATGTAGGTTAGGAACCCTAGGGGCTGATCTTTCATGAAAGGAGCGGATCCCGCAGAGAACACGAAGAACACGAGGAAAAACATGAGGGGAAACACGAGGGGAAGCACAAGAGAATCACTAAACCAACAAGAAATAGTCACACATATGCTAGATCCTCGAGTACATTAAAGATCACATGATCCATGGTCAACTAGGGATGACACAAAAAGTAATGGTCTTCTCCGCGAGGAGGTCTTGAATCCACAAGGGTATCTTCCCGTAAAGGGTTCTTGAATCCAAAGGGATCTTCTCTGAAGAGGGGCAACTATCTCTCTCGTGGAGTAGATCCGATGTGGATGAACAATGCTCTATCTCTAATATGAGCTAAAACCAATGCTAACCCTAAAACTTAGGCAGGAGAAGAGTATATATAGTCTAGGGGGGCGAAGGGGTACATGGGCTGCGGCCCAACACGTAAACAACACATAGGCGTCGGATGTCCGGGAGTCACCGGTCGTCCGGAGGCTCGCGAGGGTTTGGACGTCTGGTGCTCGTCGAACGTCCATAGAATCGGCTCGGGTGGGCTTCGGTCGGACATCCGGTCGGGGTCGGACGTCCGGGGCTTCGGTCGTCCGCAAGGCTCCGAAAATCCGTAGATTCGGCTGGGGTGTGGGTGTGCCGGTCATCCGGAGAGGGCCGATCGTCCGGAGCTTGGAGGTCGCCGGACGTCCATAGCATGCCGGTAGTCCGGAGCTTGGGAGCTTCGAGCAGTTCTTCTTCTTGCCCATTGAACTTCGTGTCCTCACTGTCTTGTCCGTTGAGTTTAGTTGGTCCGTGGCTTTTCTCCAAGCACCTGATCACACATAGGGTTTTCGCTTGAGGTAGTAGCCAATTCTCATGCATAGAATGTGGTAGTTTGGAGAGGAGTGAGTTCACCTTATCTTTGATAGCCTTCGCTCGGGCTCTTGTCATTGGTCCAAGTGGTGTCGTAGGAGACATAGGTAGGTCCATGGGGATGACCTTGGGATGCTCTGCATCACTAGGAATCTTCAAGGTGTTGTAGGCATAGCGGGATGCCGCCATGAATTTAGCCAGGATGGCCGTCCAAGGATCCCACTGTACGGCAAGGGGAGGTCGACCACATCAAACACAATCTTCTTAGTCTGATAGTTCAACTCTGCCCCAAATGTCACATGCAACGTGATCTTTCCCTTAGGATGACTCTTGTCGGGATTAACTCCTTGAAACGTGTCGGTGACCATTAGCTTTTCCTCTGCTATCTGAAGTTTGCTGATGACCTTCGGGGAAATTAGATTCAACCTGGCCCCGCTGTCCACCAACATCTTTGTGACCTTGAGGTTGCGAATTGTTAGAGAGACCAACAACGGGAAACATCCTACCACAATGGTACGGCAGGATGATCCTCTCGTCAAAGATGATGGGTGTGCGTGACCATTTGAGTGGTTTCCGGGACCCTGGTGCTGGTTCCGCGGCATTGACCTCACGTGCCCACCGTTTGAGTTGGTGGTGAGAGGTGTGCAGGGATGCACCTCCATCACTCTCATCATCACAGGCTTCGTTCTCTTGACCCCTGGCGGGTTTTCCTTGGTTCTGGAGGGGTTTATCGGGGCGATTTACTTTACCGCCTCGGCCCTTACCACTAGCGACATTCTGACCCTTTTCCTTGTCACACTTCTCATATTCTTCTCTCTGCCTCTTAACGAGCTGCTCAACCTGACAACACTCTTGAATATCGTGGCCCTTGGTCCAATGAATCTTGCAGAACGGCCCATCGCCTATCCCGGCCTTCTCGACAGCTGCAGCCTCCCGGCAGTCAGCGCACATGGCAGCTTCCTTGCCGAGGGCTTTGGCTTTAGCCCTCTTGCCGGTACTAGGTGTACCCGATCCTTCAACAGTCATCACTACCTTATCCTTGCGCTTCTTACTACACTTCTTTCTCTTCTTCTGACTGATGGATTCGTCATCATCTTCTGAGTCGACATTGATGCGATCCTCCTCTCTGGGTAGCTTCCTTCCCTACTCCATCTGAGCACACTTGTCCACCAAGGTGTAAAGCTCTTTCATAGTCTTGGGCAACCACATGTTCATATTGGAATGGATCCTGCAGTTGCGCACATTGGACTGGAAGGCAGCTATCACAGCTGTTGGATGGATATTCGGGATTTTCCTGTCGACTTTGCTGAATCTCTGCAAATACTTCTGGAGGGTCTCTGCTTCTTTATGGTGGAGATGTTGCAAGTCGCTGGGCCGCCCTGGCTCTTGATGACCGCCAGTGAAGACGCCAATGAACTCATGGCATAGGTCAGCCCACGACGAAATGGAGTTCTCCGGCAGCTGAATTAGCCAAGACCTCACATTGGACTTGAGAGCCGAAGGGAAGTAGTTGGCAAATACCTTCTCATCTCTTCCCCTGGAATCTTGAACGGTGATGGTGTAGATGCTCAGAAACTCTACCGGGTTTAGCCTCCCATCATACTTCTTAGGTATCTTTGGCTTGAACGTGCGAACGGACGACAAAGGGACTTGCTGTAGCTCATGAGTAAAGGCAGGGCACCCAACCTCAAAAGCTAGGCACCCACCAATATCGAGCGCAAGCTCGTCGACATCGGGATCATCACAAGCATTGGTCCGGCGGTGGTTGTCGTGGCGTCAGTCAATGACGACATGCGCGTCTCCCCTTCACCTGTCCTCGAAGGCTCGCCGTCGGACTGGACGCGCTCGAGGGTCAGAAGAGGCCATCGAGACGTCATCAAGTTATTGATTCTGGTGTGCTCACGCTGGTTGCCGTGGTGGGGACTGCACCGTGGGGGTGTCCCCTTCCATACAACCAGCGGCACTTGGGGAGGCCGTGGCAGGCCAGCTCGCTGCGAGACCCCAGCCTTGGCAAAACCAAGCAGACTCTGGACGGAAGCACGCCACTCGTCCATCTGCTCAGCCGCTGGCGGAAACTTTAGCAGCAGCTGAGCCGACGCCATGGCCTTCGTAGCAGTACTTAGCATGGGTGATGACGATGTAGATCGCACCGTCGCTTGGCTTATGACGGTGCCAGCAGTGATAGTACCACGCGCCGCTATTGTGGGGCGGCCACCTGGATGGCATGGAGACGTGGCGAAGGTGCTTGAGGTCTAGCGGCTCCGTTGGGCGCATCAACTTGGTCGACTCGCCCTGGGGGAGGTGGACGCGTTGCGGTCGCTCCCGTGGTGTGGGCGGTCGGAGGGTGGCGATTCGCCCCGGACTAAGGGCCATCGCTGCGGTAGTGCCCATCAGCGAGAGGAAGGGGTGTGGATGGAGTAACCCCTTCACCCATACCTTGTGGAACATGGCCATCGGGGTGTTTCTTATGCTGCTCTCCTTCGGTGTCTCCTGCTCCTGCTTCGGCCACGGGGGAAGGGGTGACGGCGCCGCCTGCTCCGACCACATCCCCAGTAGTGTCCACATACTCGCGTGCCTCCACATCCCCCGTAGCATTGGTGGCTGCGGGTGGCGGAGCCTTCGAGGTGGACGGGTGAGACGAAGCACCGGATTTCTTCTTGGGCGCCATGGTCGATGGCGCCGTCGAAGACGAAGATGGTGATCAAGATGATGCGCTGCACATGCTTTCAGGTTCGCGCAAGTGATCCCCCTACTGGGCGCGCCAAAAATGTCGTGGGAAACCACGACCACCTATGGGACCAAGGGCCCCATGCTGATTCGACAGGGGGGATGTCATGTTACAGAAAGAGCAGAAGAGCGTGGGGCAGCACGATAGAAATCACACGGGAAATTTTACCTAGGTTCGGGCCGCCTCGAGGCATAAAACCCTACTGCTGCTTTGGTGGATTGATGGTGGAAGAATGGTGGTGGAGCATAGTACACTTGCCCGGCAGGGTTTCCTTAGGGTGATAGTGGCTACGCGCGTACAAATGTGTGGGTATCGACCCCTCTAACTGTAGGATCGAAAGTATGTCTAGAGGGGGGTGATTAGACTACTTGACCAAATAAAAAACTAGCCTTTTCCCAATTTTAGTTCTTGGCAGATTTTAGCAACTTAGCACAAACATGTAATCAACCTACACATGCAATTCTAAGAGTATATCAGCGGAATTTAAAACAATTGCATATGAAGGTAAAGGGAGGAGTTTGAGGGAGCAAACACAATGTTGACACGGAGATTTTTGGCATGGTTCCGATAGCTGGTGCTCTTGTACATCCATGTTGATGGAGACTTCAACCCACGAGGGTAACGGTTGAGCGAGTCCACGAAGGGCTCGACCCACGAAGGGTCCACGAAGAAGCAACCTTGTCTATCCCACCATGGTCGTCGCCCACGAATGACTTGCCTCACTAGGGTAGATCTTCACAAAGTAGGCGATCTCCTTGACCTTAAAAACTCCTTGGTTCAACTCCACAATCTTGTCGGAGGCTCCCAAGTGACACCTAGCCAATCTAGGAGACACCACTCTCCAACAAGTAACAAACGGTGTGTTGATGATGAACTCCTTGCTCTTGTGCTTCAAATGATAGTCTCCCCAACACTCAACTCTCTCTCGTAGGATTGGATTTGGTAGAAAGAGGATTTTAGTGGAAAGCAACTTGGGGAAGGCTAGAGATCAAGACTTATGTGGTTGGGATGGAGTATCTTGACTTCAACATAAGTGTAGGTGGTTCTCTCTCAGAAACTATGTATTGGAAGTGTAGGCATGTTCTGATGGCTCTCTTTTCAAATGAAGAGTGGGTGGAGGGGTATTTATAGCCTCCACACAAAATCTAACCGTTACACACAAATCACCAAACTCAGTGGGACCGAATCATGAAACTCGGTCAGACCGATTTAGTTCAAAATGTGAATGTTAGGATTCTCGATGGGACCGACATGTTAACTCGGTGGGACCGATTTCGTTAGGGTTAGGGCATAACGTAATCTCGGTGAGACCGATTGCACAAACTCAGTGGGACCGATTTTGGTAATGGACTAACAGAGAGTTGGTCAGGCAAACTCGGTGGGACCGATTCGCTCATCTCGGTTGGACCGAAGTGTTATGAAAGGGAAACAGAGAGTTTACATTGCAATCTCGGTGGGACCGATTCGCTCATCTCGGTTGGACCAAAGTGTTACGAAAGGAATAAGAGAGAGTACAATCCCATCTCGGTGAGACCGAGATCCCTATCGGCAAAACCGAAAAGACTAGGGTTTCTGGCAGTGGCTATGTCAACTGAACTCGGTGGCGCCTGATAGAAAAAATCGGTGGGGCCGAGTTGGATATTTCGTGTGGGACATATTTGGAAGTGAGAAAGTAGTGGAGGGTTTTGGAGCATATCACTAAGCACTTTGAGAAAGCACCTCATTAAGCAACACCTCATCCCTTCTTAATAGTATTGGCTTTTCCGATAGACTCAATGTGATCTTGGATCACTAAAATAGAAAATGTAGAGTCTTGTGCTTTGAGCTTGAGCCAATCTTTTATCCTTAGAATTTTGAAGGGTCCACTTTCTAATCAATGTCATGCCAACCATTGAGCTTTCCTGAAATATTCATCTTGGAATAGCATTAGCTCAATGAGGTATATGTTGTGAGGAATTACCAAAACAACCCAGGGATAGTTGCACTTTCAATCTCCCCCTTTTTGGTAATTGATGACAACATATAGATCAAAGCTTCGACAAATGATAAATAGTATTTGAAAACATCATCGCTTTGAGAAGTATGTGATAAGCAAGAGCTCCCACGAAATTTGTGCATTATTTAAATTTTTCTTTTGAATGCAAATGCACAATTGATTAGGATCATGGGTTACTCTTCCATGTCACATACATCTTGGTGGAGCGCTCAAAATGATCGAGATTAAAAGCATGCACTCATCACATCGCAAGCGAATGATCATATAAGAGATATAAAAGATGGCATCATTCAACCAAACATTAAGGGTAGCATATGATCAAACACATGATCAAGAAGTATCTCACTAGTAGCTCGCATAGTAGCTCACACAAGAACACAATAAAGTTTCAAACAAAATAGCAAGAGAGATAAAAACCAACACTCTCTCTCAAAGCCTATGATCTATACATTTTCTCCCCCTTTGGCAACAAGTTACCACAAAGTTCAAAAATGCATAGTGCTAAACGACTCTCAGGCTTGATCTTCGGGAGGTGGTGTAGAGAGAACTCCAAGGACGAAGGATTCTGATGAAGTAGTTGCAGCTAATGGAGTGGGTGCTGGAGGTGGCACTGGAGCTGTGGCTGCTGGTGCTGACACTTAAGCTCGAGTATCTGTCACAGGCACTGCAGCAGACCTTGGACCTCATGGCACTCGCTTGAAAGCATCAGTAGTAGACTTGCCTTTCCTCTCCTGTGCAACATCATCACTCATACTGATGATCTACCAAGCACTCTCGTAGTGGTCTTCTTGACCCTTTCCTTCCTTTTCTTGCCTTCTCCAACTGCCTCTTCAGATGGCTTGGAGATTTCAGTAGTGGATGCTCTGGCCTTAGACATGGGGACTCTCTTTGTTGGTGCCTTCTTATGCATCCCTGGCTTGACTGTAGCAGCTGAGCCATACTCCTGTTTTAGCACCTTTTTCTTGGAGCTTACTTCTTCCTCAACAGCCACATAATCCTCATCCTCTGATTCTGAGGTCTTCTTCTTTCTTGTTCTGGTGGCTGCCTTTGGCAAGTTACTTGGTGTGCTCCTGCTGCCATCATCAGTTGAACTGGAGGGACTAGTGCCCTCACTCAGTTGAACCTGCTCCTCAGACTTGTTCTGGCTATCACTTTGGTCAGACATCATGCAGGCAAACTGTCAGCAGACCCAGTGAATAGATTATAGATGTGGTAGAGTAGATGAGCATCACAAAGTGCAGGAGTTTTGCAAAACAATTGACTCAAAAACTTAGTTTTAGTTCTTCACAGAAAGCATTTCAGATCTACTGATTTGTAAACTCGGTGATACCGAAGCAGTTTTTGGAACCTAAACTAGTGAACTCGGTCAGACCGAGTCATGGTTTGGTGGCACCGAGACTGCTAGGGTTTCACAGAGAATTGAACTCGGTCACACCGATTTGCAATTTTTGGTCAGACCGAAAATGTGTGTGCTCTGGCCTAAGCCAAAATCGGTGAGACCGATTTCTACAACTCGGTCGGTCCGAGATGAATTCGGCGGAGACCTAACCCTAAATTTTGAAATCAAAACTAATCTACGGGATGTTTTTGCTAGACGGGATGATTTCATTCATGGCAAGAATCATGGCAAAGCAATGTGCTAAGAATCGGATTTAAGGATTAGCATAGTGATCAAGTTCGTACCCTAGTTCGGCGACGAACTTGCTACGGCGGCAACGGCGGTGAAGATTTTCGTTGACAGCGGCGGGAGGTCGCTGGCGACGAGAGGACGATCCGGAGACCCGAGGAGGTAGAGTGGGTTATGCGCGGGCGAGGAGGTTCAATTTTTTTCCAAATTTTTGCCCCTCGCAATATATAACCTGACCTTGTCGGTGTGACCGAGTGGAACGACTCGGTGGCATCATGATGCAAAACTGTGGGCAGTTACTACAACTTGGTGTGACTGAAAGGTTCTAATCGGTTGCACCGATATTGAAAAACCCTAGATCAACTTAGTGACTCGGTAGGACCAAAAAGGATGAATCGGTCAGACCGAGATGCACAAAGAGGCTTCGGAGGTTTAAGTCTATGACGAATCAGGAACTCCGAGTGCTCCTCACACAGAGTGGTTCGAATCTGACTTGATGAAACTTTGTGATGTAGCATGAATAGAGTTTGAGACGAGAAAATCATAGATAGCTAGAGGGAGTTCTTAGGCATTCTTCTCCATCAATTTGGCAAAAGATAAAGATCCAAACAATCAAAACAACAAATGGATGTCCTCGAATGAGTAAAATATGCAACCAACATACTCACACAATAAAATGGCAAACAAAATATGTGACAAAGCATGCACAAACACTCTAGCATCTATCAAGCAATTAGGCGATGACTTCTATATATGAGTATACTGACTTAGGAGTAAAATGAGAACATTTGTTCATAGGTCATACTCATCGTTTAAGCACAAGTGGGGTTACCACTTTTACATAAAGCATTGTTGTGTTCACACCATTAGAGTTGCTTTAGCTCAATTGGTTAGAGCAAAGCTCCCCCTAGATGTGATATCCCCCCTAAGAGGGATGAACTAACCTTGGGCTTTGTCGAAGATGACTTCATGTAGGTGTTGAAGATGTAGATGCTCAATGTTGATGTAGATCATTTGGAGCAATCCTTTGGAGTGAGTTGCACTTTCAATACCTACACGGGTTAGTCCCACAAGGAACAAACAAGGATATCCATATACATAGAGTGATGCATACACAAGATGATGTCCATGAAAGCATTAGGTTACCTAGTCCCTTGTCTTACCAACAAGAGGTTTTGTGACTCCTTGAACCAGTGCAAGATATGGAAGTTGTTTGCACTTGTCCTCGCCAAAATGATAAGAGTGAAGTATGTTGGTGGAGTCACCCTCAAGAACTCTCTAGTTCTTCTTCTTCTAGATCCACACCATATTGATGGGAACCCTTGGAGTTGTAGTTGTACTTGATGAAGTAGAACTCGATGTGTTCTTGGGAACCCACTTGACCAAGGCCTTGGGTGCTTCTTCAAATGCATCAATCTCCTCTTGAAGCTTGTCCTTGCCTTTTTGCTTGTGGTCTTGTGGTGGAAGATCATCTTGAGCTTTTGTCCCCTTCAAAGAAGTAGGATCATACTTCTCTTGTTAAGGAACAAACTTCGTCTTGGGGTATTGATCTTCTTCCCACTCAACTCCATTGGCATTGAACTTTCGTTCAAAACCAACACCTTGATTCTTCCGGTGTCTTCCTTTCTTGCGTATAATTTCCTCAAATTGCTTACTCCCGACAAGGCTCTTGTAAACACCTTTCTCTATAATTCCCTTCAATAAGCTATTTTCTTTCTCAAGTGTAACTTGGCTAAGAGAATCATTAGTGGAATCAAGAGAACTACTAGAAGCAACAATATTGGATTTAGCATGATTATTGTTACTACTAGATGAAGAAAATTTCTTGCTCTTGTTGCTAGATTTAACTTGTGGCATGTAAGTAGACAAGAGTAAATTCTTGGCAATGTAAGAAGAACTTTCCTTGCGAAGATCATCATTGATTTCCTTTAAAAACTCATGCTCTTGCTCAAGGTTGAGCTTTTCAAAGCGTAGCTTATCATGAGTCTTTAAAAGTTCTCGATGATTTTCCAAGGTAGTTTCATGAGCTAACTTAAGAGTGTTTAGTTCCTTAGTTAGACGCTCAATCTCCTTCTTATCATCATCATTCGTTTTATCTTGATTAGCATGATTAATTGACGTTTCATCATAGTATTCATCACTAGAGTTGTGAATAAGTAAATCATCATCACCTAGCAAATCGTCTTCATTACTATTGAAATCAACATACTCGGGATGTGTTACCTTTGTACCTTTGGCCATGAAGCACCTTCCAATTCCTTCATTTGGTGAGTTAAATATGTTGTAGGAGTTGGTTGACACAAGTGCTAGACCGGCAACACCTTCATCTTGAGTATATTCGGAGTCAGAGTGATAATTTCTTTCAGAGTGATTGTTGGAGTAGGATCCGGATACACATTCACCAACATGAGCTTGATGTCTTCTTTTTGTGTAGCTCCTTGATGACTTTTCTTTCCTCTCTGAATCCTTGCTTCTCTGAGCGGGTTTTCGTTCATAATGATCATCTCTACTCCTTCTTTCTCTTGGTGGTGATTCTTCTCTTCTACTTCTTCTTTTGGGAGAATCTTCTCTTCTTTTGTAGGGAGACGTACACTCATTGGAGTAGTGTCCAGATCTTCCACAATTGTAGCAATTACGCTCACGACTAGAAGATCTTTTGTCATTGTAGGACCTTGACTTGGAACTTCTTTCTTTGCTTCTACTCATGTAGAACTTGTTGAAGTTCTTTACCATTAGGCTCAATTCTTTATTCAAGGTTTGTTTCTCGCTTGATGATGTGGGAGCATCACATGAGGCTTTGTAAGTACCACTTGACTTGTTGTGAACCTCTTCCTTATCCTTGAGTGACATCTCATGAGCAACAATTCTTCCAATGACTTCCGTTGGCTTGAGATCTTTGTAATTGGGCATCATTTGGATCAATGTGCACACGGTATCATATTTTCCATCCAAGGCTGTTAAGATCTTCTTGATGATGAATTTGTCGGTCATCTCTTCACTCCCTAAGCCGGCAATCCTATTTGTGATGACAGCAAGCCTAGAATACATTTCAGCTACAGCTTCACCATCCTTCATTTTGACCTTGTCAAGTTGACTTTGAAGCACATCCAATTTGGATTCCATGACAGAGTCGGTACCTTTGTGTATATCAATCAAAGTATCCCAAATTTCCTTTGCATTCTCAAGACGGTTGATTTTGTTGAATTCTTCGGGGCACAATCCGTTGAAGAGAATATCACTAGCTTGAGCATTGTATTGTAGCATCTTCATCTCTTCCGCAGTAGCTTCATGGTTTGGTTCTCTCCCATCAAAGAATTCACCTTCACTACTAGGAAAAAGGCTACTAGCAGCACAGGTAAAATGCTACTAGTAGCGCGGGTACTCGCGCTACTAGTATCGCGCTACAGCTAAAAGTTAGTAGGAGTGCGGGTGCACCCGCGCTACTACTAACCTAAATACTAGTAGCGCTCACTTATATCCCATGCTACTACTAACCTAACTACTAGTACCGCTCATTTCTTATTTCCCATGCTACTAGTAACCTAACTACTAGTAGCGCTCATTTGTTTCCCATGCTACTACTAATAATTTAGGATTTTAAAAAATAAAAGTTAGATGTAGTATTCATGGATGGCAATACGTCCAGTGCAAACCAAACCAACGTCACATAACATTCTGAAGATTCCATTTAACTTCAGACACACACAATGATCATCGAAAGGTGGGTACCTTCCCTGGTGTTCCATCACCAACCTAAATTGACAACTTCCCTAGATGTATCTACCAAGGCTCAGAGCTTTGACGCCGGTGGACTGGAATCCTCCCTCCCCCGGACGGTGGCATCGAGGTCCGCCACCTCGGCGACCTCCGGCGTTGAATCACCTGGACAATCATCTACGCGACATGGCCACCAGCTTCACGGAGAAGTCCGCCTCTGAGTGGTTGAAGAGCACAACGCCCACCGGTTGCGCTGGTCAGCGTCGATCACCCTGCGCCCATGTCGAGAAAGTGAAAACTTGTTAGCACGCAAATTGCATCAGTTCAACTAAATGGTATATTCCAATCCACAAGACCCATTAATTAAGTTAAGATTCTTTCTCATCTAGCAATTTAAAGGGGCTCATGCCGAAAATATATGAAAATATATGGTTAACTCCTCACTGGCTATTCAAACTAAATGGTCCAAGAACTTTGGGACAATCAACAACCTTTCCGCTTGATCTCCGTTAGCTACTTTGGATTCAACAAGAAAAGGAACATTTATTTGAACTGAAAAGAACAAGCAGGCAATCATGCTATCAATCTTTTGGCTAGAATCTTTGGGGTACATGTACATCCAACAAGGACACAAAACTAAGTAAAACCGAATGAAGCAACTGAAGAGTACCTCTTCCACGCTAGCCTCAGCCGTCGTCTCCCTGCTCACGCACGGAAACTCCGTCCGCCAGAGCTTGAATATCTGCAGAACCAGAAACATTACTCCTCCAAACCCATAGCAGAGAATTCGAGCCCGACCACACCCGGGCCACTACCCCCAAATCACAGAGACCACACCTCCAAACATTTTTTGTGACTTTCATTCTCCATTACTACAAAAGGCAGAGAAACAAACATTTTTTGTGTTTTTCATTTTCTTTTGCTACAAAAGGCCGTAAAATGAACTAGCATTTTTGTGTGTGTTTTTTCCTGCGCGCGCTTCAAAAGACAATACATAGAGCAAACAAACGGAATCCTCTCGAGATCTTTACTTTCTTCGTGCTGATTTGTGAACACCGCTGCCAGCCTACATATATGAAGTAATTCTTAGAAAATGTATACGTGGAGTATCATTGGTTACTGTTTAAAATGATGAGAAAGATATATGTCTTGTGCGTGTAGATTGGTAATTAAATTTATTTTTTACAGTTGATTGGCAATTCCTGTTATTGAATCTAGTCTAGAATGTGAAAAAAGACAAGGACCATATGCACCTTGATTCCCACAGGTGAAGATACACTGCTAGCTTAGCTCAATCAGAATACTATGGTTTCTATAAAACTGTAGTTTTGCAAACTATGAGGTGTTTGGCTAAACCAACAACAGTAGTTTCATATTCACATGTATTCCTGATACAATGTTTTTTTCTAACTTCTAGAAAAAGAGGTCCAGACCTCTTTTTTTCTCAAACTGAAAGCTTGGTTTGTAACTCATAATTATCAACATGGAAAACTAGGCCTCTGTATAGCATGCTCCACACTAGTTAAACATGATGCCGAATTTTTTGAATACTGCGGTATTTTAAAAATTATACTACCAATATAGGCCTTACTGCATATAAGTTTCATAATGTAATTTCGTCCAAAGCATTGAGATTCAGAGATCAGGGGACGACGGGATGAGGTACCTCTCTGAGCTGAGCAGGGGTGACGAATAATGTAATTTTGTCCAAATCATTAATATAGCATGCTACCAGTACCTGCAAAATTTCACACAATCAGCAAAAACACTTACCTAACACCTGTATAGAACCATGCCCGTACATCTGTTCTCATTTTCACATGGTTTGTCCTGCCTTTAGAAACTACCATGGGAGGCCATGTGAAGCTCATAAACAGGCAAGTACTGAACTAGACGGTTCTAAATGATCCACTACTCAGCCAACATGGACTCTTGTTTAACAAAAAATGGCAGTTTCTGCCATGGAGGGCACATGCATACTGCACATATGTTAAGTTCGCAGGCTAAACATTTTCCCTTATGCTCAGGCTAATTAACCGGAGGCATACCCTAATGTCTTCAGCAACTCAGGAAAAATTGCATATCCTCGATTGAAAAAGAATATATTAAACTAAGGGATAGTGAAATGATTGGAGATCTAAATTTCTTAAATGGCTTAGGATTCTCTCTGCTACTAGGGAACATCTCAGGATTAATCTCACCACTTTCTTCGTCATCAGAAACGCATTCCGCCCCGACAGCACCTGCGGGAGGGACCTGTATGCGCGCCTTGTCCTCAGCCACGACCCCTCTCCCTCGTTGTCCTTGCCGCCATGCTGCTCCTCTTCTCGGTGAGGCTGACGGCCCGCACCGACGACTCCCCGGCCGTTGGGTGGCAGAGTCGCGTGCTTCTCCTCCTCGCCATTTGCCTCTCCGTCGCCGACTTCCCCCTCACCGCCTCAAGGCAAGGGTGCAGGCCTTGAGGCACGGATCTGGGAGGAGGGGAGGGAGGGGTGGAGCTTGGGGGTGCTTGGGGGCGTATTCCGCACGACCGAAGCTCGCCGGAACCGGCCGGCGTGGGAGCTGGCGGCGGCAAGGAGGTCATGGGGAGATGAGTCAACTGAGGGGTGGGGGTGAGGTTGGAGAGAGAGAGTTTGGTGGGGTGAGAGCGGGATTTTTTTTCTTTAGGATCAGGGTGGGAGTGGTGCGGCAAGGGAGGGATACACTCAGTAGTAGCATGGGTATCTTACCTGTGCTATAGCTATTCACTTAGTAGTAGCGCGGGTTTATACCCCTCGCTACTACTATGGCATGTCTCAGGGAGGTATGGTAGAGACCGCTTAGTAGTAGTGAGGGGTAAAAACCCGCGCTACTACTATCAAGTTAGTAGTAGTGAGGGATAAAAACCCGCGCTACTAGTAAGTAGCAGTAGCGAGGGGTATAAACCCGCGCTACTAGTAAGCGTCTGTCTATAAGCTTTTCCCTAGTAGTGCTTGCAAGCCAACACACACAATAGCCCAAACGGTGGGGTTATGTCCTAGAATATGCATTTTCATCTTATGCTTCCAACTAGAAAAAATTATACCATCGAAGTAAGGACCTCTATGGTGGTAATTTCCCTTGCTAGACGCCATACTCTCATAGGTTGTGAACCCAAGGCTATGACCACCAAAAGCTATGGAAATCAAAGCAAATGGAGACCAAAGCTCTGATACCAATTATAGGATCGAAATTATGTCTAGAGGGGGGTGATTATACTACTTGACCAAATAAAAATCTAGCCTTTTCCCAATTTTAGTTCTTGGTAGATTTTAGTAACTTAGCACAAACAAGTAATCAACCTACACATGCAATTCTAAGAGTATAGCAGCGGAATGTAAAACAATTGCATATGAAGGTAAAGGGAGGAGTTTGAGGGAGCAAACACAATGTTGACACGGAGATTTTTGGCATGGTTCCGATAGTTGGTGCTCTCGTACATCCATGTTGATGGAGACTTCAACCCACGAGGGTAATGGTTGAGCGAGTCCACGAAGGGCTCGACCCACGAAGGGTCCACGAAGAAGCAACCTTGTCTATCCCACCATGGTCGTCGCCCACGAATGACTTGCCTCACTAGGGTAGATCTTCACAAAGTAGGCGATCTCCTTGACCTTACAAACTCCTTGATTCAACTCCACAATCTTGTCGGAGGCTCCCAAGTGACACCTAGCCAATCTAGGAGACACCACTCTCCAACAAGTAACAAACGGTGTGTTGATGATGAACTCCTTGCTCTTGTGCTTCAAATGATAGTCTCCCCAACACTCAACTCTCTCTCATAGGATTGGATTTGGTAGAAAGAGGATTTGAGTGGAAAGCAACTTGGGGAAGGCTAGAGATCAAGACTTATGTGGTTGGAATGGAGTATCTTGACCTCAACATAAGTGTAGGTGGTTCTCTCTCAGAAACTATATATTGGAAGTGTAGGCATGTTCTGATGGCTCTCTTTTCAAATGAAGAGTGGGTGGAGGGGTATTTATAGCCTCCACACAAAATCTAACCGTTACACACCAATCACCAAACTCGGTGGGACCGAATCATGAAACTCGGTCAGAGCGATTTAGTTCAAAATCTGAACGTTAGGATTCTCGGTCGGACCGACATGTTAACTCGGTGGGACCGATTTCGTTAGGGTTAGGGCATAACGTAATCTCGGTGAGACCGATTGCACAAACTCGGTGGGACCGATTTTGGTAATGGACTAACAGAGAGTTGGTCAGGCAAACTCGGTGGGACCGATTTGCTCATCTCGGTTGGACCGAAGTGTTATGAAAGGGAAACAGAGAGTTTACATTGCAATCTCGGTGGGACCGATTCGCTCATCTCGGTTGGACCGAAGTGTTATGAAAGGAAAAAGAGAGAGTACAATCCCATCTCGGTGAGACCGAGATCCCTATCGGCGAAACCGAAAAGACTAGGGTTTCTGGCAGTGGCTAGGACAACTGAACTTGGTGGCGCCGGATAGAAAGAATCAGTGGGGCCGAGTTGGATATTTGGTGTGGGACATATTTGGAACTGAGAAAGTAGTGGAGGGTTTTGGAGCATATCACTAAGAACTTTGAGCAAGCACCTCATTAAGCAACAACTCATCCCTTCTTAATAGTATTGGCTTTTCCTATAGACTCAATGTGATCTTGGATCACTAAAATAGAAAATGTAGAGTCTTGTGCTTTGATCTTGAGCAAATCTTTTATCCTTCGCATTCTGAAGGGTCCACTTTCTAATCCTTGCCATGCCAATCATTGAGCTTTGCTGAAATATTCATCTTGGAATAGCATTAGTTCAATGAGCTATATTTTGTTAGGAATTACTAAAACCACCCAGGGATAGTTGCACTTTCACTAACCCTTGTGACGGTTGCCATGGGCCTCCTTTTATAGATTAAGGGGTCACCACAATGGCAAAGTAGTCATTATGCACTGATACGATAGAAAACAGTGCTATCATAACTAACCCTGCAGGCTGACAGGGTGCATTAAATGTGCCAATTAACATCACATCATCGCTTGCCTGGCTGTATTGCCAACTTCACGCCTGTTTGCTTGACACGTCGCAGGACGGTTGTCATTTGTAGGCATTTCCCGTAGAAAGAGGCTTCCATGTGGCGAGTGGATGCCACTAAGTCACTTTGCGGCTTGACACTGCAATGATCGACGACGTGGGTCGTGGTGGAGTGGTTGGGTGATGTAGTTTGTCCTCCGTGAGTCCTGGCAGGCCCTGCCGGGATGTCTTGGACGTTTTCTTCCGGGGCGACCCTGCCCACGCCGAGCTCGCCTGCCCGGCAAGGGGGGCTTTTCTCCTGATGGTATCTTGCTTCTCTGGCCTGATCTTGGTCCTCTTGATCTGCATGTTGGTCCTTCGAAGATCTTGATCTCTTGTACTCTCGCATGGCCGGGTGCTGGAATCTTGTTCTTGTGCCTGTGCACAGTCTGGGCAATGGACCCAGTGTTTGTTGCACCGACATATAGGCATCACGTCCGTGTCAAGTAGACCAACTCCTGCCTTGATGAGGACATCATTACCATTGTTACACCCATAGCCCCTACTGCTATACATACTGGAGCGATTACTAGAGCTCGCGCACGTCAATTGAATTATCAGGTACTTTCGTTTCTTGGTAACGATTCTGATGTTCATGAGAATATGATGCTGCCTAAATTGGATACATTTGTTTTGCTTACAAATGAAGGGCCTAGATTGGCCAAGAAAGATGAACCTTGGAGCAAGTTCAAGCATGGAGATGATGGCATGCACAAGGGGAACAAGAACGGAGTTACAAGTGATGATTCCAGGACTTTGAAGCCACCATAATGAGTGCATGAAGCGTGGGACGAAATATACAAGATGCCACTTCATAAATTTCGTCCAGAGGCTATTTTAGGTGTTGCTTCACCTTATTATTGGGCCAGGCCCATGTATTTTCGAAGCACTTAAGTATAGGCTGTTTTTAGAGTCCGTATGTGTGGGGAAACAAGAGTTAGGGTTGCTTTCGGACCCCTCCACCAAGGGCCACAAAATTCCCCCTCTCTCCTCCATATATACAGCCCTTAGGGCATCGTTTAGACTTTGGGTTTTGTTTAGATTAAAAGTTCGCCATAGCTGCAACTTCGTGTACTTCATTTGTGTTCAACGACCAGACCAAGGCGTCACAGAACCCCACCTTGATCAATAAAGCTTTCATCTTATATTCGCAATATCCAGATCGCAATTTCAGTTTCTTGCTTGTTATTCGTTTGCTTGCAGGAAACAGACCCTCATGGTCAGGTTAATCGTGCTCCGGCATGGTCAATAACCCTCGGAAGTTGGTTTAGCGATTGCTAAGGCGCGACATCTCGCATGTTCGTAGTCGGATTGTCAAGGTCGACTCCCATAGAAAACGATAGCCACCATCTCATCGAAACATCGGGACACCTTTGCCTCTATCAAGTGGTATCATATTTCCAGGTTGCTCGGTGAGATTTTACAGTTTTTCGTAGATTAGATCGAGTCTGTTCTTCATACCTACAGTCCATGAAAAAGCCACACAAAAAATTAGGGTTAGTTCATCATATCCGAACCAATCTGAGCCTTTGCATAATATTTTTATGGTTTTTGCTTTGTTGAATTTGCGGTTGCATCGTCGTGTCAAGTTGCTGGTCTTAGAGTCTAGTCTTTTAGAGTTTCGAGTTCTGGTCATAAGTTGTCACGCCGCCACCGCACCATCATCATCGCCTTGCCATCTACCACCATTGCTTATCCGCCACCGCTCGGAATCCATATCCATATACCACCACCAATCTGTACCCATAGACCACCACCGCTACCATATACCACAACCATATATCCACCACCAATCCGAGTTCTTCTCATATTAGGTTTGTTTTTGTGATCAATCTAAATTCCGATTCGTGTTTCCTTGCCTGCGTAGGTCTCGGAAAAAAAAGAGTCTGGAGACCCCCGGGCAGTTTTTAGGCCAAAATTTCAGTGACCAAAAATATTTTTCCCTATCCTATTTTTAGGCTTTTCCGAGTCTTGTGAGCCACGTGCCATCATAGTGATTTTTTGTCTCACTTTTTCGTCGTCGCTGCCCTGATTTCCGAATAAAAAATGTCAAAAAAATTTTTGTGCCCATCCTATCAGTTTGACGAGGGAAGAGTATTGAGACACTCGCCATTATAGTGATTTTTCGCGAAAAAAAGAGGAGCGCAAAAAAAGAGCAAAAAAAGTTCTAGAGTGTACTTTTCCCTTGTTTACATGCAGCACCGTGATTTTGTTAGTGTTCTAGGCTCGCGTCTCTAGCACGATCTAGCCTAGGACCAGCACCGTACCGTCGTTGAGCGTTTATTCAACTTTGCATCTTTGAATTGATTATTGCTGACCCCTTTTGCTACGATATTATAAGCCTTCCTAGCTCCACATATATCTACGTCGTGCTTTTGACTCTCCCTGGTAATCGCTCTATCCAAGCTTTGAGAGTTTTGACTACGACGGTTGCTGATCACCGCCTGTTGCTGGGTAAGAACTGGTAAGAATTTGAGATTTGCTTGACGGATTTGTGACACTCCACCACCGCCGTTTTCTAGTAGTCTGTAGGTTCATATTCTTGTGTGTTTCTATTGTTGCTAACCATGGCAGGATCACAACCCGACGAGATTGACTGGGAGAACATGACGAACAAAGAGTTACATGATAAGTTTCAGCAAATGATGAGTGGACAGGTGGAAGATGTGCTAAACAGATTTGAAGAGGCCATGGAGAAGATAGATGGCATGGAGAAGACATTTGAAACGAAGCTTGATAACAAGTTTGCTGAACTGCTTTCGCGTTTTCCACCACCGGCTCCTCCTGCCGCACCTCTGCACCAACAGCAACAACACCGACTACCTCCATGTCGGGAAACAGCCCTCCGCCGAGCAAGCCGTGTCCCTCTTCAGCCTGGCCAAACTGCTGGTGCTGCTATTGATACTTCTGTGGCTCCTGCTGCTGATGTGGAGGAGGATGATAATTTGGGAGATTACGAGGATGAGGTTGATCAAAATCAGCACTACGTGCAACCACCAGCACCACAACCACCAGGTCGTCCACATGCAAATAATGGCAATGTTAGGGCTCCCCCTCAGGTACGAGATCATGACCATCTCCCTAAACTGAAATTGAATATTCCACCATTTGAGGGTAGATATGTTCCTGATATATATCTTACTTCGGAGTTAGAAACTGAACAACGATTTACATGTTTACAATATCCTGAGGAGAGACGTGTTCCTGCTGTTGTTTGTGCTTTCACTAACTTTGCATGTGTTTGGTGGTCTGAACATTGTAGATTATATCCTATTCCAGCTACTTGGTCTGCTTTGAAAATTGCTATGCATACTCGTTAGGTTCCACCATATTATCAACGTGAATTACTTCAAAAATTGCAGCATTTAAGACAAGGAAAAAATTCTTTAGAAGAATATTATCAGGAATTGCAAACTGGCATGATTAGATGTGGTATTGTTGAGGAGAATGAAGGTATGCTTGCACGTCTTATGGGTGGATTAAATAGAGAGATTCAGTCCATTCTAGAGTATAAGGAGTATACTAATATCACTCGTTTATTCCATCTTGCTTGTAAAGATGAACGTGAAGTGCAGGATCGATAGGCATTGGCGCGGAATAACTTTTCTACAGGTCGACCTTCATCATGGACACCACGTGCATCATCTACTTCCACACGTTCTGCTACACCGGCACCTCCGTCGGCTGCCACCTCCAACCGTGATACAATAAAGCAGGCACAATCACCACTATCTGCCAAGAGCACACCTTCTGGGCCTGCAAAGAGCTCTTCTTCATCCATGGCATCAACAGGGCAAACACATGATATTATTTGTCGACATTGCAAGGGTGGAGGTCATTATGCGAGAGAATGCCCATCTAAGCGTGTGATGATTGTTACTGAGGATGGTGGGTATGAATCCGCTAGTGACTATGATGAGGAGACTTTGGCTCTTATTACACGTGACGAACACGATGGAGATGATTCTGATCATGAGACGCAATACATGGCTCCTGAAGATGCTGACATGTATGAATGTTTAGTTGCTCAACGTGTTTTGAGTGTGCAGGTTACACAAGCTGAGCAAAATCAGAGGCATAATTTGTTCCATACAAAGGGAGTTGTGAAGGAACGTTCTGTCCGCGTGATCATAGATGGAGGGAGTTGCAATAACTTGGCTAGCATGGAGATGGTGGAGAAGCTATCTCTCACCACAAGACCACATCCACATCCTTACTACATCCAATGGTTCAACAACAGCGACAAGGTTAAGGTAACACATACTGTTCATGTGCATTTTAGTATCTCTACATATGCTGATTATGTTGATTGTGATGTGGTACCTATGCAAGCATGTTCCTTATTACTTGGTCGACCATGGCAATTTGATAAAAATTATGTACACCAAGGTAGAAACAATCAGTATACTCTTGTTCATATGGATAAAAATATTACTTTGCTTCCTATAACTCCTGATTCCATTTTGAAAGATGATATTAATAGAGCTAATAAAGCAAAAGAGGAGAAAAATAAGAGTGAAAATCAGATTGTGGCAAAAGAATTTGAGCAACAAATGCAGCCTAATAATAAACAATCTAGTGTTGCTTCTGAAATTAAATTGAAAAGTGCATGTTTACTTGCCACCAAATCTGATATTGATGATCTAGATTTTAGCAAATCTGTTTGCTATGCTTTTGTGTGCAAAGAGGCATTATTTTCATTTGAGGATGTGCCTTCCTCTTTGCCTCCTGTTGTCACTAACATTTTGCAGGAGTTCACTGACGTCTTTCCACAAGACAGGCCACTGGGATTACCACCTATTCGAGGGATTGAGCATCAAATTGACTTAATTCCCGGTGCATCATTACCCAACCATGCAACATACCGTACCAATCCAGAGGAGCCGAAGGAGATTATGCGTCAAGTACAAGAACTGCTCAACAAAGGTTATATACGCGAATCCCTTAGTCCTTGTGCTGTTCCTATCATTTTAGTGCCGAAAAAGGATGGTACATCGCGTATGTGCGTTGATTGTAGAGGCATTAATAATATTATTATTCGTTATCGTCATCCTATTCCTAGGCTAGAAGATATGCTTGATGAATTGAGTGGCTCTACAATATTCTCCAAAGTTGATTTGCATAGTGGATACCATCAAATTCGTATGAAATTGGGAGATGAACGGAAAACAACATTTAAAACTAAGTTTGGATTATATGAGTGGTTAGTGATGCCTTTTGGGTTAACTAATCCACCTAGTACTTTCATGAGGTTAATGAACAAAGTTTTACGTGCTTTCATTGGACGATTTGTGGTAGTTTACTTTGATGACATATTGATTTATAGCAAATCTTTGGAGGAACATTTGGAACATTTACGTGCTGTTTTTATTTCTCTATGTGATGCATGTTTGTTTGGTAACCTTGGTAAGTGCACCTTTTGCACCGACCGAGTATCTTTTCTTGGCTATGTTGTTACTCCATAGGGAATTAAAGTTGATAAAGCCAAGATTGAAGCTATTGAGAGTTGGCCGCAGCCCAAAACGGTCACACAAGTGAGGAGTTTCCTTGGCCTCGCTAGTTTCTATAGGCGTGTTGTGAGAGATTTCAGCACCATTGCTGCACCTCTCAACGAGCTTACAAAGAAGGATGTGCCTTTTGTTTGGGGTACCGCACAGGAAGAAGCCTTCACGGTATTGAAAGATAAGTCGACACATGCTCCTTTACTCCAACTTCCTAATTTCAATAAGACTTTTGAGCTTGAATGTGATGCTAGTGGAAATGGATTAGGAGGTGTGTTATTACAAGATGGCAAACCTGTTGCATACTTTTCTGAAAAATTGAGTGGGCCTAGTCTGAACTATTCTACTTACGATAAAGAATTATATGCTCTTGTTCGGACCTTAGAAACATGGCAACATTATTTATGGCCCAAGGAATTTGTTATACATTCTGATCATGAATCTTTGAAACACATTAGAAGTCAAGCAAAACTGAACCGTAGACATGCTAAATGGGTTGAATTCATTTAGACTTTCCCTTATGTCATTAAACACAAGAAGGGTAAATAAGATGTTATTGCTGATGCATTGTCTCGTCGTTATACTATGCTTTCACAACTTGACTTTAAAATATTTGGTTTGGAGACCATAGAAGATCAATATGTTGATGATGCTGAATTTAAAGATGTATTACAGAATTGTAAGGAAGGGAGAACTTGGAACAAGTTCATTCTTAACGATGGATTTGTGTTTCGTGCTAACAAGCTATGCATTCCAGCTAGCTCCGTTCATCTTTTGTTGTTGCAGGAGGCGCATGGAGGAGGATTAATGGGACACTTTGGCATCAAGAAGACGGAGGATATACTTGCTACACATTTATTTTGGCCAAAGATGAGACGGGATGGTGAGCGTTTTGTTGCTCGCTGCACTACATGTCAAAAAGCTAAGTCACGACTCAATCCTCATGGTTTATATATGCCTTTGCCTGTACCTAGTGTTCCTTGGGAGGATATATCTATGGACTTTGTTTTAGGTTTACCTTGAACAAAGAAGGGGAGGGATAGCATATTTGTTGTCATGGATAGGTTCTCGAAAATGGCACACTTTATACCATGTCATAAATGCGATGATGTTGTTCATGTTGCTGATTTGTTCTTTCGTCAAATTATTCGCTTGCATGGTGTGCCAAATACTATTGTTTCAGATCGTGATACTAAATTTCTTAGCCACTTTTGGAGATGTTTATGGGCTAAGTTGGGGACTAAGCTGCTTTTTAGTACTACTTGTCACCCCCAAACTGATGGACAAACTGAAGTAGTCAATAGAACATTGTCTAGTATGCTTAAGGCTGTCTTGAAGAATAACAAGAAAATGTGGGAAGAATGCTTGCCTCATATTGAATTTGCTTATAATCGTTCATTGCATTCTACTACTAAGATGTGCCCTTTTGAAATTGTGTATGGTTTCCTACCTCGTGCACCTATTGATTTGTTGCCTCTTCCATCTTCGGAGAAGGTTAATTTTGGTGCTAAAGAACGTGCTGAATTGATTTTAAAAATGCATGAGTTAACTAAGGAAAACATTGAGCGTATGAATGCTAAATATAAACTTGCTAGAGATAAGGGTAGAAAAAATGTTGTGTTTGCACCTGGAGATCTTGTTTGGTTACATTTGCGTAAGGATAGGTTTCCTAATTTGCGCAAATCAAAGCTAATGCCACGTGCTAATGGTCCTTTTAAGGTGTTAGAGAAAATAAATGATGATGCATATAAACTTGAGCTGCCTGCAGATTTTGGGGTTAGTCCCACTTTTAACATTTTAGATTTGAAGCCTTATTTGGGTGAGGACGATGAACTTTCGTCGAGGACGACTTCAATTCCAGAAGGGGAGGATGATGAGTACATCAATACCATTGTTACACCCACAGCCCCTGCTGCTATACATACTGGACCGATTACTAGAGCTCGCGCACGCCAATTGAATTATCAGGTATTTTCGTTTCTTGGTAATGATTCTAATGTTCATGAGAATATGATGCTGCCTAAATTGGATACATTTGTTTTCCTTACAAATGAAGGGCCTAGCTTGGACAAGAAAGATGAACCCTGGAGCAAGTTCCAGCATGGAGATGATGGCATGCGCAAGGGGAACAAGAACGGAGTTACAAGTGATGATTCCAGGACTTTGAAGCCACCATAATGAGTGCATGAAGCATGGGACGAAATATACAAGATGCCACTTCATAAATTTCGTCCAGAGGCTATTTTAGGTGTTGTGTCACCTTATTATTGGGCCAGGCCCATGTATTTTCGAAGTACTTAAGTATAGGCTATTTTTAGAGTCCGTATGTGTGGGGAAACAAGAGTTAGGGTTGGTTTCGGACCCCTCCACCTAGGGCCACGAAATTCCGCCTCTCTCCTTCATATATACAGCCCTTAGGGCATCGTTTAGACTTTGGGTTTTGTTTAGATTAAAAGTTCGCCATAGCTGCAACTTCGCGTACTTCGTTTGTGTTCAACGACCAGACCAAGGCGTCACAGAACCCCACCTTGATCAATAAAGCTTTCATCTTATATTCGCAATATCTAGATTGCAATCTCAGTTTCTTGCTTGTTCTTTGTTTGCTTGCAGGAAACAGACCCTCGTGGTCAGGTTGATCGTGCTCCGGCATGGTCAATAACCCTCGGAAGTTGGTTTAGCGATTGCTAAGGCGCGACGTCTCTCACGTTCGTAGTCGGATCGTCAATGTCGACTCCCACAGAAAACGATAGCCACCATCTCATCGAAACATCGGGACACCTTTGCCTCTACCATGCCTGCATCTACTACTATTACTCCACACATCGACCGCTATCATGCATGCATCTAGAGTATGTAGTTCATAAAGAATGGAGTAACGCCTTAAGTAAGATGACACAATGTAGAGGAATAAACTCAAGCAATATGATGTAAACCCCGTCTTTTTATCCTCGATCATAAGAATACAATACATGCCTCGCTACCCCTACTGTCACTGGGTGGGGACATCGCAAGACTGAACCCAAAGCTAAGTACTTCTCCCATTGCAAGAAAAACCGATCTAGTTGGCCAAACCAAACCGATAGTTCGAAGAGAATTACAAAGATATCAAATCATGCATATAAGAATTCAAAGAAGATTCAAATAATATTCATAGATAAGTTGATCATAAACCCACAATTCATCGGATCTCAACAAACACACTTCAAAAGAAGATTACATCGGATAGATCTCCAAGAACATCTAGGAGAACATGGTATTGAGAATCTAAGAGAGAGAAGGAGCCATCTAGATACTAGCTATGGACCCGTAGGTCTGTGGTAAACTACTCATGATTCAACAGAAGGGCAATAGATTTGATGTAGATGCCCTCCATGATCGAATCCCCCTCTGGCAGGATGCCGGAAAAGGCCACAAAATGGGACCTCCCGGGAACAAAAGGTTGCAGCGGTGGAAAATTGTTTTTGTTGATGCTTCTGGTGGTTTGGGAATATATATGAATATATAGGAGGCAAAATTAGGTCAGGGGTCACCGAGGTGCCCACAAGGCAGGGGGTCGTGCCCTCCCCCCTTGTCGCCGCCTCGTGGCTCTTCTGACTTGAACTGCAAGTCTCCGAGGTGTCTTCTGGTCCAAGCAAAATCATCGCGAAGGCTTTATTCCGTGTGGACTCCGTTTGGTATTCCTTTTCTGAGAAGCTCAAAAACAAGGAAAAACAGAAACTAACATTGCGCTCTAGGTTAATAAGTTAGTCCCAAAAATAATATAAAATAGCATATTAATGCATATAAAACATCCAAAACTGATAATATAATAGCATGGAACAATCCAAAATTATAGATACATAGGAGATGTATCAGACACCTTTCTCTATAATTCCCTTCAATAAGCTATTTTCTTTCTCAAGTGTAACTTGCCTAAGAAATCATTAGTGGAATCAAGAGAGATACTAGAAGCAACAATATTGGATTTAACACGGTTATTGTTACTACTGGAGGAAGAATCCATCTTGTTCTTGTTGCTAGATTTTACTTGTGGCATATAAGTAGAAAAGAGGAGACGTTTGGCAAGATAAGAAGAACTCTTCTTTGAAAGATCATCATTGAATGCTTTTAAGAACTCATGCTCTTGCTCTAGATTTAGCTTCTCGAAGCGTAGCTTCTCATGATTCTTTAGGAGCTCTCTATGATCCTCTAGAGTTGTTCCATGAGCTAACTTAAGAGTGTTTAGTTCTTTAGTTAGACGTTCAATCTCCTTCTTATCATTGTCATTCATTTCATCTTGATTAGCATGAATACTAGCAATTTCGTCATAGTTTTCATCACTAGTGTTGTCAACAAGTAAATCATCATCACCTAGCAAATCATCTTCATCACTATTGAAATCAACACACTTGGGGTGTGATACCATAGAGCCTTTAGCCATGAATCATCTTCCAATTCCTTCATTTGGTGAGTCAAATATGTCGTAGGAGTTGGATGACACAAGTGCAAGTTCGGCAACACCTTCATCTTGAGTATATTCGGATTTGGAGTGATAGCTTCTCCTAGAGTAGTTGTCGGAGTCAGAACCGGATACCCATTCACCAATGTGAGCTTGATGTCTTTGTCTTGTGTGGCTCTTGATGACTTGTCTTTCCTTTCCGAATCCTTGCTTCTACGAGAGGGTCTTCGTTCATAACGATCATCTCCACTCCTTCTCTCTCTTGGTGGTGATTCATCACTTTTACTTCTCCTCTTAGGTGAATCTTCTCTTTTCTTCTAGGGAATCATACACTCATTGGCGTAGTGTCTGAGTCTTCCACAATTGTAGCAATTACGATCATGACTAGAAGATCTTTTTTCATTGTAGGATCTTGACTTGGAACTTCTCTGTTTGCTTCTATTCTTGTCGAATTTGTTGAAGTTCGTCACCATTAAGCTCAATTCTTGACTGAAGACTTCTTTCTCACTTGATGTTGTAGGAGCATCACTTGAAGCTTTGTAGGCACTACTAGACTTGTTGTGGAGCTCCTCCTTATCATTGAGTGACATCTCATGAGAAACAATTCTACCAATGACTTCCATGGGCTTGAGATCTTTATAATTAAGCATTATTTGGATCAAGGTGCACACGGTATCATATTTTCCATCCAAGGCTCTTAGGATCTTCTTGACGATGAATTTGTCGGTCATCTCTTCACTTCCTAAGCCGACAATCTCATTTGTGATGAGAGCAAGCCTAGAGTACAACTTGGAAACTCCTTCACCATCCTTCATATTGAACTTGTCAAGTTGACTTTGAAGCACATCCAATTTGTATTCCTTGATGAACACGGTACCTTCATGCATATCCACAAAGTATCCCAATTTGCGATCTCCTTGCCCTTACAAACTTCTTTGTTCAACTCCACAATCTTGTCAGATGCTCCCAAGCGACACCTAACCAATCTTGGAGACACCACTCTCCAAAAGGTAATAGATGTTGTGTTGATGATGAACTCCTTGATCTTGTGCTTCAAATGATAGTCTCCCCAACACTCAACTCTCGCACACATATTTGGATATGGTGGAATGATGATTTGAGTGGAAAACAACTTGGGGAAGGCTAGAAATGAAGATTCTTGTGGTTGGATTGGAATATCTTGATCTCAACACATGAGTAGGTGGTTCTCTCTTAGAAAATGTAGGCTGGAAGTGTAGGCACGTTCTGATGGCTCTCTCATATATGGAGAAGGGGGTGGAGGGGTATATATAAACTCCACACAAAATCCAACCGTTACACACATTTGACCCAACTCCGTCAGACCGAATAGAAGAACTTGGTGAGACCGATTCAGTTCAAAATGTGAACGTTAGGAATCTCGGTGGGACCGACTATAACTACGTGATGGGACCGATGGGCTAGGGCAAAACCTCATCTTGGGAAGCCGATTGCTTGAACTCAGTGTGACCGATTGCACATTTCGGTGAGACCGAAATAATTGCAACATGCAATAGAGAGTTTGCAAGGCCATGTTCCTTAGGAACAATATTATGAATTTGAAGATGTGGATAATGATATTGATTAATTTGAAGCTATTTCCGTTCTCACTACGAAATCGCGCTAAAACTTGGTTTTCATCTTGGCCTAAGAATAGTATTGATTCGTGGAATAAGTGTAAAGATGCCTTTATTTCCAAGTATTTTCCTCCCGCTAAGATCATCTCCCTAAGGAATGATATTATGAATTTTAAGCGACCTGTTCATGAACATGTTACACAATCTTGGGATAGGATGAAATTGATGATAAGAAATTGCCCTACTCATGGTTTTAGTTTGTGGATGATCATACAAAAAAATTATGCCGGATTGAATTTTTCTTCTAGAAATCATTTAGATTTGGCCACGGGAGGTACTTTTACGGAAATCACATTAGGAGAAGTTTCTAAACTCCTTGATAATATTATGGCTAATTACTCTCAATGGCATACCGAAAGATCCTCTACTAGTAAAAAAGTGCGCATGATTGAAGAAATTAAAGTTTTGAGTGGAAAGACGGATGAAAGAGTGCTCCTATTGATCCTAATGATATACCTTTGTCTACTTTTATTGAGAATAATAATGAATCTATGGATGTGAATTTTTTTGGTACGAACAATTTTGGTAATAACGCGTATAGTGGTAATTTCAACCCTAGGCCGTTTCCTAGTAATTCCTCTAATAATTATGGTAAGTCATACAACAATTTTTATGGAAATTATAATAATACGCCCTCTTATCTTGAGAACAATATTAAAGAATTTATTAGTTCTCAAGAATTTCAATGCTACGGTTAAAGAAAAATTGCTTAAGATTGATGATTTGGCTAGAAACGTGGATATAATTTATATTGAGGTTGATTCTTTGAAAATTAGATCTATTCCACCCAAGCATGATATTAATGAATCTTTGAAAGCTCTTAAAATTTCTATTGATGAGTGCAAAGAAAGGACTGCTAAGATGCCTGCTAAGCGAGATTGGTTTGTAAAAGCGTGTTCTTCTAGTTTTTTGTGAAAATAATGATGTAGATCTTAAAGTAATTGATGTGACTCCTATTGACTCTTTGTTTTCCAATATAAATATTGATAAAGATGGGACTGGAGATAAGTCAACTTTAGCTAGAAGGCGTCCCAGTGATTGAGATTTTATAGATCTTAATGCTAAAATTGATAAAGGTGGACTGGAGAGGTCAAAATTTTCAGTAGCGATGAACCCACTCTTTTGGATTTCAAGGATTTTAATTATGATAATTGTTTTTTGATAGATTGTATTTCCTTGTTGCAATCCACGTTAAATTCTCCTTGTCGATGCAACAAATCCTAGATCTATTTCCCAGACTGTGCACAGGCACAAGAACATGATTGAACCACCATCCCAAGACAGTGTGCAAGGAACGAGAGATTCAAAGCAGCAACATGCAGCTCAGAGAGACTAAGGACAAGACAGAGAAGCAAGATATCACCAAGAGAAGGGCCTCCCTTGCCAGACAGGCAAGCCCGGCAGGGGGCAAGGCCACCCCAGAAGCAGGCGCCCGAGGCGCCCCGGTAGGGCCTGCCGGGGCTCGCTGAGGCAAAACCAATCCACCAACCACTCCAGCATGACCCACGTCATCCATCAGTGCGGTGTCAAGCCGCAAGATGATTAAGTGGCAGCCATTCGCCACATGGCAGCCATTTCCTACAGAAGAAACCGATAGGTTACACCCGTCCTACGACGTGTCAAGAGAACAGGCGCAGAGTTGGCAAAATAGCCCCGCAAGCCTTGCGGGGCAACCAGTGATGTGACACTAAGAGGTGCATTCAATGCGCCCTGTCAGCCCACAGAGTTAGGTATGATAGCACTGTTTGCTATCAAATCAGTGCATAATGACTACTTTTCCATTGTGGTGACCCCTTAATCTATAAAATGAGGCCCATGGCAACCGTAGAAACGATTGGAAAGTGATGAACCCACTCCCCCATACGTGCGTAGGCACTACTGCTCTAAGGGAACCCCTGCCCGGCAAGTGTACTATGCTTCACCACCTCCATTCCACCATCAATCCACCAAAGCAAGAGTAGGTTTGACGCCTTGCGGTGGCCCAAACTTGGGTAAATTGCTTGTGTGCGCTTTGTCATGCTGCCGTACGCTGGTCTGCTCTTTGTGCAACGCGACATCCCCCTGCCGAACCACCAAGGGGCCTCCCGGTCCCATTGGTGGCCGCAGATATCCCACGACATCTTTGGCGCCAGGTAGGGGAATCACTTGCGCGAACCTGAAAGCGTGCACAGTGCGTCATCTTCATCACCATCTTCATCTTCGACGACGCCATCGACCATGGCGCCCAAGAATAAGTCCGGTTATTCGGTCCATCCATCCACCTTGAAGGCTCCGCCGCCTGCGGCCTCTAACAACGTGGGGGAAGCGTAGGCACGCGAGGACGTGAACGCTGCTGGGGACGTGGTTGGAGCAGGTGGCACCATTACCACTTCCTCCACGGCCGACACAGGTGCAGGATATATCAGAGGAAAATAGCATCAGCAGCGCCTCGATGGTCACGCTCTACAAGGTGGAGGCGAGGGGGTCACTCCGTCCACACCCCCTCTTCTCACCGACGGGCACAACTGTAGCAACAACACTTGGGGTCCGGGGTAGGCCATCGCCCTCTGGCCGCCCCTGCCACTGGAGCGACGGCGGTGCATGCGCCTCCACCCAGACGAGTTGGCTAGACCGCTGGGCTCGACGGAGCCGCTGACCCTTAAGCACCACCGTCACGCAACCCCGCTGCCCAGGTGGTCATCCCACAATAGCGTGGGCGCGGCACCGCCGCCACCGTAGCCGATGGCGTTGTCAGGAGCCAAGCGATGGTGCGGTCGACGTCATCAACATCTATGCCAAACACAGCCATAGAGGCTATGGCACGAGCTCAACTACTACTCTCTTTTCCGCCCGCAGCCGAGCAGATGGATGAATGGCGTGACACCATCCAAAGCCTACTTGGTTTCGCCGAAGCTGGGGGCTCACGACGAGCTGGCCCGCCGCAACCTCCCTAAGTGGCCTGCAACTTCTCCAGCAGAAGGCAGGAGAAACTCTCCGTAAGTATTTGTAGACATTCAGTAAATTTCATAGAAATATTCCAAATATTCATCCGGCAGCCGTTATAGCAGCTTTCCAGTCCAATGTGCACAACCGTCGCATTCATTCCAAGATGAACGTGCGGTTTCCCAAGACTATGAAGGAGCTATACACACTAGTGGATAAGTGTGCTCGGATGGAAGAAGGAAAGAGGTTGCTCGGAGAGGAAGATTCAGAGGATGAGGATGAATCAACCAGACAGAGAAAGGGCAAGAAGCATAGTAAGAAGCCAAGAGATAAGGCAGTGATGACTGTGGAAGGTTCGGGCACACCTAGTACCGGCAAGAAGGCCAAGGTTGATGCCCCGGCAATGAAGGTGCTTCTTGCGTTGCTTGCCGGGAAGCCGCTGCCGCCGATAAAGCTAGGAAAGGTGATGGGCCGCACTGCAAGATCCATCAGACCAAGGGCCACGACCTTCAGGAGTGTTACCATGTTGAGCAGCTTGTCAAGAAACAGAGGGCAGAATATGATAAGCGTGAGAAGGAAAAGGTCAGAATGCCGTTGGCGGTAAGGGCCGAGGCGGTGAAGCAAATTGCCTCGGCAAACCCTTTCGGAGCCAAAGAAAGCCCGCCAGCGGTCAGGAGAAGGAAATCTGTGATGATGTGAGTGATGGAGGGGACGAAGAGGAAACCAGTGAGTAGGAGTTTCAGAAGGCAGCTAACGCCCTATGCATTGATGGGGGTGCATCCTTGCACCCCTCTCACTGCCAGCTCAAGAGATGGGCATGGAGATCAATGCCGTGGAGCTAGCGCCATAGGCGCGGAAGCTGCTCAAATGGTCATGCATGCCCATCATCTTTGACGAGGAGGATCACCCTGGCCACACCACTGCGGTAGGATGTTTTCCATTTTTGGTCTCCTTAACAATTCGCAACCTCAAGGTCACAAAGATGTTAGTGGATCGCGGGGTCGGGTTGAATATGATTTCCCCAGCAGTCATCAGCAAGCTTCAAATAGGAGAAGAAAAGCTAGAGGTTACCTGCACATTTCAAGGAGTTAATCCCGGCAGTAGCCATCCTAAAGGGAAGATTATGTTGCTTGTGACGTTTGAGGGAGAACTGAACTATCGGATTGAGAAGATTCTGTTTGATGTCGTTGATCTCCCCCTGCCGTACAATGGGATTCTTGGACACCCAGCACTGGCCAAGTTCAGGGCGGCATCCCACTATGCTTACAATACCTTGAAGATGCCCGGGCCACTGGGAGTCATCACTATCCCATCAGATGAGAAAGATGCAATTATTTGTGTGGACAAGATGTACCGGGATGCAGTCGCGGCAGAGGCAGCGACAGCGGCAGCTCCTGCGAAGGAAAGCAAAGGAAAGAAGAGGGACTGTAGGACCTCTGATAAGAATTCTCGGAAGTGTGCCCCCTCCGAGTGCACGACACCCGTTTATGACGTGCCAAAGTGATCCAACAACAAGAGATCCAAGGTTGCTGCACCCCAAGTGAAGGAGGTCCCGGCAAGGCTGGCTGGCGTTGATGGTACTTTCACCATTAGCGCCACCCTCGATGACAAATAGGAAAGCATGTTCGTTGCCTTCCTGCGGGCGAATATCGATGTGTTTGCCTGGAAACTGTCCGATAGCCCAGGTGTTCCCATGGAGGTAATCGAGCACCACCTTGCTGTCTGCCCACATGCCCGACCTGTCAAGCGGAAAGTCCGGAAGCAGGGCTTGGAGAGGCAATAGTTCATTGACAAAGAGATCAAGAAATTGGAGGCAGCTGGTTTGGTCAGAGAAGTACTGCATCCTATGTGGTTAGCAAATCCAGTGGTAGTCCGGAAGTCTAATGGGAAGTGCAGGCTTTGCATTGATTTCACAGATCTCAAACAAGGCTTGCCCGAAGGACCCATTTCCCTTGCCGCGCATCGACCAGATTGTGGTTTCCACTTCAGGTTGTGATTTGCTCTCCTTTCTGGACGCGTACTCTGGATATCACCAGATCTTCATTTCCAAGGAAGATGAAGATAATATGTCATTCATCACTCCTTATGATACGTACTACTTTGTCCCCATGCCATTCGGATTAAAGAGTGTCGGGTCCACTTTTGCAAGGGCAGTCTAGATTGGTTTTGAGCTATAGTTACACAGAAATATAAAAGCCTATATGGATGATATCGTGGTCAAAACCAAGGATAAGGCCACCCTTATCCAGGATGTGGAGAAAAAATCGCTAATCCGTGCAAGATCAATTTAAAGCTTAATTCGGAGAAGTGTGTGTTTGGTATTCCCTCCGGCAAGCTACTTGGTTTCTTCGTATCCCATCGGGGGATCGAAGCTAACCCGACAAGATCAAAGCCATTGAGTAGATCCAAGCGCCAAGGGCAGTTAGGGATGTGAGGTGCTTAACAGGATGTGTTGCCGGGCTAAGCAGATTCATCTCCAAGTCTGCCAAGCGTGCCCTGTCGTTCTTTAAAATTTTGAAGAAAGCGGGGCCTATGAAGTGGATCCCAGAAGCAGATGCAGCTCTGCAGGAGTTGAAGGCCTTCTTATCATCTGTGCCTACCTTGGTTGCACCCAAACCCTAAGAACTATTGTTTCTATACTTGGTGGCAACCAACCAAGTGGTCAGTGCGGCCATGGTAGCGCAGCAAGAAGTGGATGAGGTAGAAAGTGAGTAGAAAACAGCAGGGTCAGAGAAGGATCGGGACATCAATGAGCACGATAACGAGAATAACCCCAAGGACGCGGCAAGGAAGAAAGTGGTCCAGCGCCCAGTGTACTTCGTCAGCTCCCTATTACAGGGGCTCGGTCGAGGTACTCTGGTGTGCAGAAGATGATCTTTGGTGTCGTTATGGCCTCAAGGAAACCACCCACTACTTCCAAGCCCACGAGATCACAGTTGTCACTCATTTTCCGTTGCAAAGGATACTCTAAAACCCTGAGGCTGCTAGCAGAATAGTGGAGTGGGCTTTGGAGTTATCCAGCTTTGGTTTGAAATTTGAGAGAACATCAACCATTCAGAGCAGGGCGCTGGCAGAGTTTATTGCATAATAGATGCCAACCCCTGATGAGGAAATGACAGAGACAACCATCCCCATCAAGGAATCACCCCAAGAATGGATTATGTATTTTGATGGTGCTTTTTCCCTAAAAGGTGCAGGGGCTGGCGTGCTTCTTGTTGCCCCCTCCAGGGAGCACTTGAAGTACGTCGTCCAAATGCATTTTGCCTGGTAAGAAGCCACCAACAATACAGCTAAGTATGAAGGGCTCCTTGCCGGGCTCAGAATTACAGCAGCATTGGGAATTAAGAGGCTGATCATTCGAGGAGATTCACAGCTTTTGGTGAGACAAGTCAACAAGGATTATCAAAGTCCATTGATGGAAGCATACGTCGAGGAAGTGAGGAGATTGGAGAAGCACTTTGATGGGTTGCAAATAGAGCATGTACCCCGTGCGAAAACAGCATAGCTGATCACCTGTCAAAGTGTGTTGTGCAGAAGCTTCCTGTGGAACCAGGAACTTTTGTTCTTCGTCTCTCTTAGCCCCTTCATATCACCAGCAACAATGGCCTCGAAACGGAGAAAGTTGGACTACAATAATTCTCTCCCGGTCGAGCCGTCCGCTCCCGGCAGAGACCCTATCGAAAACAACTCCTCACAGCCTACCTGACCACCCCCTCCAGCCGGGCCCATGGACCCCGCGAACGAGGCTAGTGCTCCTGCAGCAGAGGAGGTGCCGCTAGTCCTTGTTGCTGAGCCCCAGGCTCCAACTTGGGCAACGCACATCGTCCACTTCCTACAGACCGGAGAACTCCCCGGCGACCAAGATGTATCTGAAAGAGTATCCCGGAAGGCCAGTATGTATCTATTTATCGATGACACTCTATACAGTAGGAGGCCCAACAGTGTGAAATTGAAGTGTGTCTGCCAGGAGGATGGAAAGGAACTGCTGGCTGAGATTCACAGAGGAATGTGCGACTCCCACATTGGATCAAGGGCATTACTTGGGAAAGCATTCTGGCGAACATTCTATTGGCCCACAGCCCTCCAAGATGCGGTTGAGTTAGTCACTAAATGTGAAGCCTGCTAGTTCCATTCCAAGAAAAAACACCTACCCGCCCAAGCTCTTCAGACAAGCCCTCTATCAAGGCCATTTCCGGTCTAGGGGCTCGATATCCTCGGCCCCTTCTCCCGAGCAATCAGGGGCTTTGAATTCTTGTTCGTTCCCATTGACATGTCTACAACGTGGCCGGAAGTGTCTGCTGTGAGAGAAAGGTGACTGCTCAGTCAGCTATCAAGTTCTTGGAAGAATTGGTGTGTCATTTTGGAGTTTTGGAAAGGATCATCACGGACAATGGCACCTAATTCACGAGCCACGCCTTCACACAATATGTTCGTACCCTCGGATGCAAGATCTCATTCGACTTTGTGGCACACCCCTGGAGCAATGGACAAGTTGAGAGGGCGAATGCCGAAGTGCTATGTGGAATCAAGACAAGAACTTTTGATGCGCTGCAAAAGCACGACAAGCAGTGGATCGAGGAGTTTCCGGTAGTTCTCTGGTCCCTCAAAACAACACCTAACCGAGCTACCGGCCAGACTCCCTTCTCCCTAGTCTATGGGGCAAAAGCAGTTATCCCCACGGAACTCATTTATGGGTCTCCTTGAGTGCTTGCCTATGATGAAGTAGCGCAAGATCAGCACCTGGGTGACGATGCTATGCTACTCGAGGAGAACCGTCTCTGGGCTACTACGCATGCTGCACGCTACCAGCAAGCCATGCGTCGCTATCACAGCCGCAGGGTTCATGCCCGGTGTTTTGAGGAAGGTGACCTTGTCCTTAGGCGCGTTCAGTCCGCCAAGGGTACACACAAGTTGTCACCAAAGTGGGAAGGCCCTTACCGGGTGGTACGAGTCACCAGACCTGGCACAGTCCGTTTGGAGACCGCAGATGGCACTCAGTTGCAAAACTCATGGAATATTGAGCATCTCCGCAAGTACTACTCGTAAGGCACGGCTGTCGGGCCCTGCCCGACAGCCACCCTTTTGTACAGGCCTTGCCTCAGCTGCATGTAACCCCTTGTACAAAGCTGGGGCGATGACCCCATGCAAGGGAAAATAAAGAAGTGCTGTAGGGGGGCCCCAACTAAGATTGCATGCATGCATGAGCACACCAAGATCACTACATAAGCATTTCATGAGAATTTGCATATGCATATAGATAGGATCGCATCCTGCATTCATTCTCATCTACATGAAGTTACAGGTTCCTGCTGTTAACTTGGCTTCGTCAAGGAGTTGAGAAGATGCCCCGACACTGCAATCCCCGGCAATCCAAATAGATAAGTTCTACCTCTTGTCCATTATTGTTCTGTAAGCTATAACTTTGCATGAGAAAACCTCACTTCTCCTTTGAGACTTAGCTGCTCCCATCCATGACTCGAACATTGCTTCGGTCAGGTTGGTCACAGTGGCCTTTGGTAAAAAGGAGTTGGTGGGGGTGGCCCCTCTGTTTGTTCCCTGGCAGACGTAACTCTCCGGCAAACAAAGAGGGTGCTGATATGATATCCTGCCGGGGAAAACCCATTTATTTACATTAGATAGGCACCCCACCTCTGCATGGACATACACATGCACGGGTTCCTGGCAAGGTTCATCTTTTTCATTCATATGCTAACACAAGTACAAGCATTATAGAACACAAAGATGGACTCGAGGGATTACATTATTTGAATTAAAATTTGATGATTGCCTACAAGTTTAAGATTCAAAAAAGATAAGTGCTCTGTAATGCCCTTTCTTGTCCCTCTCCTCCTAGGCATGGTCGTCGAAGGCGAGGAGGGCAAAAGGAGTGCCTGGGCAGGAGCCCAGCCCTCTCCTATCGGGCTTAAGGAGAGGTAGCCCGGCGGGAACGGGAGCGGGAGGGAACGCCTCGATGGAGAGCACGGTGGAAGGCGGCCCCATGAACCACCGTCACCAGGTCCAGTAGGACTCGGCAGGGCTAACGAAGTTGCAGCACGAGAGGAAGCCTGCCGGAGTCCAGCTGGAAGGCTGCTGAAGGAGCCCGGTAGCACCATCCGCACCTCTACATACAACTCCCCAACAAATCACATCGTGGGGAGGAGATGCAGATGCAGATGATGTTGCTGCCGCCTGATGAAGATGGTGCGGGCGACGATCAGCCGAAGTCACAGTCGTCGGTCACCCGCCCGCTACCGTCATCAACACCGCCAGTGTCCTCCTCGCCTCTTTCGCTCGAGGAGGAGCTTTCGTCGTCGGTCGAGCTCTCCGCGTAGCACCCTAAGTGACCTCCCGAGCGCTCGAAGATCTTGATAGAGAGCAAGCGCTCTCCATTAATTTGTAGTGGAGAGCGTGCCACTCCGAGAAGCCATGGGAATGGGCAAAAGTCTTCCAGCCACGACGAAGATACATCACGTGAGGGGTAGGGAAAACGACATCAACCCACATACCACCATTTCCACAACCCCTCATGTGCAGCCTCAGAGCGCGTGGTTGCTCGAGCTTCATCTCCCGCACAAAGGGAGTTGGAAGACGAAGATGACCACACAAGGGCTTATACAAACTTTTGATGAACTCTTAAGGTTGGTCCCCGACATGGCCTTCCATCAGAGGAGGAGCCACCAGTGGGGGTGTAGCCAAGGCGCCATCCCGCCCTCCTCCTCCTCGAGCACCGCTGCGGCCTCGGCCTCGCCCCCTCCTTCCTCCTCTCACGGCGGGCTCTGCCACCTCAGGTTCCGGAGGAGGAGGGATGCGCTGCCAAGTAGAAGTCGTCGTCACCGCCACCGGAACACTACTACACACTTGCCCTCTTACCATGGCTGGGAGAGAAGGATTGTGGAGAAGAAGAAGAAGTGTGCAGAGAGGTACTGCCTTTGTCTCTTTTTATAGAGGAGACAAGGCAGGGGGCTGGCCCCTTGCGCAGGAAATGGCCGCCCCGCTCCTCCAATGCGGCCTCTCTCCACCTTCGGCAGCTTTGGGAATCAAGGCCGACCCTCTACTCCAACCATCAACGCTCGGTTTTCAGCCATGGCACTCCTCCTCGTGCCTTCCGCATCCACCACCTACCACGCCCAATGCATGCGGAACACGTGGCATGTGCATGCGGGATGTGGGAAAGTGGGATGGCGGTTTCTGCCCCGTAATCGTGGGGCAAGGCAAGTCCACAAGCCACGATCGAAGTTCCCCCGTGGCGTTACGCTGACGTGCAGGGAAACCGAAAACTGGCCCAAAATCAAGACTGATGAAGAAGCAATGAAGACCTCAAGGGGCCGACCCCTTCAGCAACCCTACCTGTGCACTTATTAGGCCGTACCCCAACGACGCTCAGCAATGCATTCGGGGCAGGCCCAGGGGCTTTTGTTGGTGCAACAAACCCTGGGTCTGTTGCCCAGACTGTGCACAGGCACAAGAACAATATTGAAGCACCGGCCCAAGACAGAGTGCAAGGACCAAGAGATTCAAAGCAAGAACATGCAGCTCAGAGAGACTAAGGCCAAGCTAGAGAAGGAAGATATCGCCAAGAGAACGACCACCTTTGCCGGACAGGTGAGACCGGCAGGAGGCAAGGCCACCCCAAGAAGCAGACGCCCGAGGCGCCCCGTCAGGGCCTGCTAGGGCTCGTGGAGGCAAAACTACCTCCCAACCACTCCAGCGCGACCCACTTATCCATCAGTGCAGTGTCAAGCCGCAAGATGATTAAGTGGCAGCCATTCGCCACATGGAAGCCATTTCCTATAGAAGAAACACACAGGCGACACCCGTCCTGCAACGTGTCAAGAGAACAGGCGCGGAGCTGGCGAAATAGCCCGACAAGCCTTGTCGGGCAACCAGTGATGTGAAACTAAACGGTGCATTTAATGCGCCCTGTCAACCCGCAGAGTTAGGTATGATAGCACTGTTTGCTATCATATTAGTGCATAATGACTACTATGCCATTGTGGTGACCCCTTAATCTATAAAAGGAGGACCATGGCAACCGTAGAAAGGGTTGGAAAGTGATGAACCCACTCCCACATACGCGCTTTGTCGCTACTGCTCTAAGGCGACCCCTGCCGGCCAAGTGTAATATGCTTCACCACCTCCATTCCACCATCAATCCACCAAAGCAGGAGTTGGGTTTCACACCTCGCGGCGGCCCGAACCTGGGTAAATTTCTTGTGTGTGCTTTGCCGTGCTACCGTACGCTGGTCTGCTCTTTGTGCAACGTGACATCCCCCTGCCAAACCAGCAAGGGGCCTCCTGGTCCCATAGGTGGCAGCAGATATCCCACGACACTCCTCATGCTTATAATCGCTATGATGAAATCTTTTGAAGAAAAGCTTGAATTGGAAGTCTCCATTCCTAGAAAATATTATGATGAGTGGGAACCTACTATCAAGATTAATATTAAGTATTATGAGTGGCATGCCTTGTGTGATTTGGGTGCTAGCGTTTCCACGATTCCAAAAACATTATGTGATGTGTTAGGATTGCTCATTGCCAGAATGTCTAGAAATCACAGAAGCGTGGAAAAACTCTGTATGTTGTACACAAGGTTGATATACAAATTGCCTCTGTTGTCATAAGTTTTCAGATTTTTTGGAGTTGCAGAAGTATACAAAATTTTCACATTGCTACAGACTATTCTGTTTTTGACAGATTCTGTTTTCTATGTGTTGTTTGCCTATTTTGAGGAATCTATGTGTAGTATCGGGGGGTATGAACCATGGATAAGTTGGAATACAGTAGATATTACACCAATATAAATAAATAATGAGTTCACAATGGAACCAAAAAGTGGTGATTTATTTTCTTATACCAACGGATCTCATGCGTTTTCTTGTTGAGTTTTGTGTTGTGAAGTTTTCAAGTTTTGGGTAAAGATTTGATGGACAACGGAATAAAGAGTGGAAAGAGCTTAAGTTTGGGGATTCCCAAGGCACCCCAAGGTAATATTCTAGGACAACCAAGCATCTAAGCTTGAGGATGCCCCGGATGGCATCCCCTCTTTCATTTCCGTCTATCGATAAATTTACTTGAGGCTATATTTTTATTCACCACATGATATGTGTTTTGCTTGGAGCGTCTTGTATGATTTGATTTTTTTTCTTTTTAGTTTTCCAAAATCATCCTTTCTATACACACCTTTTGAGAGAGTAACGCATGAATCACGAATTTATTAGAATACTCTATGTGCTTCACTTATATTTTTTGAGCTAGGCAATTGCTCTAGTGCTTCACTTATATCTTTTTAGAGCATGGTGGTGGCTTTATGTTATAGAAATTGTTGAACTCTCATGCATCACTTATATTATTTTGAGAGACTCTCTAAACAGTATGGTAATTTGCTTGGTTTATGAATTTAGTCCTAATATGATGGGCATCCAAGAGGGATATAATAAAAACTTTCATATAAAGAGCGTTGAATACTATGTGAAGTTTGATTCCTTATGATTCTTTTGAGATATAAAAATGGTGATATTAAAGTCATGCTAGTGAGTAATTGTAGATTGGTAAAAATACTTTTGTTAAAGTTTGTGATTTCCGTAGCATGCACGTATGGTGAACCGTTATGTGATGAAGTCGGCGTATGATTTATTTATTGATTGTCTTCCTTATGAGTGGCGGTTGGGGAAGAGCGATGGTCTTTTCCTACCAATCTACCCCCCTAGGAGCATGCGTGTAGTACTTTGTTTCAATGGCTAATAGATTTTTGCAATAAGTATGTGAGTTCTTTATGACTAATGTTGAGTCCATCGATTATACGCACTCTCACCCTTCCACCATTTCTAGCCTCTCTAGTACCACTCAACTTTCATTGGTGCATTAAACCCACCATATACCCTTCCTCAAAACAGACACCATACCTACCTATTATGGAACTTCCATAGCCATTCTGAGATATATTACCATGCAACTTCCACCATTCCGTTTTATTATGACGTGCACCATCATTGTCATATTTCTTTGCATGATTATGTAGTTGGCATAGTATTTGTGGCAAGGCCACCATTCATCTCTATACATGTCACTCTTTATCATTGCACATCCCGGTACACCGCGGAGGCATTCATATAGAGTCATATTTTTTTGTAAGTATCGACTTGTAATTCTTGAGTTGAAAGTAAATAAAAGTGTGATGATCATCATTATTAGAGCATAGTCCCATGTGAGGAAAGTATGATGGAAGCTATGATTCCCTCACAAGTTGGAAGAGTCTCCAAACTTTATAAAAAAATAAAAGAGGACAAAGAAGCCCACCAAGAAAATGAGAGAGAAGGGACAATGTCACTATCCTTTTTCCACACTTGTGCTTCAAAGTAGCATCGTGATCTTCATGATGGAGAGTCTCCTATGTTGTCACTTTCATATACTAGTGGGAATTTTTATTATAAAACTTGGCTTGTATATTCCAATGATGGGCTTCCTCAAATTTCCCTAGGTCTTCATGAGCAAGCGAGTTGGATACACACCCACTTAGTTTCTTTTTGAGCTTTCTTACACTTATAGCTCTAGTGCATCCGTTGCATGGCAATCCATACTCACTCACATTGATATCTATTGATGGGAATCTCCATGGCCTATTAATACGGATAGTTGATGTGAGACTATCTCCTCCTTTTGTTTTCTCCACAACCACCATATTCTATTCCACCTATAGTGCTATATCCATGGCTTACATACGTGAAAGTTGAAAAGGTTTGAGAACATCAAAACTATGAAACAATTGCTTGGCTTGTCATCAGGATTGTGCATGATAAAATACTTTATGTGATGAAGATGGAGCATAGCCACACTATATGATTTTATAGGGATAACTTTCTTTGGGCATGATATTTTGAGAAGACATGATTGCTTTATTAGTATATTTGAAGTATTATTGTTTTTATGTCAATATTAAACTTCTGTTTTGAATCTTATGGATCTTAAAATTCATGCCACAATAAAGAAAATTACATCGGTAAATATGTTAGGTAGCATTCCACATCAAAGATTCTGTTTTTATCATTTACCTAATCAGGGACGAGTAGGAATTAAGCTTGGGGATGCTATGTCTCCAACGCATCTATAATTTTTGATTGTTCCATACTATTATATGATCTATTTTGGATGTTTTATATGCATTAATATGCTATTTTATATTATTTTTGGGACTAACTTCTTAACCTAGAGCCGAGTGCCAGTTTCTGTTTTGTCCTTGTTTTTGAGTTTTACAAAAAAGGAATATCAAATGGAGTCCAAACAGAATAGAACTTTACGATGATATTTCTTGTACCAGAAGACACACGTAGGACTTGGAGACGAAGGCAGAAGAGTCCCAAGGAGGCCACAAGCCCTCAGGGTGCGCCGTAGCGGGGAGCCCCCTGGCTTGTGGTCCCCTCGGAGCTCCTCTAACCCTAATTCTTGGCCTATAAATTCCCAAATGTTCCCAAACAAACAGAAGCATCCACCAAAATACTTTTCAACCACTACAAGCCTCTGTTTCCATGAGATCCCATCTTGGGGCCTTTTCCGACATCCTACCAAAGGGGGATTCGATCACGGAGGGCTTCTACATCAACCCTATTGCCCTTCCGATGAAGCATGAGTAGTTTACCACAGACCAACGGGTCCATAGCTAGTAGCTAGATATCTTCTTCTCTCTCTTTGATCTTCAATAAAATGTTCTCCTCGATGTTCTTGGAGATCTATCCGATGTAATATTCTTTTGCGGTGTGTTTGTCGAGATCGATGAATTCTGGATTTATGATCAAATTATCTATGAATAGTATTTGAATCTTCTCTAAATTCTTATATGCATGACTTGATATCTTTGTATTTCTCTTCGAATTATCGGTTTGGTTTGGACAACTAGATTGGTTTTTCTTGCAATGGGAGAGGTGCTTAGTTTTGGGTTCAATCTTGCGGTGTCCTCACCCAGTGACAAAGCAGTGGTAGCAAGACACATATTTGCATTGTTGCCATCAAGGGTAAAAATATGGGGTTTTCATCATTGATGTAGGGTAGGAACCCTAGGGGCTGATCTTTCACGAAAGGAGCGGATCTCGCGAAGAACACGAAGAACACAAGGGAAAACACGAGGGGAAGCACAGGGGGAAACTTGAGAGAATCACTAAACCAACAAGAAATAGTCACACATATGCTAGATCTCCGAGTACATAAGAGATCACACGATCCACGACCAACTAGGTATGATACAAAAGGTAGCCGGTCTTCTCCGTGAGGAGGTCTTGAGGTTCTTCCCGTAAAGGGGTCTTGAATCCGCTTGGGGGATCTTGTCCAAGGAGGCGCTATCCCCGAGGAGAAGGTAACCAAGTGGATGAGCAAAGATCTCACACGAAATATGAGCTAATCCTTTGCTAACCCTAACTAGGAGGATGGAGAGGTCTATTTATAGTCTTAGTGCAGAAGAGGGGTGAAGTGGCGGGATACATGGGCTTCGGCCCGAAACTGGACGCAGCCAGGGTCCGGACATCCATGAGATGCCGGTCGTCCGGAGGCTCGCGTGTGTTTGGACGTCCGTAGATCTTCGGATGTCCGTGATTTAGGTTCGGCATAGGACGTCCGTAGGTGGCCGGTCGGCACGAAGCGTGCTCTCATGACCCTTCATTTGCACCCAAGTAGTGATGGGTGGTTCACTCTTGACTAACGTCGCTCGATGACTTGTTCCCACCAAATGAGTACATAGTCTTGTAACTCAAGGGACTCCATCGCGATCTTCTTCTCTTCTTCATAGTTGTGCAAATGGAAGATTTTGTCGACCTTCAATGGCCATGAAAGGTACTCTTCGGGATCGTTGCTTCCATTGAACTTGGGCATGGTGAACTTGAGCTTGGCGTAGCGTTGCTCTTCATTGTGTTGGGGTCGGGGATGATGGCGCCCACGTTGTTGATGATTGTCAAACTCGTTGTGCTCTTGGCGAGGTGGGTTATCGATCTCATGTTGGTCTTGTTGTGGATGATTCCCATCATCTTCATTCTCTTGGTGAACTTGATGTCCTTGGCGAGCTTGTGGAGGAACTTGTCGATCTTGACACTGCACGCGAGCTTGAAATCTTCGTTCGTGAGCTTCTTCGCGAAGTTCTTCTTCATGTTCACGAGCTTGTCGGCCTCGGTTGGCTACGGATCAACTTGAATCTTGAAGGGCATGTTGCGCCTCAAGTGCTTGAGCTTCACAGAGTTGTTGTTCTTGGCATTGTGCCTCGGAATCTTGTGCATCTTGGTGTAGACGTGCTCGCTCTTCCTCTTCATGTTGGCGTTGTCTTTGCCGTTCTCGTGCTAGCGCAAAAGCTGCTTGGGTTTGACATTGTCGGTGCTCTTGAGAGTCGGTGTCGCGTAGAGGATTGAGGCTTGCTTGACTATCGTTGCGCGCGACACGTTGAAGAATGTTCGATGTTGGTGTACTTGAGCCAGAGAGGGTGAAGTCGGAGAGTCGACTTGAGCGGCTCCGTCTTGATGAGGACAAAGTGGAAGAAGGGCGGTTGAGCAACAAAGCACGAATCTCATCCATTCTTGCGTCGTTCTCGTTCTTGTGATCGTCGATCTTGTGGTCGAAGTAGTTACTTGTACGTTGCTCAGAGAGTCGCAAGTCGGCGGCGAGGTTGTCGGTGCGTTCACTCATTGCTTCCTGCTCTTGATGCAAAGCACGTTGTGCACCAAAGAGGTGGCTCTTGGTGACATAGGAGTTCATGTCGTTGTCATGCTCAATGAAGAGTGGGTTGGTAGAAGTACTTGGCCTATCCATCATTCCAAGAGAAAATTGTGAGTGGTAGAACGAGAAGAACGTATACCAAATGTACCTTGACCGAAGTTGAAGGTGGATCAATGATCACTCCATTGTTGACAAGGAAATAGCACAATTGGTACCAATTCTTTTCGGTTTCTCACACCTACACAAGTAAAAGCTTATGGTGGAGCTTGGTTAGGATGGTGGCACAAAATTTGATGCAATTTTAAGTGAGCTTCAATAATGTTGGAAAAGTTTCGCAAGTTTCAATGCAACAAGTAGACCAAGAAATATAAGTTACACGGGAACACGCACGCAAAAAGATAAGTGGGGTTGTGCAACCAAGGATGAGCCAAAATGTCGAATCCACGAAAATGCTCTTGTTGCACAACACTAGAGAGACGCTAGCACGATTGCACAATAGGCGGATACAAAGACTTCTGCACAACCTACTAAGCACAAATACAATGACTTCTATCCCAAGTATGTTCTATGCAAAGTGTTTCTATGATATGATCCAAGATGATCTAGTATGACAATCTTAATGTTGTATAATGCTATGGTTGTTGCTTAAAAGCTCTTTTCTTATCTTTCCCTTTTTGCTTAAAAGCTTGTTTGGATCTTTGTTATTTGAGCTCTTTTCTCATGCAATGCTTCACGAACCAAGATAGCAGTTGTGTATGCGATGACAACCTTATGACACAAGAGATGATACCAAGATATGCACCGATGATGTATGTATGCTATGGGAAGTATGATCACTAATGTGCAAAAGTCTCGTTGCCGGCAATACTCAGAAGCTAGTCTCAATGGGTAAGCGACGCAAAGGAGTAAGGCTATGATGGCTATCAATGTAATGGCAAGAATGATATGTCCAATACCAAAATGAGGTTACCTCTTCTTGCTTACGGTATGGTGTCAAAATTGTGGCACGAATACCAAGATGTAGTCGAGGTGGTCGTTGTTGATGACGTGTCTGTGGCGAAGATGAGCGGCGGTTATGTTGATGTCGAACCGTACCTAAATAGCCGAAACACAATAGGACACGGAACCGCAACTCAAATTCTAAAATCTCGAAGTGGCAACACGTGTCGGAGTGCGAAACGGGTAAGCAATGGTGGTAGTATGCGGAGATGGTGATGTTGTAACGGTGGTGGGAGTGCGTATGCGGAATTGTGGGGCGGTGGTGATGACCAAACTGAAGGGAATTCGGTTTCGTCAGGTATCGTTGGACGTCCGGGATGGGCCGGTCGTCCGGTCGTCGGACGTTCGGAGGTGGTCAGACGTCCGGTGCCTGGGCACTTTTCGGGCACGGGATGAACAACACGTGGGCTTGGTGGAGAGGTCGAATTTCGTCGATTCCGGGCAATTTCGTGGATGGAAACGGTGGAGACAAGGGGGAAAAGGTAGATCCACTCAAGGCAAAGCAAATCCACGGATCAAATCCAACAAAATTTCAACACACCATCAAATCACAAAAAAAAATTGGGGCTATTTTGGGGGCAATTTTCGAATTAGGGACAAAATCAACAAAAACTAGGCTAGAAACACAACAGGGAGGCTCCGAAATCGTGATCAACTTGGCTCTAGATACCAAGATGATGTAAGGTGGAACCCTAATCCGACGATCTTTCACGAAAGGAGCGGACCCCATGAAGAACACGAAGAACGTGAGGGAAACACGAGGGGAAACACGAGAGGAAACACGAGAAAGTCACTAAACCAACAAGAAATAGTCACACATGTGCTAGATCCTCGAGTACATAGGAGGTCACGCGATCCACAGACAACTAGGGACGATACAAAGGTCGCCGGTCTTCTCCGCAAGGAGGTCTTGAATCCAAAGGGATCTTCTTCGAAGAGGGGTAGCGGTCTCTCTCGGTGAGTAGATCCGATGTGGATGAGCAATGCTCTATCTCTAATATGAGCTAAAACCAATGCTAACCCTAGCTAGGAAGAATAGGAGGTCTATTTATAGTCTTAGTGCCAAAGGGGATGAAGTGGGGGGGATACATGGGCCTCGGGCCCGAATCCTGTGCACAGATAGGTACCGGACGTCCGCTGGGGGGGGCGGTCGTCTGGTGGCTCACGGGCGGCCGGACGTCCGGTAGTCCCCGGTCGTCCGCTCATTCTGGCTCGAGCGTTGAAGTGGCGGATTTCCGGAAGTGGTCGGTCGTCCGGTCGCCGGTCTTCCGGTGGCGTCGGACGTCCGCTCATTTGGCTCGTGTGCGGGGTCGTTGGTTGTCCTGTCCGGGCTGGACGTCCGCTCGCTGTAGCTCGGTTGGGGCTTCAGGCGCCGGACGTCCAGTCCCGTCCAGTTGTCCGGTGGCTGGGGCTTCAGGCTACGGACGTCCGGGCCCGACCAGTCGTCTAGTGGCTGGGGCTTCGTCCACATCTCTTCTTCTTCTTCTCCGTCTTCACGCCCATCTTCCTCTTCTGATCCTCCTTGATCCTTAGCTTCTTCATGGCCAACTCGTTGATACCTAAGTGTGCACAATGTCCCCGTTTGAGGTAGTAGGCATGTCTCATGTGCGTCGAAGTGAACTTGTGAGAGGAGAGATGTCACCTCGGTTTTGAGAGCTCTTGCACGTGCTCGTGTCATGGGTCTGCTAGGCACTTGGTGAGATGATGGTAGGTCCATGGGGATGACCTTGGGATGCTCCACATCATCTCCCCTCCCTTGGGGAAGATCCGACCTCGGATCAAATTCTTCATCACCATGGTAGGGCGAGAGGTCCTTGACATTGAAGATGTCCCTCACGTTGTACTTGTCGTGCGGGAGGTCGATCATGTAAGCGTTGTTGTTGTAGTGTGCAAGCACCTTGAAGTGTCCATCCGCTCGAGGTAGAAGCTTGGACTTGCATTCGTTGGTGAAGCGGTCTTTGCGAAGGTGTAGCCACACAAGATCACCAATGTCGAATACAATGGGTTGATCGAGCTCCGGCGTGGTCAATAACCTCTCGGAGTTGGTTTAGCGATTGCTAAGGCGCGACATCCTTGCACGTTTGTAGTCGGATCACCAAAGTCGACTTCCTCCGAAACGATAGCCACCATCTCATTGAAAGACGGGACACCTTTGCCACTATTGGGTCGTCTATGGATTCAACCCATTGTCCCCATTGGACATTCTCCTTATACCACTACAAGAGCGCATCAATTTGGACGCAAGTGCACGTGTGAACCATCTCAAGAATGTGCAGTGATAGAGGCAAAGGTGTCCCGTCTTTCGATGAGATGGTGGATTTCGCTTTGGTAGAAGTCGACTTTGACGATCCGACTACGAACGTGCGAGGACGTCGCGCCTTAGCAATCGCTAAACCAACTCCGAGAGGTTATTGACCACGCCGGAGCACGATCAACCTGACCACGAGGGTCTGTTTCCTGCGAGCAAACGAAGAACAAGCAAGAAACTAAGATTGCAATCTGGATATTGCGAATATAAGATGAAAGCTTTATTGATCAAGGTGGGGTTCTGTGACGCCTTTGTCTGGTCGTTGAACACAAACGAAGTACGCGAAGTTGCAGCTATGGTGAACTTTTAATCTAAACAAAACCCCAAAGTCTAAACGATGCCCTAAGGGCTGTATATATGGAGGAAGAGGGGGGAATTTCGTGGCCCTTGGTGGAGGAGTCCTAAATCAACCCTATCTCTTGTTTCCCCACACATACGGACTCTAAAAATAGCCTATACTTATGTATTTCGAAATTACATGGGCCTGGCCCAATAATAAGGTGACGCAGCACCTAAAATAGCCTCGGGACGAAATTTATGAAGTGGCATCTTGTATATTTCGTCCAAGCCTTCATGCACCCATTATGGTGGCTTCAAAGTCCTGAAATCATCACTTGTAACTCCATTCTTGTTCCCCTTGCGCATGCCATCATCTCCATGCTTGTTCTTGCTCCAATGTTCATCCTTCTCCAAGCTAGGCCCTTCATTTGTAAGCAAAACAAATGTATCTAATTTAGGCAGCATCATATTCTCATGAACATTAGAATCATTACCAAGAAACGAAAGTACCTGGTAATTTAGTTGGCGTGCACGAGCTCTAGTAATTGGTCCAGTATGTATAGCAGCAGGGGCTGTGGGTGTAACAATTGTATTGATGTCCTCATCATCCTCCCCTTCTTGAAATGAAGTCGTCCTCGACGGAAGTTCATCTTCCTCACCCAAATAAGGCTTCAAATCTGCAATGTTAAAAGTGGGACTAACCCCAAAATCTGCAGGCAGCTCAAGTTTATATGCATTATCATTTATTTTCTCTAACACCTTAAAGGGACCATCAGCACGTGGCATTAGCTTTGATTTGCGCAAATCAGGAAATCTATCCTTACGCAAATGTAACCAAACAAGATCTCCAGGTGCAAACACAACATGTTTTCTACCCTTATCTCTAGCAAGTTTATATTTAGCATTCATACGCTCAATGTTTTCCTTAGTTAACTCATGCATTTTTAAAATCAATTCAGCACGTTGTTTAGCATCAGAATTAACCTTCTCCGACGATGGAAGAGGCAACAAATCAATAGGTGCACGAGGTAGGAAACCATACACAACTTCAAAAGGGCACATCTTAGTAGTAGAATGCAATGAACGATTATAAGCAAATTCAATATGAGGCAATCATTCCTCCCACATTTTCTTATTATTCTTCAAAACAGCCCTAAGCATAGTAGACAACGTTCTATTGACTACTTCAGTTTGTCCATCAGTTTGGGGGTGACAAGTAGTACTAAAAAGCAGTTTAGTCCCCAACTTAGCCCATAAACATCTCCAAAAGTGGCTAAGAAATTTAGTATCACGATCTAAAACAATAGTATTTGGCACACCATGCAAGCGAATAATTTCACGAAAGAACAAATCAGCAACATTAACAGCATCATCGCTTTTATGACATGGTATAAAGTGTGCCATTTTCGAGAATCTATCCACGACAACAAATATGCTATCCCTCCCCTTCTTTGTTCGAGGTAAACCTAAAACAAAGTCCATAGATATATCCTCCCAAGGAACACTAGGTACAGGCAAAGGCATATACAAACCATGAGGATTGAGTCGTGACTTAGCTTTTTGACATGTAGTGCAGCGAGCAATAAAACGCTCAACATCCCGTCTCATCTTTGGCCAAAAGAAATGTGTAGCAAGTACGTCCTCCGTCTTCTTCACGCCAAAGTGTCCCATTAATCCTCCTCCATGCGCCTCCTGCAACAACAAAAGACGAACGGAGCTAGCTGGAATGCATAGCTTGTTAGCACGAAACACAAATCCATCGTTAACAACAAACTTGTTCCACATTCTTCCTTCTTTACAATTCTGCATTACATCTTTAAAATCAGCATCATGCACATATTGATCTTTGATGGTCTCCAAACCAAATATTTTGAAGTCAAGTTGTGAAAGCATAGTATAGCGACGAGACAATGCATCAGCAATAACATTTTCTTTTCCCTTCTTGTGTTTAATGACATAAGGGAAAGTCTCAATGAATTCAACTAATGAGGACATCAATACAATTGTTACACCCACAGCCCCTGCTGCTATACATACTGGACCAATTACTAGAGCTCGTGCACGCCAACTAAATTACCAGGTACTTTCGTTTCTTGGTAATGATTCTAATGTTCATGAGAATATGATGCTGCCTAAATTGGATACATTTGTTTTGCTTACAAATGAAGGGCCTAGCTTGGAGAAGGATGAACATTGGAGCAAGAACAAGCATGGAGATGATGGCATGCGCAAGGGGAACAAGAACGGAGTTACAAGTGATGATTTCAGGACTTTGAAGCCACCATAATGGGTGCATGAAGCCTTGGACGAAATATACAAGATGCCACTTCATAAATTTCGTCCCGAGGCTATTTTAGGTGCTGCGTCACCTTATTATTGGGCCAGGCCCATGTAATTTCGAAATACATAAGTATAGGCTATTTTTAGAGTCCGTATGTGTGGGGAAACAAGGGATAGGGTTGATTTCGGACTCCTCCACCAAGGGCCACGAAATTCCCCCCTCTTCCTCCATATATACAGCCCTTAGGGCATCGTTTAGACTTTGGGTTTTGTTTAGATTAAAAGTTCGCCATAGCTGCAACTTCGCGTACTTCGTTTGTGTTCAACGACCAGACAAAGGCGTCACAGAACCCCACCTTGATCAATAAAGCTTTCATCTTATATTCGCAATATCCAGATTGCAATCTTAGTTTCTTGCTTGTTCTTCGTTTGCTCGCAGGAAACAGACCCTCGTGGTCAGGTTGATCGTGCTCCGGCGTGGTCAATAACCTCTCGGAGTTGGTTTAGCGATTGCTAAGGCGCGACGTCCTCGCACGTTCGTAGTCGGATCGTCAAAGTCGACTTCCACCAAAGCGAAATCCACCATCTCATCGAAAGATCGGGACACCCCCGCCTCTATCAGTTGAGCAACTAAACATTCATACCTATCAGCGTCTTCAGGAGCCATGTATTGCGTCTCATGATCAGAATCATCTCCACCATGTTCTTCACGTGTAATAAGAACCAAAGTCTCCTCATCATAGTCACTAGCGGACTCATATCCACCATCCACTTTAGCAATCATCACACGCGGAGATTTGCATTCTCTCGCATAATGACCTCCTCCCTTACAACGACGACAAATAATATCACTTGTGTGCCCTGTTGATGCCATGGAAGAAGAAGAACGCTGTGCAGGCCCCGCAGGTGCGCTCTTGGCAGATAATGGTGGTTGTGCCTGTTTTCTTGTATCACGGCTGGAGGTGGCACCGGATGGAGGTGCTGGTGCAGTTGAAGTAGAAGATGCACGTGGTGTCCATGATGAAGGTCGGCCTGCAGAAAAGTTAGTTCGCCCCAATGCTTGTCGATCCTGCACTTCACGTTCAGCTTTACAAGCAAGATGGAATAAACGAGTGATATTAGTATACTCCTTATAGTCTAGAATGGTCTGAATCTCTCTATTTAATCCACCCAGAAAACGTGCAAGCATAGCTTCATTCTCCTCAACAATACCACATCTAATCATGCCAGTTTGTAATTCCTGATAATATTCTTCTACAGAATTTTTCCCTTGTCTTAAACGCTGCAATTTTTGAAGCAATTCACGTTGATAATATGGTGGAACCCAACGCGTATGCATAGTAGTTTTCAAAGCAGCCCAAGTAGTTGGAATAGGATATAATCTACAATGTTCAGACCACCATACACATGCAAAACTAGTGAAAGCACAAACAGCAGCAGCAACTCGTCTCTCCTCAGGATATTGTAAACATGTAAATCGTTGTTCAGTTTCTAACTCCCAAATAAGATATATATCAGGAACATATCTACCCTCAAATGGTGGAATATTCAATTTCAGTTTAGGAATATGGACATCATCTCGTACCTGAGGTGGTGGTGCAGGCCTACCATTACGAATATATACCTGAGGTCGACCTGCTGGTGGCGGTACAGGTGGCTGCACGTAGTGTTGATTTTGATCAACCTCATCCTCATAATCTCCCACATAATCATCCTCCTCCGCATCAGCAGCAGGAGCCACAGAAGTATCAACAGCAGCACCAACAGTTTGGCCAAACGCAAGAGGAACACGGCTTGCTCGGCGGAGGTCTGCTTCGCGACGTGGAGCTAGTCGTTGTTGTTGTTGTTGGAGAGGTGCGTTAGGTGCAGCGGGTGGTGGTGGTGGAAGACGCGCGAGCAATTCATTAAACTTGTTATCGAGCTTTGTTTCGAACGTCTTCTCAAGGCCAGTGATCTTCTCCATGGCCTCTTCAAAATTGTTCAGCACATCTTGCACCTGTTCAGTCATCATTTGCTGAAACTTATCATGAAGCTCCTTGTTCGATAAATTCTCCCAGTCAATCTCGTCGGCTTGTGATCCTGGCATGGTTAGCAGCAATAGAAACACACAAGAATATGATCCTACAGACTACGAACAAGTGGTGGTGGTGGGTGTCACAAATCCATCAAGCAAAACTCAAATTCTTACCAGTTCTTACCCAGCAGCAGGCGGTGATCGGCAACCGTTGTAGTCAAAAACTCTCAAAGCTTGGATAGAGCGATTACCAGGGAGAGTCAAACACACGACGTAGATGTATGTGGAGCTGGGAAGGCTTATAGTATGGTAGCAAAAAGGGTCAGCAATAATCAATTCAGAGATGCAAAGTTGAATAAACGCTCAACGACGGTACTGTGCTGGTCCTAGGCTAGACTGTGCTAGAGACGCGAGCCTAGAACACCAACAAAATCACGGCGCGGCACGTAAACAAGGGAAAAGCACACTCTGAATTTTTTTTTCGCTCTTTTTTTTTGCGCTCTTTTTTTTTGCGCTGCTTTTTTTTTTGCGAAAAATCACTATAATGGCGAGTGTCTCAAAACTCTTCCTAGCTCAAACGGACAGGATGGGCACGAAATTTTTTCGACCAATTTTTTTTTTTCGACTGCCCGGACCCAAAAACTGGAAACGGGTCAAAAAAAACTTCCTATAATGGCACCTGTCTCAAAACACTCAGAAACACCTAAAAATAGGATAGCCAGAATTTTTTTCGAAAAATGCGTTTTCGAAAAATTTTGGGCCTAAACGGAGCGTGGCTACCCGACTCTTTTTTTTTCCGAAACCTACTCCGGCAAGGAAACACAAATCGGAATCTAGATGGATCCCGAAAACAAACCTAATAAGCAAAGAACTCGGATTGGTGGTGGATATATGGTGGTGGTATATGGCAGCGGTGGTGGTAGCGGTGGTAGTATATGGATATGGATCGGTGGTGGTATATGGACACGGATTGGTGGTGGTATATGGATACGGATTCGGTGCGGTGGTGGTAGATGGCAGGGGCGATGATGATGGTGCGGCGGCGGCGTGACAACTTTTGACCAGAACTCGAAACTCTACAAGACTAGACTCTAAGACCAGCAACTAGACACGACGATGCAACCGCAAATTCAACAAAGCAAAACCCTAAAAAGATTATGCAAGGCTCAGATTGGTTCGGATATGATGAACTAACCCTAAACTTTTTTTTGTGGCTTTTTCGTGGACTATAGGTATGAAGAACAGACTCGATCTAAACTACGAAAAACTGTAAAATCTCACCGAGCAACCTGGAAATCTGATACCACTTGATAGAGGCAAAGGTGTCCCGTCTTTCGATGAGATGGTGGATTTCGCTTTGGTGGAAGTCGACTTTGACGATCCGACTACGAACGTGCGAGGACGTCGCGCCTTAGCAATCGCTAAACCAACTCCGAGAGGTTATTGACCACGCCGGAGCACGATCAACCTGACCACGAGGGTCTGTTTCCTGCGAGCAAACGAAGAACAAGCAAGAAACTAAGATTGCAATCTGGATATTGCGAATATAAGATGAAAGCTTTATTGATCAAGGTGGGGTTCTGTGACGCCTTTGTCTGGTCGTTGAACACAAACGAAGTACGTGAAGTTGCAGCTATGGCGAACTTTTAATCTAAACAAAACCCAAAGTCTAAACGATGCCCTAAGGGCTGTATATATGGAGGAAGAGGGGGGAATTTCGTGGCCCTTGGTGGAGGGGTCCAAAATCAACCCTATCTCTTGTTTCCCCACACATACGGACTCTAAAAATAGCCTATACTTATGTATTTCGAAATTATATGGGCCTGGCCCAATAATAAGGTGACGCAGCACCTAAAATAGCCTCGGGACGAAATTTATGAAGTGGCATCTTGTATATTTCGTCCAAGGCTTCATGCACCCATTATGGTGGCTTCAAAGTCCTGAAATCATCACTTGTAACTCCGTTCTTGTTCCCCTTGCGCATGCCATCATCTCCATGCTTGTTCTTGCTCCAATGTTCATCCTTCTCCAAGCTAGGCCCTTCATTTGTAAGCAAAACAAATGTATCCAATTTAGGCAGCATCATATTCTCATGAACATTAGAATCATTACCAAGAAACGAAAGTACCTGGTAATTTAGTTGGCGTGCACGAGCTCTAGTAATTCGTCCAGTATGTATAGCAGCAGGGGCTGTGGGTGTAACAATTGTATTGATGTCCTCATCATCTTGATAGAGGCAAAGGTGTCCCGTCTTTCGATGAGATGGTGGATTTCGCTTTGGTGGAAGTCGACTTTGACGATCCGACTACGAACGTGCGAGGACGTCGCGCCTTAGCAATCGCTAAACCAACTCCGAGAGGTTATTGACCACGCCGGAGCACGATCAACCTGACCACGAGGGTCTGTTTCCTGCGAGCAAACGAAGAACAAGCAAGAAACTAAGATTGCAATCTGGATATTGTGAATATAAGATGAAAGCTTTATTGATCAAGGTGGGGTTCTGTGACGCCTTTGTCTGGTCGTTGAACACAAACGAAGTACGCGAAGTTGCAGCTATGGCGAACTTTTAATCTAAACAAAACCCAAAGTCTAAACGATGCCCTAAGGGCTGTATATATGGAGGAAGAGGGGGGAATTTCGTGGCCCTTGGTGGAGGAGTCCGAAATCAACCCTATCCCTTGTTTCCCCACACATACGGACTCTAAAAATAGCCTATACTTATGTATTTCGAAATTACATGGGCCTGGCCCAATAATAAGGTGACGCAGCACCTAAAATAGCCTCGGGACGAAATTTATGAAGTGGCATCTTGTATATTTCGTCCAAGGCTTCATGCACCCATTATGGTGGCTTCAAAGTCCTGAAATCATCACTTGTAACTCCGTTCTTGTTCCCCTTGCGCATGCCATCATCTCCATGCTTGTTCTTGCTCCAATGTTCATCCTTCTCCAAGCTAGGCCCTTCATTTGTAAGCAAAACAAATGTATCCAATTTAGGCAGCATCATATTCTCATGAACATTAGAATCATTACCACGAAACGAAAGTACCTGGTAATTTAGTTGGCGTGCACGAGCTCTAGTAATTGGTCCAGTATGTATAGCAGCAGGGGCTGTGGGTGTAACAATTGTATTGATGTCCTCATCATCCTCCCCTTCTTGAAATGAAGTCGTCCTCGACGGAAGTTCATCTTCCTCACCCAAATAAGGCTTCAAATCTGCAATGTTAAAAGTGGGACTAACCCCAAAATCTGCAGGCAGCTCAAGTTTATATGCATTATCATTTATTTTCTGTAACACCTTAAAGGGACAATCAGCACGTGGCATTAACTTTGATTTGCGCAAATGATAGAGGCGGGGGTGTCCCGATCTTTCGATGAGATGATGGATATCGCTTTGGTGGAAGTCGACTTTGACGATCCGACTACGAACGTGCGAGGACGTCGCGCCTTAGCAATCGCTAAACCAACTCCGAGAGGTTATTGACCACGCCGGAGCACGATCAACCTGACCACGAGGGTCTGTTTCCTGCGAGCAAACGAAGAACAAGCAAGAAACTAAGATTGCAATCTGGATATTGCGAATATAAGATGAAAGCTTTATTGATCAAGGTGGGGTTCTGTGACGCCTTTGTCTGGTCGTTGAACACAAACGAAGTACGCGAAGTTGCAGCTATGGCGAACTTTTAATCTAAACAAAACCCAAAGTCTAAACGATGCCCTAAGGGCTGTATATATGGAGGAAGAGGGGGGAATTTCGTGGCCCTTGGTGGAGGAGTCCGAAATCAACCCTACTCTTGTTTCCCCACACATACGGACTCTAAAAATAGCCTATACTTATGTATTTCGAAATTACATGGGCCTGGCCCAATAATAAGGTGACGCAGCACCTAAAATAGCCTCGGGACGAAATTTATGAAGTGGCATCTTGTATATTTCGTCCAAGGCTTCATGCACCCATTATGGTGGCTTCAAAGTCCTGAAATCATCACTTGTAACTCCATTCTTGTTCCCCTTGCGCATGCCATCATCTCCATGCTTGTTCTTGCTCCAATGTTCATCCTTCTCCAAGCTAGGCCCTTCATTTGTAAGCAAAACAAATGTATCCAATTTAGGCAGCATCATATTCTCATGAACATTAGAATCATTACCAAGAAACGAAAGTACCTGGTAATTTAGTTGGCGTGCACGAGCTCTAGTAATTGGTCCAGTATGTATAGCAGCAGGGGCTGTGGGTGTAACAATTGTATTGATGTCCTCATCATGCAGGAAGATACAAGGCACACAATCGAGCGCCAAGTACAACGAGTTGCGAACAAGCTCAACATCAACAAGCAACCCATGGTATTCGACATTGGTGATCTTGTGTGGCTACACCTTGACAAAGACCGCTTCACCAATGAACGCAAGTCCAAGCTTCTACCTCGAGCGGGTGGACCCTTCAAGGTGCTTGCACGCTGCAACAACAACGCTTATAGGATCGACCTCCCGCGCGACAAGTACAATGTGAGCGACATCTTCAATGTCAAGGACCTCTCGCCCTACCATGGTGATGAAGAATTTGATCCAAGGTCGGATCTTCCCCAAGGGAGGGGATATGATGCGGAGCATCCCAAGGTCGTCCCCATGGACCTACCATCGTATCACCAAGTGCCTAGCGGACCCATGACACGAGCACGTGCAAGAGCTCTTGAAACTGAGGTGACATCTCTCCTCTCACAAGTTCACTTCGATGCAAATGAGACATGGCTACTACCTCAAATGGAGACAGTATGCATACTCAGGTATCAAGGATTTAGCCATGAAGAACCTAACGAGCAAGGAGAATTAAAAGAGGAAGATGGGCTGGAAGAAGAAGAGCTGCGGAAGAAGATACAGGCTACGAACGACCGGCCCATCCTGGACGTCTGGCCCCTGAACATCACACCAGCCAAAGGAAACCAGGCCAGCGCATGCTACAGCGGCCAGACGTCTGACACCTCCCAGGCTCCAGACAACCGAGCACCTCCAGACGATCGACATTGTGCCAACAGAACAGAATCTATGGAAATCCGAGGAAGGCCGGAGGACCGGCCACCTACGGACGTCCTATGCCGAACCTAAATCACGGACATCCGAAGATCTCCGGACGTCCAGACACACGCGAGCCTCCGGATGACCGGCATCTCATGGACGTCTGGACCCTGGCTGCGTCCAGTTTCAGGCCAAAGCCCATGTATCCCGCCACTTCACCCCTCTTCTGCACTAAGACTAGAACGTCATCACCATGGAAGCGGTTGTCATGGATGGACTTGTAATTCGACGAAGTGGAAGACATGGCGCAATCCAAGTACTCCATGGTGTCTCCGGAGTGGTACACATGCAAAAAGAGCAAACACAAACGACACTCGGAAATACAATGGTTAGCGCACACAAAGTGGCCATCATGTAAGAATGAGTCCGTGCTAAAAGATTGATCATGACAAGGTGCATGAAGCTTATCCAAAAGATATGGAATGTTATGCGGAGCATTCATGGGAGCAAAAACATTCATTATTGTAACACCCCAAAAATTTAACCATGATTTATTAATTAAAATTTTGCCTTGGTAAATTAACTTTTTCATTTTCTGGATTTCCTTTAATTCAGAACCACTCTTTTCTCCTGAATTGTGGAGTTTTCACCCCAAGTGAAAACCTTTCAAAAATATTGTTGGACTTGTATTTCTCCCAAGGACCATTTCTTTTTATAAGTGGAATTATTTCTACAATTATTTTTCGTGAGCTTTATTTCTTTAAAAATGATTTTTCATAAGTTTTAGGGTTCCATTTGCACTACAACCCTTTCAAATACTTCTTTAAAATCCCCACCAAAATTTGGAGATGTCATGGGATGTTCCCACATCACTTTTATGCAAAAATCTCTTTTAGTCATTTGGAAATTTTGAGCCCTACCCCAAGTTTTCAAATCTGGTCCAGTTTGTAATTTGCACTACAACCTATTTAAATATTTCTTTAAAAATTCCACCAAAATTTGGGGATGTTAGTAGTACTGTATAATTCAACTTTATGCAAAAACCCATTGGTGCTCTTTGAAAAATTTGAGCAAATCATCCTATTTTGCTCTCTGGTCCAATTGGGTATTTTCTACTGCAACCATATTTTATCGTGCCCTATTACCCATGATTTTTCTCCTGCTCATAGACCACTATACCAAACTCTTAAGTCCAGGATTTGGATCCATTTGATTATTTTTGGTCCATGCATTAATGCCCTTTACTTTCTGCCAAGATTTGGTTTTCTCAAAAACTTGCACTAGGGAGTTTTTGTTTTTGTCAAACTAACCTTGCCACCCTCTTTATCATCTAAAGAGACCCCAAACTGGAGACTGTGGCCACCAAAGGATATACCTAGAAGATCCTGGCATTCTGTCGAGCACTTGGTGTTCATGAACAGAATTGGCATGCTCATGAGTTTGCATTATGGGCTTGCCAGAGCAGCCAAACCAACATGTCCACTAAACTCATAGCTACCTCTAACGTAGACCTGTTAATCCCCAGCCTCATCCAAGCCTCCTAGCATGCGTTGGCATTTCGTCGAGCACATGGCGTGCGTGTCACATCCCTAGTTCTGGTATGACCTAGGCTAGCCCTTCATGTTTGCATCATGTTTAAATTTCAGTTAAACTTGAAATAGGGGATAATAAATCCTAGCAGCAAATGAAATTCAACCAGGTTCAAACTTAAATCTTTTCAAAGACCCCAGAATGCCCTTTGAAAATGTTCATGATTTATGATAAAGGTGAAAACCCCTGCCAGAAATGATGAGCATATTTCTTGGCCATTTATGGATTTTTGAATTAATTCATATTGTATTTGAGTTGGAGCAAATATATGTTATAAATATATTTAATGCTTCAATAGTTCTGTTATTTTGTGAGGGGCTTTAGAATATTCCTTTCAGTCCCTGCAAAGAAGAAACAAAAATGATTTAGTGCTTGAACTAAATCAAAACAAATTGAAACAAATAGAAAACAATAACTAAAATAGAAAACAGAAAGGAGAGAGAAAGGTTTTACCTGGCGCTTACCCACAGCCCCGAGACCCAGCACTGTGCGGCCCACCTGGCCTGGCCCTGTGCCAGCCCAGCCCAGCTGCCCCCCCTCCCCTGTCGTCTTCCTCCCGCCAGGAGGACGCGCGCGCGGCCGCCGCGCGCGAGCATGCGCTCGGCCAGCTCCTGCTTGCCGCTGGTGCTGGAGGCCGCTGCGAGCGCCACGCGTCTCCCCGGACCGCTCTCACTTTCCCCTCCGAATCGATCCGCCCCTCTGCTCCCTCCCCCTCGCTCTTTCTCTCACCGTCGAGCGGCTGCCGTCGCCGCAACTCATCGCTGACGCGCTCCCCGCTGTCCTCTCGCCCCTTCGACGAGTCCACGAGCATCTCCGCGACTCCCTTGTCCTCTCCACCGAGTCACGCGATGCCGGACGCTCTGCATCGCTGCCGCCATCGCCGTCTTCTACCTTTGGCTGCGCAGATCTCCGGCGACCTCACGCTGCTCTCGGTGCACCCCCAGCATCGTCCCCGCCTCTGCTGTCCCCGTGGTGAGCTGCTGCACTATTCCCCGCTCTTCCTTTCGCCTTTCCCGAGCCATAGCCTGCGCCCGCACGCCACCGAACTCCGGCCGCCGCCGCGAGCTCTGCTCCAGCGAGCTTCGGCACCCTCGCAGCCTCCTACCAGCTCCGCTGGATGCGGACGATGATGGGCTACGCCCCGGTGGTCTTCGCGCGTCCAGACGCCGCTCGTAGCGCAAGTCCGGCGAGTCGCCGCCCCCGTTTTGGTCGTCGCCGGCCGAACTCCGGCGACTGCTGACATGGCCTCTAGTTAGGGACTAATTACCCCTAGAGACACTGACAGTGGGCCCCAGCGCCACTAATCTAAATTAGATTAGGAATAACTCCTCTGTTAACTAACTGAGTCACTGACGTGTGGACCCCACACGTCAGGTTGACATGGTCGGCTCTGTTGACCTGCTGACGCAGGCAGGACGCAATGCTGACGCAATATTTCATTTTTTGGTTTAAAATTAATCAGGAAATTCCAGAAAAATGTTCAAAACTTCTAAAAATCATAGAAAATAATCTATAACTCAGAATGAAATAATTTATATATGAAAAATTATCAGAAAAATTCAAGGAATCTGTTTATGGCATTTTCATGCATGTTTGAACAATGTTTGTCCTCTGTTTTGGACAAAACAAATAAATGGCATTTAACTAATCATATATGGAGTTTGAATTTGAATCTTGTATTCAAACCAACTTCATTTAATTGTGTTGCTAGTTGCATTAGCTCATACAACATCACATACTCATGCCATGTTCATGCATCATAATGTTGCATATGCTTGTGTTTGATTTCCGACACCGTTCCTTCTCGATAGGTCCTGCTCCGGAAAGTGTTCGAAAGTACCTATCAGTGGAGCAGTGCCCCCCTGTTGATCTACCAGGCAAGCAAACCCCCTTGTTCATTCGGATACAATCCTACTCTCTCGCTCCTGCTCTCATTATTGCATTAGGAGAACAATGATTCAACTGCTACTTTATGCTGCGGTAGTTGAACCCATTCCTCTGCATGACCTGTCATTGCCATAGTAAATAGTTAAAACCTACTAGCATGTGTAGGAGTTGATTGAGCCATGTTGTGTTCTTGCCATGCCATGCCTGCTATTGCTTAGAGTTGTGTCAGGTCTGATTCATCGGGTATGAATTGGAGTGGTACGATATGTTCTGGTGCTGAGAGTTAAGCGTGTGAACACAATTTGGTAAAGGTAGCGGTGAGAGGACATGTAGGAGTACATGGTGGGTTGTCTCACTGGAACCGTCCTTAAGCACTGAGTTCCGTGTATGTTGTCCAATGACTAGCTACTACCACACATTGGAATGCTTAAGTGCCCCTCTCGACTTATTAGCCAACTTGAGTCCAGGAGTCGCAAATAGTTTCTGGTGTTTGTAGGTAGTGTTAGTAGTCTACCAAGTGGCACCCAGCCAGGTGGGCTTGGGACAGACTAGGCATAGGTGGCACGGTGTACCAAGCGCAGATCCATCCGGCGAGGTGGACTTGCGAACCCTGCACATATCGTTTGGGGCAGTGAGCGACACCCCGGCCGGATCTCCTTGCGGATGGAACCCGAATAGGCGATAAACCTGGACTAGAGTCTTGTGTGGTTAGTCAGGTCGTGGCCGACACCCTCGCCAGGCTTCCGCTTGAAGGTTGCTGAGGTACATGACGTGTACATGGTGATAAGTGGTGAGAGCGTGTGTGAAGAAGTACACCCCTGCAGGGTTATCATGATCTATTCGAATAGCCGTGTCCTCGGTTACAGACTTCTTGGATGCTTACGTGGTACATAGACAACTTAAAGTGTATACCTAAAATGCTCAAGACAAGTGTGAGTGCTATGGATGGCCTTCTCGTCAGGAGACGAGGATGAATCCATAGTAGTGTATTGATGTGGTGCTTAGTGGACTCGTGTGCGCTGCCTCGTCTCAAAGAAGTTTCTCGTTGTCGTAGAACGGGATAGCCACTGAGTCAAAGCTGGCTTGCTGCAACTAAACCCCACTTCACCTTCTTGATACAAATGCATGTATGATAGGATCTGATGTAAGTCTTGCTGAGTACCTTTGTACTCACGTTTGCTTTATTTATGTTTTGCAGATGAGACATCTGTCTCACTAGTAGTACCACTTGGACTTCGACGAGTAGCTTGTACCTCAGCTATGATCTTGGTCCCTTGGGAGGGACTTGTGGATAGTCAGGCTCCTCGGCCTTTTTCTTTCGTAGTTGTCTATACTCAGACATGTAGGATTGGTTTGGTTGCTGGAACGACGTGGAACGTCATGGGTCCGACCCATTCCCGAGCATTGTTCTCGTGTTCAGTAGGGAGATGGAACGGTCACCGCCTCGTTCCTAGGAACCGAATATTCGGCCCAGATGCGGAACCAGGTGATACCTCCAAAACGAGCGGACGACGCGGAACCGGCTCTCTTCTCGCACCCCCAGCCCTATCGCCTGTCCTCACTGCGCCGCCTCCTCTTCGTCTCTCTCTCTCCCTCGATCTGCGCCGCCCCGCCCCGCCTTCCCCTGATTCTTCCCCTTGCCGCGGCTGACTCCTCCCCTCTCGATCTGTAGCACATGAGGGAAGCAGGCCGTCCTTTCTCTCGATCTGGAGCTGCGTGGCGGTAGTTTTGCAGAAGGGTTGCAGCAGGGCGGCGGTGTAGGCGTGATTCCGGCGAGCTAACAACGGCGATAGAGGCTCCTCTCCTCAAGGTGCGACATCTCTTCCTTACCCCTTGTATGTGCTCTGTGCTGTTCAAAGTAGTGCAGCCGCTGTTACACTTTGCAGTCATGGAGATTGCCCAGCCGAGAGAGATGTAGAGATGGACTCATGGTTGTCTTTTGATTCATTTTGTTTCTATATACTGTTCAAACGAAGGGGATCTTTTCCTAATTTCTACTGAAATACATGTTATCCAGTTTATCTTTGCAATATACGTTGATGTGTTAAATCCCTACTTCCCTAGTACAAGTCATTGGTAGCCATATTCTTGATAGTGTTTACTCCTCTCTACGTCTTCAGATTTTGTTGCTGCAACCTCTACAATCTACCTCATACATCGGTCAAGCGTGCTGCTGCTGCTGCTCCAAGGCAGGATGCCACACTCAAGCCAAATGCACAAATTATCCCAAAGAAGGCAGCATACATTTGTTCAGATCAAATTGTGTTCTGTGTAATATCATATATGTATCATGCTTGTCAGTATATAGTGTTATGTTGTTTTTTAAAGTACAATAGAAATGCTGCCGAAATTTTGAATTTTTGTTATTCCATTTTTAATCCATGCTTCCAAACCAAACACAGGAATGTGACCATTCCATTCTACTTTTTTTCTCATACCAAACACAGAAATGGAACTGACCCGTTCCTTTGGAATGGAACCATTCCATTCCATGACAGTTGGTTCTTCAACCAAACACACCCGTAATGCTTCCATTGCTTGTATGCTCTGAATGATGGGTCATGTGACCCCTGTTTGTATTTAATGCTATGTGGCTCTTCTGAGCCTTTATCTGTATGAGTTTGTGTTATGTTGTGATGCCATGTTGTACAGCACATACTTGCATGTTATGCGTACGTGTGATGTGTACTGCTATGTGTGGGATCCGACAATCTAGTTGTTTATCCTTGGCAGCCTATCTTATGGGGAAATGTAGTTTAGTGCTACCTTGAGCCATAGTAGTCCTGCTAGCCCAGCACTACTGCTCAGAACACTTGACTGGCCAGCATGTGCTCCAGTTCGTTCCTATGTATGTCCCTTCGGGGAAATGTCACGCGGTGACTTCCGAAGTCCTGCCTAGTCTGCTACAGCCTGGGTTCCCCGGAGTCCTGTTAGCCCAGTGCTACCGCCCGGATTCATATGCTGTTGACCGACATGCTCGATGTGATTCATGTATGCCTGTCCCCATAGGTTAGCACTGCTTTGGGTTCACGACTAGCCATGTCAGCCCGGGTTCTCTATCATATGGATGCTAGCGATACTATCATATACGTGAGCCAAAAGGCGCAAACGGTCCCGGGCCATGGTAAGGCGACACCCGTGGGAATACCGTGCATGAAGCCGCAAAGTTATATGAGGTGTTATAGGCTAGATCGGTGTGACTTAGAATCGGGGTCCTGACAGTGCGTGCTCTGGGCGCGGCCAGAGTGCGCGTTTTGCACGTTTGTGTGCCCGAGCCACCGCATTCGCTCACCCAGCGCCCTTGGCCTTTGCTCGCCCGCAGAGCCACGCCCGTCCTCACCTGCTCACCAGAACCATCCAAGTCACCCCTGGCGCCCTACGGCGCCACCATCAGAGCTCCCTTGGCGGCACGCCAGCGTCCGCAGCAAGCTCCTGCCATGGACGGTGTCGCCCGAGTCACTCCAGCGCGCCAGCTCGCCCCTGAACAGCCCGAGCTCATCCACGAGTCCGTCCGCTAGCGCCCGTCGCCGCCATGTCGCTCTACTGGCAACAGAACGGCGGTTCGCCGCCGTTCTTATCCGCGGCCACGGCGACCGACCTCCCCGGGTTATAAATAGCCCTTCCGATCACGCCTAGGCTCGTCAGCAACCCTGTTCGAGTAGTAGGAAGCCCCCCCTCCTCCCTAGTTGGCTAGAGGCCATCATCTCTCCCATCTCCGGTAGGCCTGGCCGCCACCACGTTCCGGTAAAATCCGGCCAAGACCGAGGCCCCTAACTCCTCCCATGCTCCCATCCTCCTTCCCTCGACCGTGCGGAGCCACCCCACCTCTCAAACACGACCGGGAGCCACCGTAGCCCGAGACCCCAATCCACCAGAAGCCACCGTCATCCGCGGAGCTCGCCGCCGGCGACCCCCTTTGTCCCCACGACCCTCTCGACCACTGGGAGGACCGCCCTGGACTGGCGGATCCATCCCTGCCGTCGGAATCATGTGGGGAGCCACCGTTTGTCAGCGGCAATCACCAGAGCTCCGTCTCTACTCGGCCAGAGGAGAAAGAAGGCGCGGGCGACTGGTCAAACCTGACCAGTGGGCCCGATGGACCCACTGTCAGTGACCTAGCGACGACCCACGCTGGCTTTAGTGGAAGCGCAAAACCCAGAGTATGTTTCCTCCTATTCGAAAACGTATTATTCCCCGACCCGTTTTCTTTTTCTGTTTTTTATTAAAAACAGATTTTGACTAAACTTTGACTGGCTATAACTTTTTAAATATAAGTCCAATTGATTTGATTCTTTTTCTATTGTTTCTCAAATTTTGTCTAGTTTATTTTCATATTTATTTGAAAATTTTATAAACTACTTTTTGTACTGTTTTGAAACTATGTGTTAATTTGAAATTTTCTTAAATAGGATTTTTGGAGAGGGAAGCAACTTCCAAGAAGTGCACCCCCACTTGCATACTCTTGAAGGCAAGCATTTTGAACCCTGGCATAATATTGTTGTGTGTTGTTTGATACGAATACAACACCACCTCGATGCGAAGTATTCGGTATTTTATGTGGTGCTGTGATCATATTCATGAATGTATAATGAGGATTCCTTGCTATTGGGATTTTGATATGCTTCTGATAGTAATCACCCTCGTATGCCTTTCATGCCTACCGGAAGGAATCTGGGAAAGTCTCTATCTTGGGTAGACACGAGCTGGTCTCTAATTCTTCATCGAGATGGTTATGTCCGGTAAGGCAAGGTGAGGTATGATGAGTGGTGATTCTATCTGATTGGTGTGAAATATATTTCTTATGCTTATCATGCAGGAAATGCTTTAACCTCCTGAGTCGACCATAGATCGAGTCTTGTTCTAGTAACCCCCATACTTGTTTCGTACTACCACTTGTCCCTGCCGTAGGTAGGGTACGGTTTAGTAAGCTGTCAACCCCTTCCTAGCACACACCGTACAGAGAGGCCATGGTGGAAGATACCAGCTGCATCCGGTGGGCATGCCACCTGGTACGGGGGCATGGGTGTCTCCGGTTGGAGCCGAGGGGGTAGCTCCCCTAGTTTGCGTGTGTTATAAATTTTGTGATCCCATGCTAATCGAGGTTGTAGCCTCCCCACTTAGAGTTTCTCTTAATGGGTGTCATGGGTGATTCCAGACACCAGTAAGTTTGGCTGGTGTGTGCGGTCAGGTGTGTTTTCAATTAAAAGACCGTAGACAGAACTAGTCCCGATGGACTAAAGGAATTCGTTACTCGTGGGTAAAGAGTACACCCTCTGCAGAGATTATATCTATTCGAATAGCCGTGTCCTTGGTTAAGGACTATAGTCTGGGATGGGTCAAGTGTCGGTCTTAGTGTCGGTCTTCGAAGGAAAAACTGCTAAACCAGAACATGGATCGTGACTTGTGACTCATGATGACTATGATTATTATTATTGTGGACTAACCACTTACATTATTTGAATTATTGAGTATCCCCGGGACGGTTCTACCTCCTGGATATTCATTGTGATTATTCTTTTATAAGCCCTTTATGTGGTGTCGCTCAGACGCCCGACTGTGGCATGCATGTTATTTAAATTATTTATAAGCCCTTTATGTGGTGTCGCACAGACGCCCGACTGTGGCATGCTTGTCATTTATTTTATTTATAAGCCCTTTATGTGGTGTCGCTCAGACGCCCGATTGAGGCATGCTTTATATTTTTATCCTTTCGAGGTGTCGCTTTAGACACCCGATCGGTGCATTCTATTTCTACTCCCTTATTGCATATTCATGTTGTATATGAAAAACTTTCTTACATGCATCATGGATTTTTATTTTGTGACTGACGTTGTGATCATAGAATATTTCAGAGCATGATTATCATTTGTTATATTATACCTATGTTCATAATGTTTGCGAGTACATTGAAAGTACTCACTGGCTTGTCCCTGGCTATTTTCTTGGCCAGATTCCTTGCATGGAGAGGAGTGTTGCGATGACAGCCCCGGAACCTACGCAATGGTGATAGCAGCCTCGCGGAGATAGGAGTTATCCAGGTCAGCTGTTCCTGTGGGAAATGGAGTCCCATAGACGCTGATGAACCGCAAACCGCTTCCGCCATCAATCACTAAAAACCATTTGTTGTACTCATAGGCCAGAATGGTCTTGTACTACACATTTTGTATTTTGCTCGGAGTTTATGTATCAAGTTGGTGTCTCATCAGCTAACAGTAATCCCGGGGCTGGTGCGCAGAAGGGCCATTTTCTGGGAAATTAATATCCTGAAAATCCGGTCACTACAACCTTGGTATCAGAGCCAGGCTGACAATTGGCTAATCCTATCTTAGCCATGTTGAAAAACCTAGGTTAACCAACCCACCAGACCTTAACCTAACCTCGACCAAGCTTCTCGTGTAAGATAGCCACACAGTGACCCCGACACCTTTTGGCAATGCCCAACCTATCAGCCTAGCCTGTCGATCACGCGCTAGTGACCGACACCTGAAATGTCTCATTCACAAGCGTGCAAAGGAAGACTCCGTCCCCTCTTTCTATAAAAAGGGCACGCTAGCCTCAACCCAGCACAGCACATCCACTACCCCAAACCAAGCCAAAATGCCTGGCCCCATTGTTCCCAATGAAACCACAGCAACCAACCTTGGAGGTTTTGTGACCGTGCTAGCAAACCTCACCCGCCGTACCTTTGCATTAGAAGAGCCCCCAGAATATGTTTTGTACCAAGGGCCCATGAGCGGTGAGAGCCGTCAATTATGGGCCACTGTGCATGTTTATGGTAGGGGTCTATCGCCAGAACGCCCCTATAGGTTCACCGGAAGGACAACTTCCTTTGAGCCACAAGCCATCCAACTAGCTGCTCGAGAGGCTATAGTTCAACTCCGGCACTTGTCGCCCAGAGTCAACTATTGCTCGTTCTACTACTACCCCAGCTGTGACGGGTATGGTAGGCCACCCCAGGTTGCCAACGGAGACCACGAGACGGATCCTGCATTGTTGCATCTGGTGCGCTATGTAAGTGCACTAGAGGAACTATTCGATCAAATCACCCTTGATCTGATCGCAGCCCGTGGAGAACTAGTTCGCCGAGCCCCGCCAAGAGAAGATGAGCCCGACGCCGACAACCCAGTCGTGCTGTTCGGATAACCGATCGAGTCCTTGAGGTCTGCCCCAGCCATTGACCAAAATACTTTGGTGTCCCCAGAAGTGCTTTGTCGCCTTTTGGCAACACACTCCAACGGGATTGTGGCCAACAACCCCCGTGATGGTCATCATCGCTACCCCGACCCTGCAGCCCCTCAACTCCATCCCGCTAACCCCGACGGTGAAACCCGTGGAGAAGCCTCGACGTCCACAAGGCACACCCGCTTAGATATAAACGAGGTAGACTAAGTCTTACTATCTTCACGCCCTGTAATTGTGTGATCTTGTATCGCCATAATTAACTATTGTCTACTTATGCGCCCCTATCCTAAATAATAACCGTGCATAAGTATATTGGCATACGGTTGCATTTTAATTCCGGGCGTAGCTACCAAAAACCACCCCAACGACACCCACAGTAATACATCACTTTTGTGAGATATGTGTATCTGTGGCATGGACCACAATCCCATAGAGCAGAACCGACAAACTAGTTGCCCCTCACCGTGATAAATGAGCCATCCCAGATGCTATATAAAAGGCCATGTCGTGACCTTGCCAAGTACCCCTCACCTTGTCCACAACCCTCACAGCCATTTCTTTGCCATGCCGAGCCCTAGTATTTATCCGAGAACTCCAAATGCAACCCCAGGTAGCTTTGTTAAAATATTGTGGGACTTTACCTGCAGTAGCATGAGTTCTATCCATCCACCCCAGTACGAGTTGCTCAAATCGAGGATCACCCATCCACCTCGAAATATTGGGCAGTGGTGCACATTCCTCCCGCAAACCCAAACCAAGACCCAACAGAAGTCTCCTTCATGGGGAAATCTATGCCGACCCCGCAAATGGCCATAGAAGCTGCTGCGTCCGAAGCACTTGCTCGCCTTCGATTCGCGGTACCCTATGCCAGCGAACGAGGGTATTAGTACTTCCCGAGTCGTGCAGCACCGGGAGAAATAGCATCTTTTCCCGGTGGACGAATTGAGAGAGACCCAGTGCTGGCCAACCTTGCCCAGTATGTCATCGCTCAAGAGCATTTGACCCAGCGGGTAATGGGTTATCTCCAGAGCCTCGCTGATTTAAATCCTCGGATCGCTATTGGCAGACCACTAAGGCCCGACCAGGAGAGACACATTCATCGACTAGTCAATCCACTTCCCCCAATAGAAGAAGACTGTGCCCCAGTACCAGAGACATTTTCTCAGGACCCTGTCTATTTGCCGTTTTCATTGTAGACGTCACTGCTATGTTTATTGTCCCAGCATCTAGTTATGTGTTGCAACTTATGCGTGGTATCCTAAATTTGTGCGATGAATTAAATATTTGGTTTCAATTAATGAGAGTAGTTTTTACTCTGTTAATTTTATTTACTATTTTCGCTCTCGGTAAATTCTGAAGTGAGATTTTTCCCTGAGTTGTTGCAGCGTATATCTCTTCATGACATAGATTTTTATTCACGCAACACCACGACTGCAGACTCACAACCACAACCACTCGACCACGTGCACTAATTGCAAATCCACGTGCACATTTTGCACCTAACCGATCACCTTCCTAGCACACCACAGCCTCTGAAGGAGAGATTTGTGGGTAATTGTTCGGGTGCAAGTTGCCTCCAGCATAGTGACAACAGTTAGCACCCGACACCACACTTAATCCTCATGATCACCGCCACCGCGGAGAGCTAACACTCGAGCAACAACATCACGACGATCATCGAGGATCATCACGCACAAGAGCACGGAGAACCCCAGCAATGCCGCCAACCCTCCGCACATCAGGATCATGTACCAGTCCGGCATCACCTCCGCCATTAGAGCCTCGTGTCGAGCTCCTGCAAACAGAAATGGAGGAGAAGGAAGGAGAAGGAGAAGCGAGGCCAGGTGTGAGGAAGAAGAAAGGAGCACCTCGGTCATTTTATAGCTCGAGATCGGTGTACGGTGGGCGAAGTCCACCAGCACCGCTCGTCGCTCGATCGCCGGTGTTCGGAGGTGAATCCGCGAGCAGTGCCGACAACACACTGGCCCGCGAGGTGAGTGCATGCTCAACCGGCAGCTAGCGCGCCACACACTACCTCAGTACGGCCTAGATGCCCTACGCGCTAGACGTCGCCGGTGGAGAAAGCGCGGGAAAGCGCGCGAGAGAGAGGAAGAAGAGAGAGCCAAAGGTAGAAGAAGAGACTGATAATGGGCCCCGGGTCCATCTGTCAGCCAGAGAGAGCACTGTGCTCTCGGGTACGACCAGCGTATTTTAGAAATTTAGAATTTATTCTAAATTTACTGTAACCAAAAGTAGGAATTTCTCGTTTTCCCCCAACCATGGATTTTTCCACGCAGCGCCAGTATTCCACACTGTAGTTTTTCACCACTTAATTGCCCACTCAGTGTACCCTCATTTTATTGCATGTGTAGGATGGTTATTTTGTGATATTACTTTGAGATAGTAGGAGTATTTTTTTTAAACAGCCCTTTAGCAAATCTCGAGGACGAGATTTTTTTCTTAAGGGGGGTAGTGTTGTAGCACCCCAAAAAATTAACCATGATTTATTAATTAAAGTTTTGCCTTGGTAAATTAATTTTTTATTTCCTGGATTTCCATTAATTCAGAACCACTCTTTTCTCCTGAATTGTGGAGTTTTCACCCCAAGTGAAAACCTTTCAAAAATATTGTTGGACTTGTATTTCTCCCCATGACCATTCCTTTTTATCAGTGGAATTATTTCAACAATTATTTTTCCTGAGCTTTATTTCTTTAAAAATGATTTTTCATAAGTTTTAGGGTTCCATTTGCACTACAACCCTTTCAAATACTTCTTTAAAATCTCCACCAAAATTTGGAGATGTCATGGGATGTTCCCACATCACTTTTATACAAAAATCTCTTTTAGTCATGTGGAAATTTTGAGCCCTACCCCAAGTTTTCAAATCCGGTCCAGTTTGTAATTTGCACTACAACCTATTTAAATATTACTTTAAAAATTCCACCAAAATTTGGGGATGTTACTAGTAGTGTATAATTCAACTTTATGCAAAAACCCATTGGTGTTCTTTGAAAAATTTGAGCACATCATCCTCTTTTGCTCTCTGGTCCAGTTGGGTATTTTCTACTGCAACCATATTTTATCTTGCCCTATTACCCATGATTTTTCTCCTGCTCATAGACCACTCTACCAAACTCTTAAGTCCAGGATTTGGGAACCATTTGATTATTTTTGGTCCATGCATTAATGCCCTTTACTTTCTGCCGAGATTTGGTTTTCTCAAAAACTTGCACTAGGGAGTTTTTGTGTTTGTCAAACTAACCTTGTCACCCTCTTTATCATCTAAAGAGACCCCAAACTAGAGACTTTGGCCACCAGAGGAGATACCTAGAAGCTCCTGGCATTTTGTCGAGCACTTGGTGTTCATGAACATAATTGGCATGCTCATGAGTTTGCATTATGGGCTTGCCACATCAGCCAAACCAACGTGTCCACTAAACTCCTAGCTACCTCTAACCTAGACCTGTAAATCCCCAGCTTCATCCAAGCATCCTAGCATGCGTTGACATTTCGTTGAGCACATGGCGTGCATGCTCTGGGCGCGGCCAGAGCGCGCGTTTTGCACGTGTGTGCGCCCGAGCCGCCGCGTTCGCTCACCCAGCGCCCCTGACTTTGACTGGCTGTACTTTTTAAATATAAGTCCAATATATTTGATTTTTTTCTGTTGTTTCTCAAATTTTGTCTACTTTATTTTCATATTTATTTGAAAATTTTACAAATAACTTTTTTGTACTGTTTTGAAACTATGTATTAATTTGAAATTTTCTTAAATAGGATTTTTGGAGAGGGAAGCAACTTCCAAAAAGTGCACCCCCACTTGCATACTCTTGAAGGCAAGCATTCTGAACCCTGGCATAATATTGTTGTTTGTTGTTTGATAGGAATACGACACCACCTCGACGCGAAGTATTCGGTATTTTATGTGGTGCTGTGATCATATTCATGAATGCATAATGAGGATTCCTTGCTATTGGGATTTTGATATGCTTCTGATAGTAATCACCCTCGTATGCCTTTCATGCCTACCGGAAGGAATCCGGGAAAGTCTCTGTCTTGGGTAGACACGAGATGGTCTCTAATTCTTCATCGAGACGGTTATGTCCGGTAAGGCATGCTGAGGTATGATGAGTGGTGATTTTGTCTGATTGGTGTGAAATATATTTCTTATGCTTATCATGCAGGAAATGCTTGAACCTCCTGAGTCGACCATAGATCGAGTCTTGTTCCAGTAACCCCCATACTTGTTTCGTACTACCACTTGTCCCTGCCATAGGTAAGGTACGGTTCAGTAAGCTATCAACCCCTTCCTAGCACATATCGTACAGAGAGGCCATGTTGGAAGATACCGGCTGCATCGGGTAGGCATGCCACCTGGTCCGGGGGCATGGGTGTTTCCGGTTGCAGCCGAGGGGGTAGCTCCCCAAGTTTGTGCGAGTTATAAATTTTGTGATCCCATGCTAATCGAGGTTGTAGCCTCCCCACTTAGAGTTTCGCTTAACAGGTGTCGTGGGTGATTCCAAACACCGGTAAGTTAGGTTGGTGTGTGCGGTCAGGTGTGTTTTCAATTAAAAGACCATAGACGGAACTAGTCCCGATGGACTAAAGGAATCCGTTACTCGTGGGTAAAGAGTACACCCTCTGCAGAGATTATATCTACTTGAATAGCCGTGTCCATGGTTAAGGACTACAGTCTGGGATGGGTCAAGTGTCGGTCTTTGATAATGGCGAGGGTCCCGATCTTTCGATGAGATGATAACTATCGATTTGGTGGAGACGACTTTGACGATCCGACTACAAACGTGCACGACGTTGTGCCTTAGCAATCACTAAACCAATCTCCTGAGGTTACTGACGATGCCGGAAGCACGGTCAGCCTGACCACGAAGGTCTATTCCTGCAAGCAATCGAAGAACGAGCAAGAATATGATAAAGCAATCTGAATATTGCAAATATATATGAGGTATTGATAATGGTGGGGATCCGGAAGCGGTCTTGGTCTGGTCGTTGGACACAAACGAAGTACACGAAGTTGCAATGGCTAACTTTTAACTAAACAAATCCCCCAGGAAAAAGCTACTAGATGGATCTACTTATATAGGAGCAAGGGGTGGCGGCCAAGGAGGTGGGAGGACGTCCCAAGGCAGCCTAAAACTAAATCTAGGTCGTACAAGGCCAATGGGCCCAAGTGGAGGTGATGTAACACCTTTGGACTTGTAGTTTGACTCGGATTCTGCTGCAGCATCAGATTGTTTCGTCCACAATTCAACGCCCCGGACGAATTTGAAGGTGATTCCAATTGGGTTGGAAAGTGCACGAAATCTAGTTTCCAACAAAAAAAGAATCACCCAATTCGGAGTCCGTATGAAAAACTTGTGTGCGTTTTGAGTCAGGTGTGTCTGTGCAGTCCGAATCTGAATCCAGAACGTGAGAGACTTGGACTCTATCTTCTCTTGGGCCAAAAGTGACGTGAGAGAACTTTTTGGACAGCAAATAAACATCTCTTTCTTCCTTATCTTCATATGTGGATTGTACAAATGTCCCATACACCTGCAATTAGACAAAACACAAAAGTGTGTGAAGTATTTTTGTTCTGGATAACATAAATAGATTATTGAATAGTTGCACTAGAAATCACCTGACAAATATGCATATATGCAATATTTTTGGTCATATCCAAGGTAGTCATGTCCTCATCATCCTCCCCTTCTTGAAAATAAAGCCGTCCTCGGCGTTGCTTAATCTGAAATGTGGCTAACAAAAGAGACAAGGTGTACATGTTGTATATGTATATGTCATCCATTTTTACTTTCCTTGATTTTTGCATATATGACACATGAATAGATGAGTAACTTGCATAGTTCATAAAATCTAAAGCCAAAAAATTAGCACAAGAAGTAGAAGGCATGAAAATATTGCAACTCAGTTTGCACATATAAGTGAAGCTCTTATTCATTTCAAAAGATTGACAATGTTCATCATTAAACCATCCCAACATTGGTGAATAAACCTTACTTGCATCAAATTTACATGCTACAACATGCTTAAATAAGCAAACATGCAATAAGTCATTCAACACAGAATCATCACCAAAATTAGAGGTCATATCAAAATGATTAAACATTGGTTCTTTTGCATCAATAATTAATTCAATGGGTGCACTCAAAATTGTTGGTATTTCAGTTGTTTGATCACATGGCAAAGTCAAATTATCAACGTAGTCCTCTAAAATAGGTGGTGTGATCAAAGTAGTGGGTAGCTCATCAGATGGTGCATTCAAATTGACAAGGCATTCATCATTCTCATGTAGAGATGGAAGATCAGTACCTTTGTCATTACCTCTTATGATCAACTCAGATGATGTAGCCACTCTCGGGGGCGATGTGTCACATGGTGGAGGTGATGTAGTCCTGACAACAACGGATGTGGTTGTCATAGTATGCCTAGTAGTTGAAGGAACAATCATATCAACTCTTGGAATGTGCATCATGCGCTTGTTCTCCTCGTGGCCAACACGTCGTTTTATTTCCTGTTCAGCTTTGCAAGCAAGATGAAACAAATGGTCCATAGGATAACACTCTTCATGAATTAGTATCTCTTGAATATCACGGTTTAATCCTCCCCAAAATCTATCCATAAAATCATCTTCACTTTCTTCTAAAGAGGAATGCAACAAGGTAGTTTGTAAATCATCATAATATTTTGTTATAGTTTCACTACCTTGTTTTAACTGTTGCAACTTCTTAATCATGTCACGAGTATAATAAGCAGGGACGAAAGTATGTCGCATGGCAGGTTTCAAATCATCCCAAGTAGTAGGTATATAATCAGGGTGTAACCGACAATATTCACTCCACCAAACCAAAGCATAACCAGTGAAAGAACCAACCGCAACCTTAACCTTTTTATGTTCATTGAAATTATGGGAAGCAAATATATTTTTTATGTCGAACTCCCATTCAATATATAAAGCAGGTTTAAAACGGCCATTAAATGGTGGTATAGATACATTAACCTGATCATGTGCATTTGGATGTTTGTGCACCTCTCGTGACGGTTGTGGTATTTGCAAAGGTGGTGGCACGTCTCCCGCGATCGACAAAGCCCATGAATTGACTCTGGATCCTGTCATGATTAGTAGAACAAGAAACAAAACCCAAAAATAATGCTCCTATAACTACTAGGATGTGGTAGTAAAACGCTCACAGTAAAGCAAATATCAATGTCTTACAAGTTCTTACCATGCAGCAGGCGGTGATCGGCAACCAGCGGTGTCAAGTAACTCCGAATATTGAGTAAAGCGATTGCCAGGGGAGCGTACGTATACACGGTGTAGAAATATGTGGAGCTGGGTTGGCTATATATGGTAGCAAAAGATTAGCAATAATCAATTCAAAGATGCAATGTTGAATAAACGCTCAACGACGGTACTGTGCTGGTCCTAGGCTAGACCGGACTAGAGACGCGAGCCTAGAACACTAATGAGGTCACGTCGTAGCACAACCAGCATCAATGAAGGATACAAAGTAGCTCTGGACAGCAAGATGTAAGTGAAGATCACAACGGCAGTAAAGATAATGATGTGAAACAATAGCCAAGCTGTTTTACTGAACAGTGCACAAAACAGATTCCAATCCGAATTCAGGTACGAGATTGATTCTAGATAGATCCAATTTTTTTTCTTCTCTCTTTTTTTCTCACGCTTTTTTTTCTTTTTCTTCTCCCTCTTTTTCTTTTTTTTTCTTTCCTTTTTTCTCTTTTTTTTTCTTTATCTTCTTTTTCTCCCTCTTTCCAAGACAAACTAGATAAGATGCAGATTCGATCAGGCGAAGATGTGAGTGACCTCAACTATGATTACGACAATAAACAGTGCGTAGCACGTGGTGGAAATTGGTGGATTGGATGGTGGACAGCGGATGGGATAATGATGCAGCGGCTGCGTGACTAATGTGAACAGAACTCGAAACTCTAAAGGAACTAGACACTAAGACCAGCAACTCGACACGGCGATGCAACCGATAATTCAATAATGCAAACAATGAATAGAAAATTGCAAAGGCTCAGACTGGCTTGGACCAAGGATGAATAGATCTAACTCTTTTTTGTGGCTTTTTCTTGGACAATAGGTAAGAAAATAAATCTAATCTAGGAAAACTGGAAATTCTCACCGAGCAACCTGAAAACTGATACCACTTGATAGAGGCAAAGGTGTCCCGATCTTTCGATGAGATGATAACTATCGATTTGGTGGAGACGACTTTGACGATCCGACTACAAACGTGCACGACGTTGCGCCTTAGCAATCGCTAAACCAATCTCCTGAGGTTACTGACGATGCCGGAAGCACGGTCAGCCTGACCACGAAGGTCTATTCCTGCAAGCAATCGAAGAACGAGCAAGAATATGATAAAGCAATCTGAATATTGCAAATATATATGAGGTATTGATAATGGTGGGGATCCGGAAGCGGTCTTGGTCTGGTCGTTGGACACAAACGAAGTACACGAAGTTGCAATGGCTAACTTTTAACTAAACAAATCCCCCAGGAAAAAGCTACTAGATGGATCTACTTATATAGGAGCAAGGGGTGGCGGCCAAGGAGGTGGGAGGACGTCCCAAGGCATCCTAAAACTAAATCTAGGTCGTACAAGGCCAATGGGCCCAAGTGGAGGTGATGTAACACCTTTGGACTTGTAGTTTGACTCGGATTCTGCTGCAGCATCAGATTGTTTCGTCCACAACTCAATGCTCCGGACGAATTTGAAGGTGATTCCAATTGGGTTGGAAAGTGCACGAAATCTAGTTTCCAACAAAAAAAGAATCACCCAATTCGGAGTCCGTATGAAAAACTTGTGTGCGTTTTGAGTCAAGTGTGTCTGTGCAGTCCGAATCTGAATCCAGAACGTGAGAGACTTGGACTCTATCTTCTCTTGGGCCAAAAGTGACGTGAGAGAACTTTTTGGACAGCAAATAAACATCTCTTTCTTCCTTATCTTCATATGTGGATTGTACAAATGTCCCATACACCTGCAATTAGACAAAACACAAAAGTGTGTGAAGTATTTTTGTTCTGGATAACATAAATAGATTATTGAATAGTTTGCACTAGAAATCACCTGACAAATATGCATATATGCAATATTTTTGGTCATATCCAAGGTAGTCATGTCCTCATCAGTCTTAGTGTCGGTCTTCGGAGGAAAAACTGCTAAACTAGAACATGGATCATGACTTCTGACTCATGATGACTATCATTATTATTATTGTGGACTAACCACTTATATTATTTGAATTATTGAGTATCCCTGGGACGGTTCTATGTGATAGCCTGGCTTATTAGGGATGATACTCATATCAATAAGGAATTCCTTCTTTTCCGGAAGCCCATTCGGACAGAACTCCAAAGTTAATCGTGCTTAGCTTGGAGTAGTTTCAGGATAGGTGACCGACCGGGAAGTTGCTCCCGGGTGCGCACGAGTGAGGACAATGTGCACAAAAAAGACTAGTATTGATCTGTGGGGCCAGTCTAGATCCCGCCAGGAGTAACGACCACCAGCGGGTATGTCCGGGCCGTTACAAGTTGGTATCAGAGCCGACCCTCGTGGTTACATGGATATTTGCGGACAGGTGCGCGGTCATGTTGTTCATGACGTTTCTGATCCGTCGTGGCACACAGAATGGCACATGTACTGGACTGGATGCACAGACGTATGTGCCAAGAGGGAACGTTCCTGTGACCAGACGAGGACGTCGGTTCTTCTGAGTGGGGGTGTATGTAATAGCCTGGCTTATTAGGGATGATAGACTACCTGTTGGGGAACGTTGCAGAAAACTAAAATTTTCCTACTCGTTTCACCAAGATCATCTAGGAGTTCATCTAGCAACGAGTGATTAGATGCATCTACATACCTTTGTAGATCGCGAGCGGAAGCGTTCAAAAGAACGGTGATGATGTAGTCGTACTCGACGTGATCCAAATCACCGATGACCAGCGCCGAACGGACGGCACCTCCGCGTTCAACACACGTACGGAACAGCCACGTCTCCTCCTTCTTGATCCAGCAAGGGAGGGAGGAGAGGTTGAGGGAGATGGCACCAGCAGCAGCACGACGGCGTGGTGTTGATGGAGCTGCAGTACTCCGGCAGAGCTTCGCTAAGCACTATGGAGGTGGAGGAGGTGTTGGAGAGGGAGAAGGAGGCAACCAAAGGCCAGGGCGTTCAGGTATGAAGTCCCTCCTCTCCCCCACTATATATAGGAGGGCCAAGGGTGGGTGGCCGGCCCTAGGAGATCCAATCTCCTAGGGGGTGCGGCGGCCAAGGGGGGTTTCCCTCCCCCCCAAGGCACCTAGGAGGTGCCTTCCCCTCCTAGGACTCTTTCCCCCATAAACCCTAGGCGCATGGGCCTATGTGGGGCTGGTGCCCTTGGCCCATTAGGCCAAGGCGCACCCCCTACAGCCCATGTGGCCCCCCCGGGACAGGTGGACCCACCCGGTGGACCCCCGGGACCCTTCCGGTGGTCTCGGTACAATACCGATAACCCCGAAACTTGTCCCGATGCGCGAAACAGGACTTCCCATATATAAATCTTTACCTCCGGACCATTCCGGAACTCCTCGTGACGTCCGGGATCTCATTCGGGACTCCGAACAACATTCGGGTTACTGCATATACATATCCCTACAACCCTAGCGTAACTGAACCTTAAGTGTGTAGACCCTACGGGTTCGGGAGACAAGCAGACATGACCGAGACGACTCTCCGGTCAATAACCAACAGCGGGATCTGGATACCCATGTTGGCTCCCACATGCTCCACGATGATCTCATCGGATGAACCACGATGTCGAGGATTCTATCAACCCCGTACGCTATTCCCTTTGTCTATCGATATGTTACTTGCCCGAGATTCGATCGTCGGTATCCCAATACCTCGTTCAATCTCGTTACCGGCAAGTCACTTTACTCGTACCGTAATGCATGATCCCGTGACCAGACACTTGGTCACTCTGAGCTCATTTTGATGATGCATTACCGAGTGGGCCCAGTGATACCTCTCCGTCATACGGAGTGACAAATCCCAGTCTTGATCCATGTCACCCAACAGACACTTTCGGAGATACACGTAGTCTACCTTTATAGTCACCCAGTTACGTTGTGACGTTTGGCATACCCAAAGCACTCCTACGGTATCCGGGAGTTACACGATCTCATGGTCTAAGGAAAAGATACTTTGACATTGCAAAACTCTAGCAAATGAACTATACGATCTTGTGCTATGTTTAGGATTGGGTCTTGTCCATCACATCATTCTCCCAATGATGTGATCTCGTTATCAATGACATCCAGTGTCCATAGTCAGGAAACCATGACTATCTGTTGATCAACGAGCTAGTCAACTAGAGGCTCACTAGGGACATGTTGGTGTCTGTTATTCACACATGTATTACGATTTCCGGATAACACAATTATAGCATGAATAAAGACAATTATCATGGACAAGGAAATATAATAATAATGCTTTTATTATTGCCTCTAGGGCATATTTCCAACAGTCTCCCACTTGCACTAGAGTCAATAATCTAGTTACATTGTGATGAATCGAACACCCATGGAATTCTGGTGTTGATCATGTTTTGCTCTAGGGAGAGGTTTAGTCAACGGATCTGCTACATTCAGGTCCGTATGTACTTTACAAATCTCTATGTCTCCATCTTGAACATTTTCACGAATGGAGTTGAAGCGACGCTTGATGTGCCTTGTCTTCTTGTGAAACCTGGGCTCCTTGGCAAGTGCAATAGCTCCAGTGTTGTCACAGAAGAGCTTGATCGGCCCCGACGCATTGGGTATGACTCCTAGGTCGGTGATGAACTCCTTCACCCATATTGCTTCATGTGCTGCCTCCGAGGCTGCCATGTACTCCGCTTCACATGTAGATCCCGCCACGACGCTTTGCTTGCAACTGCACCAGCTTACTGCCCCACCATTCAAAATATACACGTATCCGGTTTGTGACTTAGAGTCATCCAGATTTGTGTCGAAACTAGCATCGACGTAACCCTTTACGACGAGCTCTTCGTCACCTCCATAAACGAGAAACATTTCCTTAGTCCTTTTCAGGTACTTCAGGATATTCTTGACCGCTGTCCAGTGTTCCTTGCCGGGATTACTTTGGTACCTTCCTACCAAACTGACGGCAAGGTTAACATCAGGTCTGGTACACAGCATGGCATACATAATAGAACCTATGGCTGAGGCATAGGGGATGACGCTCATCTCTTCTATATCTTCTACCGTGGTCGGACATTGAGCTGAGCTCAATTTCATACCTTGTAACACAGGCAAGAACCCCTTCTTGGATTGATCCATATTGAACTTCTTCAATATCTTATCAAGGTATGTGCTTTGTGAAAGACCTATGAGGCGTCTCGATCTATCTCTATAGATTTTGATGCCTAATATATAAGCAGCTTCTCCAAGGTCCTTCATTAAAAAACTTTTATTCAAGTAGGCCTTGATGCTGTCCAAGAGTTCTATATCATTTCCCATCAAAAGTATGTCATCTACATATAATATGAGAAATGCTACAGAGCTCCCACTCACTTTCTTGTAAACGCAGGCTTCTCCATAAGTCTGTGTAAACCCAAACGCTTTGATCATCTCATCAAAGCGAATGTTCCAACTCCGAGATGCTTGCACCAGCCCATAAATCGAGCGTTGGAGCTTGCACACTTTATCAGCATTCTTAGGATCGACAAAACCTTCCGGCTGCATCATATACAATTCTTCCTTAAGGAAACCATTAAGGAATGCCGTTTTGACGTCCATTTGCCATATTTCGTAATCATAGAATGCGGCAATTGCTAACATGATTCGGACGGACTTCAGCTTCGCTACCGGTGAGAAAGTCTCATCGTAGTCAACCCCTTGAACTTGTCGATAACCCTTAGCGACAAGCCGAGCTTTATAGATGGTCACATTACCATCCGCGTCTGTCTTCCTCTTAAAGATCCATTTATTTTCTATGGCTCGCCGCTCAACGGGCAAGTCAGTCAAAGTCCATACTTTGTTTTCATACATGGATCCTATCTCGGATTTCATGGCTTCTAGCCATTTGTCGGAATCCGGGCCCGCCATCGCTTCTTCATAGTTCGAAGGTTCACCATTGTCTAACAGCATGATTTCCAAGACAGGGTTGCCGTACCACTCTGGTGCGGAACGTGTCCTTGTGGACCTTCGAATTTCAGTAGGGGATTGATCAGAAGTATCTTGATCATTATCATTAACTCCCTCTCTAGTCGGTGCTGGCACCTCAGGAACATTTTCTTGAGTTGCGCCATTTGCCGGCTCAAGAGGTAATACTTCATCAAGCTCTACTTTCCTCCCCCTTACTTCTTTCGAGAGAAACTCTTTCTCCAGAAATGACCCATTCTTGGCAACAAAGATCTTGCCTTCGGATCTGAGGTAGAAGGTGTACCCAATAGTTTCTTTTGGGTATCCTATGAAGACGCATTTTTCCGACTTGGGTTCGAGCTTTTCAGGTTGAAGTTTCTTGACATAAGCATCGCATCCCCAAACTTTTAGAAACGACAGCTTAGGTTTCTTCCCAAACCATAATTCATACGGTGTTGTCTCAACGGATTTCGACGGAGCCCTATTTAAAGTGAATGCGGCAGTCTCTAAAGCATAGCCCCAAAAAGAAAGCGGTAAATCGGTAAGAGACATCATAGATCGCACCATATCTAACAGAGTGCGATTACGACGTTCGGACACACCATTACGCTGAGGTGTTCCAGGCGGCGTGAGTTGTGAAACTATTCCACATTTTCTTAAGTGTGCCCCAAACTCGTGACTCAAGTATTCTCCTCCACGATCTGATCGTAGAAACTTGATTTTCCTATCACGTTGATTTTCAACCTCACTCTGAAATTCCTTGAACTTTTCAAAGGTTTCAGACTTGTGTTTCATTAAGTAGATATACCCATACCTACTTAAATCATCAGTGAGGGTGAGAACATAACGATAGCCACCGCGAGCCTCAACACTCATCGGACCGCACACATCAGTATGTATGATTTCCAATAAGTCGGTTACTCGCTCCATTGTTCCTGAGAACGGAGTCTTGGTCATTTTACCCATAAGGCATGGTTCGCACGTGTCAAATGATTCATAATCAAGAGACTCTAAAAGTCCATCAGCATGGAGCTTCTTCATGCGTTTGACACCTATGTGACCAAGGCGGCAGTGCCACAAGTATGTGGGACTATCATTATCAACCTTACTTCTTTTGGTACTCACATTATGAACATGTGTAGCATCACGTTCGAGATTCATAAAGAATAAACCATTCACCATAGGAGCATGACCATAAAACATATCTCTCATAAAAATGGAACAACCATTATTCTCAGATTTAAAAGAGTAGCCATCTCGAATTAAACGAGATCCCGATACAATGTTCATGCTCAAAGCTGGCACTAAATAACAATTATTAAGGTTTAAAACTAATCCCGAAGGGAGATGCAGAGGTAGCGTGCCGACGGCAATCACATTGACCTTGGAACCATTCCCGACGCGCATCGTCACCTCGTCCTTTGCCAGTTTCCGCTTATTCCGCAGCCCCTGCTTTGACTTACAAATGTGAGCAACTGCACCGGTATCAAATACCCAGGAGCCACTACGGGCACTAGTAAGGTACACATCTATTACATGTATATCACATATACCTTTGGTTTTGCCGGCCTTCTTATCCGCTAAGTACTTAGGGCAATTCCGCTTCCAGTGACCGCTTCCCTTGCAATAAAAGCACTCAGTCTCGGGCTTGGGTCCATTCTTTGGCTTCTTCCCGGCAGCTTGCTTGCCGGGCGCAGCAACCCCCTTGCCGTCCTTCTTGAAGTTCTTTTTACCCTTGACTTTCTTGAACTTAGTGGTTTTATTGACCATCAACACTTGATGTTCCTTCCTGACTTCTACCTCTGCTGATTTCAGCATAGCAAATACTTCACGAATGGTCTTTTCCATCCCCTGCATATTGAAGTTCATCACAAAGCTCTTGTAGCTTGGTGGTAGCGACTGGAGGATTCTGTCAATGACCGCATCATCCGGGAGATTAACTCCCAGCTGAGTCAAGCGGTCATGCAACCCAGACATAGTGAGTATGTGCTCACTGACAGAACTGTTTTCCTCCATCTTACAGCTGAAGAATTTGTTGGAGACTTCATATCTCTCGACCCGGGCATGAGCTTGGAAAACCATTTTCAGCTCTTCGAACATCTCATATGCTCCATGTCTCTCAAAACGCTTTTGGAGCCCCGGCTCTAGGCTGTAAAGCATGCCGCACTGAACGAGGGAGTACTCATCGAAACGTGCCTGCCAAGCGTTCATAACGTCTTGTTCCGCAGGGAGAACGGGTGCGTCACCAAGCGGTGCTTGTAGGACATAATCTTTCTTGGCAGCTATGAGGATGATCCTCAGGTTCCGGACCCAGTCCGTATAGTTGCTGCCATCGTCTTTCAGCTTAGTTTTCTCTAGGAACGCGTTGAAGTTGAGGACTACGTTGGCCATTTGATCTACAAGACATATTGCAAAGATTTTAGACTAAGTTCATGATAATTAAGTTCAACTAATCAAATTGTTAGTGAACTCCCACTTAGATTAGACATCCCTCTAGTCATCTAAGTATTACATGATCCGAGTTAAACTAGACCGTGTCCGATCATCACGTGAGACGGACTAGTCAACATCGGTGAACATCTTCATGTTGATCGTATCTTCTATACGACTCATGCTCGACCTTTCGGTCTTCTGTGTTCCGAGGCCATGTCTGTACATGCTAGGCTCGTCAAGTCAACCTAAGTGTTTGCATGTGTAAATCTGTCTTACACCCGTTGTATGTGAACGTCTGAATAAAACACCCGATCATCACGTGGTGTTTTGAAACAGCGAACTATCGCAACGGTGCACAGTTAGGGGGAACACTTCTTGAATTTATTGTGAGGGATCATCTTATTTACTACCGTCGTTCTAAGTAACCAAGATGCAAAACATGATAAACATCACATGCAATCAAATAATAAACGTGACATGATATGGCCAATATCACATAGCTCCTTTGATCTCCATCTTGGGGCTCCATGATCATCTTGTCACCGGCTTGACACCATGATCTCCATCATCATGATCTCCATCATCGTGTCTCCATGAAGTTGCTCGCCAACTATTGCTTCTACTACTATGGCTAACGCGTTTAGCAATAAAGTAAAGTAATTTACATGGCGTTTCTTGATGACACGCAGGTCATATAAAAGAATAAAGACAACTCCTATGGCTCCTGCCGGTTGTCATACTCATCGACATGCAAGTCGTGAATCCTATTACAATAGCATGAACATCTCATACATCACATATAGATCATTCATCATTCATCACAACTTTGGCCATATCATATCACAAACCACTTGCTGCAAAAACAAGTTAGACGTCCTCTAATTGTTGTTGCAAGTTTTACGTGGCTGAATTAGGGTTCTAGCAAGAACGTTTTCTTACCTACGTTAAAGCCACAACGTGATTTGTCAACTTCTATTTACCCTTCATAAGGACCCTGTTCCTCGATTCCGCTCCAACTAAAGTAGGAGAGACAGACACCCGCCAGCCACCTTATGCAACTAGTGCATGTTAGTCCGTGGAACCGGTCTCACGTAAGCGTACGTGTAAGGTTGGTCCGGGCCGCTTCATCCCACAATACCGCTGAAGCAAGAAAGGACTAGTAACGGCAAGAAAGTTGACAAATCTACGCCCACAACAAATTGTGTTCTACTCGCGCAAGAAGAACTACGCATAGACCTAGCTCATGATGCCACTGTTGGGGAACGTTGCAGAAAACAAAAATTTTCCTACTCGTTTCACCAAGATCATCTAGGAGTTCATCTAGCAACGAGTGATTAGATGCATCTACATACCTTTGTAGATCGCGAGCGGAAGCGTTCAAAAGAACGGTGATGATGTAGTCGTACTCGACGTGATCCAAATCACCGATGACCAGCGCCGAACGGACGGCACCTCCGCGTTCAACACACGTACGGAACAGCCACGTCTCCTCCTTCTTGATCTAGCAAGGGAGGGAGGAGAGGTTGAGGGAGATGGCACCAGCAGCAGCACGACGGCGTGGTGTTGATGGAGCTGCAGTACTCCGGCAGAGCTTCGCTAAGCACTATGGAGGTGGAGGAGGTGTTGGGGAGGGAGAAGGAGGCAACCAAAGGCCAAGGCGTTCAGGTATGAAGTCCCTCCTCTCCCCCACTATATATAGGAGGGCCAAGGGGGGGTGGCCGGCCCTAGGAGATCCAATCTCCTAGGGGGTGCGGCGGCCAAGGGGGGGTTTCCCTCCCCCCCAAGGCACCTAGGAGGTGCCTTCCCCTCCTAGGACTCTTCCCCCTTCAAACCCTAGGCGCATGGGCCTATGTGGGGCTGGTGCCCTTGGCCCATTAGGCCAAGGCGCACCCCCTACAGCCCATGTGGCCCCCCCGGGACAGGTGGACCCACCCGGTGGACCCCCGGGACCCTTCCGGTGGTCCCGGTACAATACCGATAACCCCGAAACTTGTCCCGATGCCCGAAACAGGACTTCCCATATATAAATCTTTACCTCCGGACCATTCCGGAACTCCTCGTGACGTCCGGGATCTCATCCGGGACTCCGAACAACATTCGGATTACTGCATATACATATCCCTACAACCCTAGCGTAACTGAACCTTAAGTGTGTAGACCCTACGGGTTCGGGAGACAAGCAGACATGACCGAGACGACTCTCCGGTCAATAACCAACAGCGGGATCTGGATACCCATGTTGGCTCCCACATGCTCCACGATGATCTCATCAGATGAACCACGATGTCGAGGATTCTATCAACCCCGTACACTATTCCCTTTGTCTATCGATATGTTACTTGCCCGAGATTCGATCGTCGGTATCCCAATACCTCGTTCAATCTCGTTACCGGCAAGTCACTTTACTCGTACCGTAATGCATGATCCCGTGACCAGACACTTGGTCACTCTGAGCTCATTTTGATGATGCATTACCGAGTGGGCCCAGTGATACCTCTCCGTCATACGGAGTGACAAATCCCAGTCTTGATCCATGTCACCCAACAGACACTTTCGGAGATACCCGTAGTCTACCTTTATAGTCACCCAGTTACGTTGTGACGTTTGGCATACCCAAAGCACTCCTACGGTATCCGGGAGTTACACGATCTCATGGTCTAAGGAAAAGATACTTTGACATTGCAAAACTCTAGCAAATGAACTATACGATCTTGTGCTATGTTTAGGATTGGGTCTTGTCCATCACATCATTCTCCCAATGATGTGATCTCGTTATCAATGACATCCAGTGTCCATAGTCAGGAAACCATGACTATCTGTTGATCAACGAGCTAGTCAACTAGAGGCTCACTAGGGACATGTTGGTGTCTGTTATTCACACATGTATTATGATTTCCGGATAACACAATTATAGCATGAATAAAGACAATTATCATGAACAAGGAAATATAATAATAATGCTTTTATTATTGCCTCTAGGGCATATTTCCAACACTACCCATATCAATAAGGAATTCCTTCTTTTCCGGGAGCCCATTCGGACATAACTCCAAAGTTTAGTGTGCTCAGCTTGGAGTAGTTTCAGGATGGGTCACCGACCGGGAAGTTGCTCTCGGGTGCGCACGAGTGAGGACAAAGTGCGTAGAAAAGACTAGTATTGATCTGTGGGGCCAGTCTAGATCCCGCCAGGAGTAACGACCACCGGCAGGTGTGTCCCGGGCGTTACATTCTACCTCCTGGATATTCACTGTGATTATTCTTTTATAAGCCCTTTATGTGGTGTCGCTCAGACGCCCGACTGTGGCATGCCTGTTATTTAAATTATTTATAAGCCCTTTATGTGGTGTCGCACAGACGCCTGACTGTGGCATGCTTGGTATTTCTTTTATTTATAAGCCCTTTATGTGGTGTCGCTCAGACGCCCGACTGAGGCATGCTTTATATTATTATCATTTCGAGGTGTCGCTTCAGACACTCGATCGGCGCATTCTATTTCTACTCCCTTATTGCATATTCATGTTGTATATGAAAAACTTGCTTACGTGCATCATGGATTTTTATTTTGTGACTGGCGTTATGATCATAGAATATTTCAGAGCATGATTATCATTTGTTATATTATACCTGTGTTCATAATGTTTGCGAGTACATTCAAAGTACTCACTGGCTTGTCCCTGGCTATTGTCTTGGCCAGATTTCTTGCATGGAGAGGAGCGTTGCGATGACAGCCCCGGAACCTACACAATGGTGATAGCAGCCTCGCGAAGATAGGAGTTATCCAGGTCAGCTGTTCCTGTGGGAAATGGAGTCCCATAGACGCCGATGAACCGCAAACCGCTTCCGCCATCAATCACTAGAAACCATTTGTTGTACTCATAGGCCAGAATGGTCTTGTACTACACATTTTGTATTTTGCTTGGAGTTTCTGTATCAAGTTGGTGTCTCATCAGCTAACAGTAATCCTGGGGCTGGTGAGCACAAGGGCCATTTTCTGGGAATTTAATATCCTGAAAATCCGATCGCTACAATTATGCACACAAATGTGTTGTGAATATGATCAATGCAACCATGGTGCAAAATGATGTCATAGTGAGATGGTTTATCAATAGCATGAATATGGTAATGGATGCTCAATGTGATGTGATCATGCAATTGATGGTTGGCAATAAGGTCATGATGTATGAATATGCCATCAAGGTATATCACAACAAAGTTGCTAAGGAAATGCACAAGCTCATATATCATGGATGACATAGAAAGACAAGATGCAACAAGGCAATCATAATATGAGTCAATCCATGCATAAGATGCAAATTTGTCATGTGTATGATATGTCCATCGAGCATGACATGTGTGAGCACAATCAACAAATATGGAGGTGTTGGTGTACCAATGCTCAATGTCATGGCATGAGTGGAGGTTCGAAGGTGCATCAAATAAGTCCGAGCGCTCCTCAACTTGAAGGTCCATTGAGCCAATCTCCAATGTTGCTCCTCCATTCACGAGATGTATCATGTAGACAACAAGAAGGAGACAACAATGAAAGAGTGACCCATCCAATATGCGTATTTGAGGATGCCTCAAAGGGAATGAGTTCAGCTTTATGAGGATGTCGAAAAAGTTGGTGTTGTGCATCATGTATGCCTTCACAGGACCAAGGTGTTTCATGACGGTGCCACCGTGTGAATTCTTCAAAGTGAAAGAACATGACAAACACTCAGAAAAACAAATGAGGTTAGTGCAAATGCAACACCTATCATTCGAATGGTGAGATACCCAACAAGTGTTGTCATCATGCTTATCATAAGAAAGTACAATATATGGCATGGTATGAAAGCATAAGATGCGACTACAACCAAAGACAATAGGCTCAAGTAAACAAGCATGAATCAAGAGTAATATGTCCAAGTCTCCAAGATCAATGAGCATAGCTGCAACAATTGGAGGCAAGCGACAATGAACAAGATGAATCATGTGAGAGGCACGAACATATATGTCATCAACCCAAGAAAGCGAGTAATAGTGGAACATGGGTGATGCGACAAAGTAAGTAATAATAGTGATCAAGTCAAGCAAGCTAGTAGTGTGAAGATGCAACGTACTAGGAGGAATCATGGCAAGCATGTCATGTGTGCAAATATTGAGCATGAATAATGCACATGACATATCACAAGCATGAAAGCAAGATGTGAGCAAAATATCATCAATGTATTGGTGAGAGGCCATATGTAAATAGCAATGGGGCATCATGACTCCCCCAACACAACAAGCAACAATAGCATGAGGCACATGGTAAACATGGCAATAGCAACAAGGAACTCCATCAAGCATGCAAATACACATAGAAGTAGCATAATGGTGAATCATTGGTAGATGCAAGTAAGGGTCACAATTGCATGGCAAAATCATGTAAAGAGGCATAACATGCAAAGTGAACACGATATAATGGGCATAAGGTGACAAATGGTGAATAGCCCAAAGCCGTGTGAGAGCCAAGTAAAAGAGATATGCGTAATTCTTGTGTGAATGGAACGATGGTAATGGTAGTCCACAGGATCCCAGATCGTCATTGCTCTCAAGAGCTCGTTTCGTCAACTCTTGGGTTGAGAGGTTGACGAGTATACATGAGTACATACACAAAACAAAGACAAAGGGAAAATTGTGTGTGCGTGGTATATGTACACATCATCCAACGTGATGCGCACATGCTTCTGTTGGTTAGCATATAATATCCAATGCTCAAATAAATGAGATGCGTGATATAGAAACATGTCATCCATCATGATAGGTTTGTTGTTATGTATAGCATAATGGAGACTCAAATTATGTAATGTATCATGAGAAATATGTAGAGCATTGTTATTCCTGGAATGCATATGGTGCAAGGAATTATGAGAATCATGCAAAGTATGGAATGCATCAAAATCTCCAAATATGTATGAGGAAACTATGGGGGTCTCCTCAAGATCATTAGTGGAAACATCACACGGAGAATATTGACAACATCCAAAACAATGCATATTTGGAACATTGTGATCATGGCATGGTATATTAGATGAATTGCGCAAATCATGTAAAGGAAGCATGGCAATATCATCACCTGAAAAACAAAAGCCAATGACCATCATCTCGTCTTCTATGCCATAAGTGCAAATGGGATTTATTTTAATGGAGCATGCATAGTTACTTTGTTGAGATTGAAATGATGCAATATGGGACATCTCACTCATATCATATGACAAGTTTAATGGATTGTCAAACATGACGTGACCAATGGAATTTTCACATGATATCCTATGTAGCGTGGCATCACAACTAGGTAAATCAACATGCTCATCATCATATTCATCATAAATGGGTAAGTCATGACATGAGTAATTCGCACTAGCATGAAGCATGGGTGGATCAACATCATGCAAGCAATCATTAGGGAGATAGTCCACTAGTGGGACAAGAGAAGCACCATCACCTATGTTACCTTTAGAGAATCGCTCATGTGTTGTAGGTGAGGTGTCGAAGATCCACTTGTTGTCATCTTCATCTTGATGGAACCATGTGGGGGTGCATCTTCTTCCACCATGGCCATCGTCGTCGTTGGAGGTATGGACTCGTCGAGGATAGGCGTGTCATCATGTAGGCGACCTAGCACCAAAGAAGAAAACACACTCAGGTTAAGTCGTTAGAAATCATAATGGCCTCACATGCTGTGTCAACTACCTCACTCACTAAGTGTTGTGGCTCACTCACTCCCACTCGGATGCTCTCACTCATATGGTTGGTGGAGTCACTCAAATGGCTCTCAACCTCACATAGGATGTGTGGCATGCTCTCAAGTGTGGGGCTAGTGGTGGTCACACTCATCCTCTCATAGGAAATGCACTCAATGTCATATATGGTGGAGTCACTCATCTCACTCATAGGTTGGTGGCTCTCCTCACATGGCAATTGGGGCATCTCATCATATGTGGTTGTTGGAAAGATGTAGGTGCAAATGTCTGGATGCCCAATCATGTCGTAGTCGTAGCCATGGATGAAGGCCAAAGATGGCACATCATCACTCTCCTCTAAGACCAAAGACAATGTCTCATGTACAGTCTCGTAGCTTGACTGGAAGAATGAGTCCAATATGGGCGCCGTCTTCATGTTGTTGAAGAGGTTCATGCTCGTCGTCGTTGTCGAAGGGGATAGCCCTAGCTCGACCTTCTTGTCGCCGTCTTGTTGGAGGCCCATATGATGTGGCACCTCGTAGCTCGTCTCCATGACCGAAGGGAAATTCCCATGCTCGGCTATCTTCCTTGAGGGGCTTCCAAAGATGGAAGTGTCGCCCTCACTCGTAGGTTGTCGCCTCATTGGTGAAGATGTCGATGTAGGTGAACTCATGGGAGATAAGAAAATATGCCGTACGTACGAAGGCGAAGATGCCTTGAGAACACTTGGTGAAGACGCCGAAGTGGTTGGTGCAGCCGTAGCTCCATCTTGGTGGTGCTCGTCTCGTGGTCTTCTCTTATGCTCATGAAAGTTGGCCTTGGCATGAAGTAGGGCTTGTTGGGAATTGTGCATTTGCACTTGGCGAGCATCTTCATGATGATGGTGTCGCTGTCATGCTTCAGCTCGATGGCATTCATCGTCGTCGTGCACGAACGTGATGTTGGTCACCATGGAAATGTGGACATGGATGACTTGCACTTGCATCATTCTTGCACTCCGAAGAGTTGTGACTTGAACGTCGCCACCTTGAGGATGATGAAGGGGAAGAATGGTTGATCAACAAGGTCTAAATCTCCTCCATCCTTGCATCTTGCTCCTCCTTTTGTGTGGAAAGCTTGTTTTCGATGTAGTCCCTTTTCCTTCTTCAGAGTGAAGAATGTCGATGGAGAGGTCTTGATGCGCTCTTGCAATTTTGATTTTGCGCCTTGCATTTGTCATTGTAGATCGAAGATTGACGCTTTGGCGATTTAGTTGTTCACGCAGTTGTTGTTGTGGAAGACCGGAGATGAAATGCCTTGCCTATCCATCACAATACTCGAGCAAATATGAGTCAAGAAAGAAGAATAACTATACCAAATGTACCTTGACCAATGTTGAAGATGGATCAATGATCACTCAATGATGTAACAAGGAAATAGCACAATTGGTACCAATTCTTGTCGGTTTCTGATACCTACACAAATAAGGCTTATGGTGGAACTCGGTGAGGATAGTGCCACAAAATTTTTATGCAAAATGTTAGCAAGAGTCAATAATGTTGAAAGAGATTCACAAATTCGCAAGTGAAACAAGTAGACCAATAGCAATATGTGGCACACGGAAACACACACACGGATAGATAAATGGGGTCGTGCAACCAAGAATGAGCACAAAATGTGGGATCCACGGAAAACTCTCATGTTGCACAACTCAAGAGAGATGCTAGCATGATTGCTCAATAGGCGGATACGACACTTGTGCACAACCTATAGGAGAAAAAATGCAATGACTTCTATCCCAAGTATGCTATGTATGTATGGTTCCCAATGTTCTTCTCAAGGTGGTCCAAGATGATCTTATATGCAATGTGGTATGATGATATGGCACTTGCTTACAAACTTCTTTGCTCTTTCTCTTTGCTTAAAAGCTTATTCTTTTTTTGTATGGCCACTTTTGCACAATGCACAAATGAAGATAGCAATTGTGTATATGCTGGAACAAACTTTGTGACACAATGGGTGATATGATACCAAGATGATATGGTATGTATGCAATGGGAGGTGTATATCACTAATGTGCACAAGTAACGTTGAAGGCAATACTCAAATGGCTAGTCTCGATAGGCAAGTAACGCAAAATAGGCTAGGGGTTATCAATGCAATGGCAAGGGAATATACAATTGAGGGATACCACGATACCAAGAAGATATGGAGGTTACCGTCCTTGGCGATGATGAGTGGCGGTAATCTTGATGGAGATACCAAGATGGTGGAGACTCGTCCCTAAGTACCCGAAACACCTTAGGAAACGTAAAAACCGAGAACTCAAAATATCAAATGTCAAATGGTGGTAGCGGGAATGCGGTGGTGGTTGTGGAAGCTCAATGGGATTGCGGAAATGCAATGATGGGTTGTGGAGTACGCAATGCAGAAATGGAGGTTAAGGTGGTGGACTGTACATAGTGTCGGAGTTGGAAGCACAGCCCCTAAGTAGCCTAAACACCTTCGGAAAAACAACTCACAACACAAACAAAATTGGGTTAAGTTGGGGTGGCGGAAGTGTAAGGTGGTCAAGCCTATGCGGAATTTATGGTGGTGGTGGTGGTTGATGAAGAAGCAATCGTCCCTAAGTAGCCTAAGCACCTTAGGAGACTCGAATGACTACTCAAGCAACCACAAATGCTATGAGGAACAAAATTGGTTAGGTTGCGGAAGTCGGTGGTGATTATGCAGTGGTTGTGGTGGAAGCCCTAGGCAAAGATGCCAAAGTTCCAAAACTTTGATTGAGTCAAATGGTGATGGTAGTATTTTTGTGGGAAGGTGCATCTCAATAGCTTTTCAACGAGCTAAAGAACGCGAAAATCGGACTACAAATAAATTAGTTATGGACAAAACGGTGAAACAGGAAAGCTGAAATGTACAAGGGCCGGATATCCAGGGGTGGGGGCCAGATATCCGGGTGCTGATGTCCAGAACCATGAAGATTTATGCTCCAGGAGCTGGATGTCCAGCTTGGGGCCCGGATGTCCGGCCTGAGGCCCGGGTGTCCGGCCCGACGATTCCACATCTCGTTTGGGGCGGAAATTTATGAATTGGGGGCGGAAATTCATGATTCCAAAGGCAAACTTTGATGTATTTCGTGGATGGAAAGTGGGGAAACTTGGGGATATGCTAGATCCACTCAAAACCAAGCAAATCACAAAAAAATTGGGGCTATTTTTGGTGGGGATTTTCGAAATTGGGCAAGAACAAAACAAAATTAGGCTAGAAAACAGGGGAGAGGCTCCGAAATCATGATCAACGTGGCTCATGATACCAAGATGATGTAGGGTGGAACCCTAATTGGCCGATCATTCACGAAAGGAGCGGATCGCGCGAAGAGCACAAAGAACACGAGGGGAACACACGAGGAGAAACACGAGAGAATCACCCAAACCAACAAGAACAATCACACATGTGCTAGATCCTCGAAACACAAAGAGAGATACACGATCCAAAGTCAACAAAGGACGATACAAGAGGTAACTGGTTCTTCTCCGTGAGGAGGTCTTGAATCCACAAAGGGATCTTCCCGTGAGGGGTCTTGAATCCAAGGTCAATCTTCTCCGTAGAGGGGCCGCGGTCTCTCTCGTGGAGTACATCCGATATGGATGAGTGATGCTCTATCTCTAATATCAACTTACACACACCTAACCATAACTAGGAGGAGGTGGGGAGTATATATAGTGCTAGACCACAAAGGGGTAAGTGAGAGGGGGGATACATGGGCCCTTGGCCCGATCTTTGCGCACAGGCAGGTGCTGGATGTCGGGGCTGGGGGCCGGATGTCCGGCGGCTCACGAAGAGCCAGATGTCCGGGCTGAACTTGCCCGGCTTCGGTTGCACTCTGTGATGAGGGGCCGGATTTCCGGGCGAAGGGGCTGGATGCCCGGGGCTTCGGGAGGAGCCGGATGTCCGGTGTATGGTGGCCGGATTTCCGGGCTGCGATGGTCCTTTCCGGTGTTCTCTGGATATCCGATGCCAGATTTCCAGGGCAAGGGCCGGATGTCCGGGCTGGACCGGATGTCCGGGCTCGGGCCGGATGTCCGGCTGCTGTAGTAGCTGGCCCTTCTTCCTTCTCCTTCCTTCACTTCCGTGCATGCTTGGCCTTGGTCCTTGTGCTCTCCATGGTCTCCTTGGGTGTACCTGAGTATGCACAAGGTCCGCGCTTGAAGTAGCATCCATATCTTACATGCGGAAAGGAAAGATCCGGAAAGGAGCGAGTTCACCTTAGGTCCAAAGGCGTATGCTTGAGTGTACATGGGGATGATCGTAGGAGGCTCCACATCAAAATCTCTTCAAGATCATGTTACCCATGTTCGAACCGTTTTGCAAACTCTTCGAAATGAGCATCTCTTTGCTAACATGGAAAAGTGCCTTTTCGGCGTTGATAAGCTCGTTTTCTTGGGTTTTGTTGTATCTTCTAATGGTGTTCATGTAGATGAGTCCAAGATTAATGCTATTAAGACTTGGCCCCAACCAACCAACTTGCAACAAGTGTGAAGTTTTCTTGGCCTTGCGGGTTTCTATCGTCGCTTTGTGAAAGATTTTAGCACCATTGCTTCACCTTTGCATGCTTTGAGCAAGAAAAATGCGCCTTTTGTTTGGGGACCATCCCAAGATACCAGTTTCAATGAGCTTAAGAATTTGCTTACTCATGCTCCCATGCTTGCTTTACCCAACTTTGACAAGCCCTTTGAAATTCATTGCGATGCTAGTGGTAATGGCATAGGAGGTGTGTTAACGCAAGAGAAGCACCCCATAGCTTACTTTAGTGAGAAACTTTCCGGAGCGCAACTCAATTACCCCATCTATGACAAAGAGTTATATCCTTTAGTGCGTGTTTTTCACGAATGGGAACACTATCTTCGTCCTCATGAATTTATCATTCATACCGATCATGAAACACTCAATTATCTTAAGGGCCAAACCAATTTGAACAAGTGTCATGCTAAATGGAGTGAATTTATTGAGTATTTTCCTTATATCATCAAGTACATTAAAGGTAAGGAAAATATTGTGGCGGATGCCCTTTCACGCATATGCATGCTTGTTACTCAATTTGAATTGGATGTCATTGGCTTTCAGCACATAAAAGACTTGTATGAGCATGATCATACTTTTGCTACTCCTTATGCCAAATGTTTGACGCATAAATCTTGGGAACGCTATTATATCAAAGATGGATATCTTATGAGAGCTAACAAGCTTTGCATCCCCGAGTCCTCTCTTCGTTAGTTGCTTTTGTAGGAATCTCATGGAGGAGTACTAATGGGACATTTTGGACGCGACAAGATGTTTGCTATGCTCTCCAAGAACTACTATTGGCCCAAGATGTTTCGCGACGTCAACCGCTTCACCAACCGATGCTCTACATATCGCAAAGCTAAGTCAAAAGCTCAATCCCATGGCTTTTACATGCCTCTCCCAATTCCATATCAACCATGGGAAGATATTAGCATGGATTTTGTACTTGGATTGCCTAGGACTAAAAATGGAAAGGATTTCATATTTGTCGTTGTGGACCGCTTCTCTAAGACGGCACATTTCATTCCTTGCAACAAGATAGATGATGCTTCACATGTGCCAAAGACGATCGTCTCGGACCGTGATGTCCAGTTCCTAAGCTACTTTTGGAAGACCCTATGTGCCAATCTTGGAATCAAGCTACTCTTCTCCACGGCATATCATCCACAAACAGACGGCCAAACGGAGGTGACCAACCGCACACTCTCCGCTCTACTTCGAGTACTCATCAAGAAGAACATCAAGGAGTGGGAGGAGTGCCTACCTATCGCCGAGTTCGCCTACAACCGAGCAAGACACTCAACAACCGGCAAGTCCCCCTTCGAGGTCATCTACGGATTCAACCCATTGTCACCATTGGACATTCTTCCTCTACCACTACAAGAGCACATCAATATGGATGCAAGCGCACGTGTGAACCATCTCAAGAAGGTGTATGATGATACAAGGCACACCATTGAGAGCCAAGTACAACAACTTGCGACCAAGCTCAACATCGACAAGCAACCCATGGTATTCGACATTAGTGATCTTGTGTGGCTACACCTTCACAAAGACCGCTTCCCCACCAAACGCAAGTCCAAGCTTCTACCTCGAGCGGATGGACCCTTCAAGGTGCTTTCACGCTACAACAACAACGCTTGACAAGGACCTCTCGACCTCCCGCATGACAAGTACAACGTGAGCGACATCTTCACTGTCAAGGACCTCTCGCCCTACCATGGTGATGAAGAATTTGATTTGAGGTCCAATCTTCTCCAAGGGAGGGGAGATGATGCGGAGCATCCCAAGGTCATCCCCATGGACCTACCATCGTCTCACCAAGTGCCTAGTGGACCCATGTCACGAGCACATGCAAGAGCTCTCAAAACCAAGGTGACATCTCTCCTCTCACAAGTTCACTTCGATGCACATGAGACATGGCTACTACCTCAAACGGAGACATTGTGCATACTCAGGTATCATGGAGTTGCCCATGAAGAAGCTAAGGAGCAAGGAGGATGAGAAGAGGAAGATGGGCGTGAAGACGGAGAAGAAGAAGAAGAGTTGCGGACGAAGCCCCAGCCACCGGACGACCGGCCGGACCCGGACGTCCGGAGCCTGAAGCCCCAGCCACCGGACAATCGGACGGGACCGGATGTTCGGCGCCTAAAGCCCCAGCCGAGCTATAGCGAGCGGATGTCCGGCCCGGACCGGACGACTGGCGACCCCGCACCTGAGCCAAGCGAGCAGACGTCCGACGCCACCGGACGACCGGCGACTGGACGACCGACCAGTTCCGGAAATCTGTCACTTCAACACCCGAGCCAGAACGAGCGGACGACCGGTGACTACCAGACGTTCGGCCGCCCATGAGCCACCGGACGACCGGACCCCAGCGGACATCCGGTACATGTCTATGCACAGGATTCGGGCCCGAGGCCCATGTACCTCCTCACTTCGTCCCCTTTGGCACTAAGACTATAAATAGACCTCTTATTCTTCCTAGCTAGGGTTAGCATTGGATTTAGCTCATTTTAGAGATAGAGCATTGCTCATCCACATCAGATCTACTCCACGAGAGAGACCGCGGCCCCTCTTCGGAGAAGATCCCTTTGGATTCAAGACCTCCTTGCAGAGAAGAACCTCAAGACCTCCTCACCGAGAAGACCGGCTACCTTTGTATCGTCCCTAGTTGTTCGTGGATCGCGTGACCTCTTATGTACTCGAGGATCTAACACATGTGTGACTATTTCTTGTTGGTTTAGTGATTTTCTTGTGTTTCCTCTTATGTTTCCCCTCGTGTTTTCCCTCATGTTCTTCGTGTTCTTCGCGGGATCCACTCCTTTCATGAAAGATCGGCCGATTAGGGTTCCACCCTACATCACAGAGTAATGCAATAAGAACGATGACATGATGTAGAAAAGATCTATTCATGTTGGAATAGACCCCATCTTGTTATCCTTAATAGCAACGATACATACATGTCATTTTCCCTTCTATCACTAGGATTGAGAATCGTAAGATCGAACCCATCATAAAGCTCCTTTTCCCATGGTAAGAAAAAATCAATATAGTCGGTCTAACTAAACCAAATATTCAAAGAAGAAATACAAGGCTATAAGTAATCATGCATATAAGAGATCAAAAGACTCGAATAACTCTCATGGATAAAAACATAGATTTGATCATAAACTCAAAGTTCATCGGATCCCAACAAACACACCGCAAAAAGAGTTACATAAAATAGATCTCCAATAGACCATTGTATTGAGAATCAAAAGAGAGAGAGGAAGCCATCTACCTACTAACTACGGACTCGTAGGTCTACAATGAACTACTCATGCATCATCGGAGAGGCACCAATGAGGATGATGAACCCCTCCGTGATGGTGTCTATATTGGATATGTGGTTTCTGGAACTTGCGGCGGCTAGAATTGTTTTTTGTCGACTCCCCTAGGGTTTGTGGAATATTGGGGTATTTATAGAGCAAAGAGGTGGTGCGGGAGGCCACCGAGGTGGGCATAACCCACCAGGGCGCGCCCCCAGGCACGCACAGGTGGGTTGTGCCCCCCTCGGGGCTCCCCTCTGGTACTTCTTTGGCCCATCATGTGTCTTCTGGCCCAGGAAAATTCTCCAAAAAGTTTCATTGCGTTTGGACTCTGTTTGGTATTGATTCTCTCTAAAGTAAAAAACAGCAACTGGCACTGGGCACTATGTCAATAGGTTAGTCCAAAAAATGATATAAAGTTGCTATAAAATGATTGTAAAACAACCAAGAATGATGATATAACGTCATGGAACAATAAAAAATTATAGATACGTTGGAGATGTATCATGGGTGCAATTGTTTGATTTTTTGTGCAGGTGCATAGATTGGCGATTTGCGTGTATCTCCTACTGGATTGATACCTTGGTTCTTAAGTAAGGGAAATACTTATCGCTACTTTGCTGCGTCACCCTTTCCTCTTCAAGGGAAAAACCAACGCAAGCTCAAGAAGTAGAAGACATCATTCTTTGCTCTGCTTTTGTACATAATAGCATATGTAGTCGTGTACAAAATAGATTCAAATATACCTCCTCCATTCCAAAAAATCATAGTTATAGGATTTTCAAGAGTCAAAAATTCAAAAAGAAGCGCATAATTTAATGAGGTTTTCAAACATACAAGGTCAAATTTAACGTTGTCTATTTAGGTCAATCCTCAAAGTTCAAGAGTACTCTAAACGTGAATGCTTCTTGTTCAAAAATTTGAACGAAGCACCAAAGAGCCTCTACTCGCCCGAAACCACATGAGACCAATGTTTGGTATAAGGAATTACTTTTCTAACTCCGACCTGTGAAACCTACTGGCCCGACATCCAAAGGTCTAAACCGAGGTAGGTTTGTAACTTCATCTAGACGCCACGTGACCGCCTCCGAAAGACATTCATACACCATCGCAGCCTAAACACACATGCACTCGTCCTACCCCCAACCCATAGTAGGTCCAAAATATAAGAGGGGGGCAAAGTTTGTACTTTCCCCAAATTTCAAACAAGCGCATCCAATCTGTTCAAAAAAAACAAGCCCGTCCCAGACCAAAACATGTTTCCCCTTAGCCCCCCCTGCCCCCGTCTAATTCCCCATCCATACTCCATGTGCGCCAAAACTACCTCACCACCAGCCGCAAAACCCTGGCATCCTCCGTCCGCCATGCCATCGCACCCATCAACCGCCGCCCTCCGCCATCACGCCGGAGCTGATACCCCGACGTCGTCGTCCACCGCAACCGCAACCGCAACCACAACGCCCTCCATGGCTAGTAGTTGAAGTCGAGGCCGAGCTGCCTCCAGGATGCCAACATGCGCCATACCCGAGCAAGTTCAACCACGTCGTCTTGCGCATCACCGCTGCCGCTCCAACGTCGCCACCATCCACCGCACCGAAGCTGTTCTTGCTACGCCATCCTTCGCCACCTTGGATCTGCTTCCCCTCCGCCGATAGACGGTGACCGCAACACAATGAACAATTTGAACATGGGTTCATCCAAGGCTCCACCCTCCTCCACAACATCGGTTCCCCCGGTAAAAAGAAGAACATCGTCGTGAAATCAGGAGGACACAACACTAACAACCCGAACTGGTACTCCTCTTACCTTATTCATGCAAATCTTACGTCTCTACTTGCACGGTATTCATCCTATAGAAGACACTAGTTGACCACTTCTTCCTGCACCTTCTTGCTGATACTAGATGTTCCTAGTAACTCGTGATGCACAAGGTTTCTCCTCATATACTATTTCACATTAGCTAGAGGTCCGTCACCCCCTGGATTTCAATTATTGTTCAGTTGATTCCTAATTAAAGGAAGCATTCCCCAGCGTAACAGGCCCTAGTCTGCCTATTACACCGGGGAAGCAACGCCTCGGTGTTTATCTTAGGGGTGTGTGAGGCCTAGGAGCTGTTGGCGCCTGTTCTGGAGGTCGGCAGGGCTTAAAGGGATGGCCGGGGGCGCAGCCAAGCACTGTGGTGGTGTGAGGTTGAGGGGAGGGAGGGGTAGCGGAGGCAGGGGTTTGGGCCGGTGGTCACTGGAGGTTCTAGAAAGATCGTCAATAGGGACTGGAGGGAGGTAGACGAAGGCCATCTGCCCGTTCCTTGCAGATCGGACGGTTTAGAAAAAAATAGACTAAACTATTTATTTTCAGTCGATTGTTATTTTTATAGGACCACATGTGGTGGTGTTCTGGAGGTGTACCTGCATTTCCCATTCTTTTCTAGCTTGTACTACTTATAATTTGTTGAATGACACTTATGACGAGATAGTTTTAACTGGGTAGAGTGATATTCGTTGCGTCTTTCATATCGTGTCTAGCATGCATTGCTTCTAATTTGTTGAAATGCCTTCTGCTTAGTTTACACATCATAGCTGTGAATATGCAATGTTGCGCTTTTTTCTTACACATTCAATCGTCCTATCATGCTATCGCATTACATTAAAGTAGTGCTTGTCACCATCCTGCATAAATGAGTTCTGAAAAGCGATTTTTTATTCATTTTTCTTGTGGGTTTGACTTGACAAGACAATAAAATTAAGTATGAGGAAGGAAAAAAATTAAGGCAGGGACTGATGGCAGTCTTCCGGCAAAAAAATTAAGGCAGGGACTGATCGCAAGTGCTTTCTCTAGCTTGGCAGTGCGATATTGTCTTGCATGTTGCATAAGGTGTCTAGCCTGTATTGCTTGTAATTTGATTAAATTACTTCTGCTTAGTTTACACAAATATTGTGAATATGCCATGACGTCCTATTTTTCGTACATATTTCATCCTCGTATCATGTGTTTTCCTTATGTCAGAGTAGTCATTGTCAGTATCATGCATGAATGAGTTTTGAAGAGTGAATTTTATTGCTTTTCTTATCGGTTTTACTTGACAATGAAAAATTAATAAAGCGGAAGGAAATTAGCAAGGCAATGGATAATGATGCTCCTTCTAACCAACTAAAAGAAGGGCCTCTACAGACTCTACTCTGCCACCCCCCCCAACAAGATTTTCAAGACAACATATGCATAGACACTCAACGTAACTATGTCGATGATGAGCATGTCTCCCCTAGTCATCCATCACAGGTGCTCCCTCTAACTTGGCACTGTTATATGTGGTTGCATGTTATGTATGATGTCTAGCTTATATTGCTTCTAAGTTTGTGGAATTCCATCTGCTTACTTTACACATTATACTTGTGAATCAGACACTTGTTCCTGTTTCTAGAACATACAATATCTGTCTATCACACCATGTTCTTACATCAAAGTACTAGTATTGTGTATCCTGCAACAATCACTTATCATAAGACATGTTCAATGTGGGAGTGTGATATAGGTTACATCTCACATTCTTTTCTAGCTTGTACTACTTGTAATTTGTTGAAATGTGTAGTTGCAACAAACCCTGGGTCCGTTGCCCAGACTGTGCACATGCACGGGAACCAGATTACAACACCAAGGTTAGAGTGGAGCACAAGGAATCAGTTCTTCGAAGGACCAACATGCAGCACAAGAAGTCCAAGACTATCCATAGGAGGAAGATACCTCTAAGGAAAAAACCTCCCTTGTCGGGCAAGCGAGCCTAGCAAGGACGGGGTCATCGCCGGAAGCAAGCCTCCAGGCCGTCCCGGCAGGGCCTGCTGGGACTCGCGAAATCAGAACCACCTCACCACACCACCTCAGCACGACATGCTCGTCGATCGGTGCGGTGTCAAGATCCAAAGTGATTAAGTGGCTATTGTTTGCCACATGGCAGCCAGATCCTATAGGAAATACCTACAGGCGACGCCCGTCCTGCGATGTGTCGAGCGAGCAGGTGCGAAGCTGGCAAAATAGCCCGACAAGGTCTTTGTAGGCGCCAATTTTGAAGGAGACTTGTACTCGATGCTTGACTTGATAGTGCCGGAGTTGCTAAGCCATGGAACTTTGTAGGGATGTGGGTGCTTCGTCTTGGGCAATTGGAGCTTGGAGCAAAGTTCTTCACTTGCAAGGTTATGACAACTCCCTCCATCGATGATGACCATGACGGATCTTCCATTGATACCGGCCTTGGTGTGGAATATGTGGCTTCTTTGGTCTTCTTCTTGTTGATGTTGAAGAGTCAAGACCTTTGAGACAACAAGAGATAGACTTGAGTCTTCATCGCAAAAGACTTGTTCCATGTCTTCTTCGTTCACTTGCCGGTGTATGGACACATGCTCAAGGGCTTCCATTTCTCCTTCACTCATTGAGTCATAAGTGCCGTCGTTGTTGAGGATCATGGTCCGCTTGTTGGTGCACTCGTAGGACTTGTGGCCTCGGCCTCCGCATGTGAAGCATTTGAAGGAACTCGTCTTGACGGTCTCATCGGTTGGAGTAGATGATGATGAAGCTCTCGACTTGAAGTTGCTCATTGTAGGAGGATGACTTGGGGTTGATGAAGCTTTCTTGATACTCGACTTGTCAATGTTCCTTGTAGAAGGCTTGGTAGATGGTGATGGAGTCGTTGAAGCTTGGGTGTTGGAGAAGCCATATGACTTGGATGATGATGTAGGGTAGAGACCCTAATCGCCTGATCTTTCATGAAAGGAGAGGATCCCGGGGAAATCACGAAGAACACGGGGAAGAACGGAAGGAAAAAACAAGAGGAAATCACTAAACCGACACGAATAAGTCACACATGGGCTAGATCCTCGAGTCCATAGAACGATACACGAATCCATGGACAACTAGGGACGATACACGGTAATCGGTTCTTCTCCGTGAGGAGGTCTTGAATCCACAAGGGGATCTTCCCGTAAAGGGGGCTTGAATCCGCTTGGGGGATCTTCTCCGGTGGAGGCTCGAATCTCCGAGGAGAAGGTAACCAAGTGGATGAGCAAAGCTCTCTCACAAATATGAGCTAAACATTTGCTAACCCTAGAAAGGAGGTGGGAGAGGTCTATTTATACTCTAAGTGCAAATGGGGGCGAAAGTAGGGGTACATGGGCCTCGGCCCGAATCTGGACGCAGCCAGGTACCGGACGTCCGCTGGTGGCCGGTCGTCCGGTGTCTCAGGAGCGGCCGGTCGTCCGGTGTCCTCCGGAAGTCCGCTGGTTCTGCTCTGTGATGGGGGTGCCGGACGTTCGGAAACGTCGGACTTCCGCTGATGTTGGTTCGGATGCAGGTGCGCCGGTCATCCGGTCCGGACCGGACGTCCGCTCGTTTGCTTCGGGTGCAGGGGCACCGATTGTCCGGTCTGGACCGGACGTCCGCTCGCTAGGTCTCGGCTGATGCTTCAGGCGCCGGACGTCCGGTGGATGGGAATTTTCCTTCAGCCCTCCTTCTTCTCATCCATCTTCTTCTTCTTCTTGTCCTTGCTCCTTAGCTTCTCCATGGTACCTGAGTATGCACAAAGAATCCATATGAGGTAGTAGCCATGCTTCATGTGCATCGAAGTGGAATTGTGAGAGGAGAGATGTCACCTCGGTTTCAAGAGCTCTCGCACGTGATCGAGTCATGGGTCCACTAGGCACTTGATGAGACGATGGTAGGTCCATGGGGATGACCTTGGGATGCTCCGCATCATCTCCCCTCCCTTGGGGAAGATCCGACCTCGGATCGAAATCCTCATCACCATGGTACGGGGACCGATCTTTGACGTTGAAGATGTCGCTCACGGAGTACTTGTTGCGTGGGATGTCGATCTTGTATGCGTTGTTGTTGTAGCGGGCAAGCACCTTGAATGGTCCATCGGCTCGTGGTAGTAGCTTGGACTTGCGTTCATTGGAGAAGCGTTCCTTGCGAAGGTGTAGCCACACAAGATCTCCAATGTTGAATATCATGTGATTCTTGTTGACATTGAGCTTGGTTGCGAGTCGTTGTACTTGAAGCTCAATGGTGTGCCTTGTATCTTCATGCATCTTCTTGAGGTGGTTGGCTCGGTCACTCGCGTCCATGTTTGTGCGCTCATGGAGTGGTAGAGGTAGGATGTCCAATGGGGACAACGGGTTGAAACCGTAGACACCCTCGAAGGGGAATTTGCCGGTAGTCGAATGTCTTGAGCGGTTGTAGGCGTACTCGGCGATGGGTAAGCACTCCTCCCACTCCTTGATGTTCTTCTTGATTAGCATGCGAAGAAGGGTGGAGAGCGTGCAGTTTGTCACCTTCGTTTGGCCATCGGTTTGTGGGTGAAAGGCCATGGAGAATAGAAGCTTGATTCAGAGCTTGGAGCATAAGGTCTTCCAAAAGTAACTCAAGAACTTGACGTCGCGGTCCGAGACGATAGTATTTGGCACACCATGTAGATGCAATATTTCCCTACAAAAGAGATTAGCCACCAGTGAAGCATCGTCTATCTTGTTACAAGTAATAAAATGTGCCATTTTTGAGAAACGGTCCACAACGACAAATATAGAATCTTTCCCATTGCGAGTCCTAGGCAAACCAAGAACGAAGTCCATGCTAATGTCTTCCCATGGTTGGTATGGAATCGGTAGAGGCATATAGAGGCCATGAGATGGAGCTTTCGACATAGCTTTGCGACATGTCGAACATCGGCTGGTGAAGCGGTTGACGTCCCGAAACATCTTTGGCCAAAAGTAGCTCTTCGAGAGCGTGGCGAACATCTTGTCGTGTCAGAAATGTCCCATTAAGCCTCCTCCATGTGATTCCTGCAAAAGCAACAAATGAAGGGACGACTTGTGGATGCAAAGTTTGTTAGCTCTCATAATATAGCCGTCTTTGATGTAATAGCGTTCCCAAGATGTATTCGACAAACACTTGGCATAAGGAGTGGCAAAAGTTTCATCATGCTCATACAATTCTTTGATATGCTTGAAGCCAATGACATCTAACTCAAGTTGCGTGACTAGCATGCATATGCGGGAAAGAACATCCGCTACGATGTTTTCTTTACCCTTGATGTACTTGATGACATAGGGAAAAGACTCAATGAATTCACTCCATTTAGCATGACGCTTGTTCAACTTAGTTTGACCCTTAAGATACTTGAGAGTCTCATGATCGATATGAATGATAAACTCATGGGGACGAAAGTAATGTTCCCATTCATGTAAAACGCGGACTAAAGCATATAGCTCTTTGTCATAGATGGGGTAGTTGAGTTGCGCTCCGGAAAGTTTCTCACTAAAGTAAGCTATGGGGCGCTTCTCTTGCGTTAACACACCTCCTATGCCATTACCACTAGCATCGCAATGAATCTCAAAAGGCTTGTCGAAATTGGGTAAAGCAAGCACGAGAGCATGAGTAAGCAAATTCTTAAGCTCATTGAATGCGGTATCTTGGGATGGTCCCCAAACAAACGGCGCATTCTTCTTGCTCAAAGCATGCAAATGCGAAGCAATGGTGCTAAAATCCTTCACAAAGCGACGATAGAAACCCGCAAGACCAAGAAAACTACGCACTTGATGCAAGTTGGTTGGTTGCGGCCAAGTCTTAATAGCATTGATCTTGGACTCATCTACATGAACACCCTTAGAAGAAACCACAAAACCCAAGAAAACGAGTTTATCAACATCAAAAAGGCATTTCTCCATATTAGCATAGATGCGCTTTTTTCTAAGAGTTTGCAAAATGGTGTGGACATGGGTGACATGCTCTTTGATAGATTTGCTAAACACAAGAATGTCATCGAAGTAAACCACAAGAAATATACCAATGTAAGGGCGAAAGACATCATAAGGCGCATAAAAGTGCCCGGTGCTTCCGAGAGACCCATAGGCATGACTAACCTCTCATACAAACCAAACTTGGTTTTGAAGGCGGTTTTCCATTCATCGCCCTCTTGTATGCGGATTTAATAGTAACCACTCTTAAGATCAATTTTGGAAAATATAGTGGCACCACTTAGCTCATCTAGGATATCATCTAGGCGTGGAATGGGATACCTATAACGAACGGTGATAGCATTGATAGGTCTACAATTAGAGCACATGCGAAAACTACCGTCGCGTTTTGGCACAAGAATGACCCGTACGGCACAAGGGCCTACACATCAAACTTTGATGCACATGTCCATGGTCTATGAGATGCTTTACTTGCCTTTGAATTTCTTTGGTTTCTTCGGTGTTGACGCGGTAGGGAGCTTTGTTTGGAAGTGGTGCTCCGGGGATGAGGTCGATGCGGTGCTCAATGCCTCGTAGTGGAGGTAGTCTCGGAGGTAGCTCATCGGGGAAAACATCTTGAAATTCCTGCAAAAGAGAAGACAACACTAGAGGAAGAATGTGAGAAGTGTTAGTTTGTGGTGCATTGTCCTTGCACAACAGGACATAGTGTAGGACACTAGATGGGTTCTCACACACTTCTCTCATCTCACCTTTGGTGGCAAATAGAACTAGGTTCTTGTTTTCGCTCATCGTGGAGGCACTCAATTTGGGCTTGTGGTGCTCACTCCCTTTTTGGTGGTTCACTATCTCACCATTCTCTCCATGATGGGTGGCTTGCTTATCGGCGATCACTTGGCTCGGAGACATCGGGCGTAACACAAACTCCTTTCCTTGCATCTTGAAGCTATAGTGGTTTGTACGCCCATTGTGGATGACTCCTCTATCAAATTGCCATGGCCGTCCAAGGAGAAGATGACAAACGGTCATTGGGATGACGTCGCATTCCAAGGTGTCTTCGTAGGCGCCAATCTTGAAGGAGACTTGCACTCAGTGCTTGACTTGGATGGTACCGGAGTCACTAAGCCATTGCACTTTGTATGGATGTGGATGCTTCGTGGCAATTGGAGCTTGGAGCAAAGTTCTTCACTTGTGAGATTGTGACAACTCCCTCCATCGATGATGACCTTGACGGATCGTCCATTGATGCCGGCCTTGGTGTGGAATATGTGGCATCGTTGGTCTTCTTCTTGGTCATGTTGGAGAGTCAAGACTTTGGACACAACAAGTGCGGGACTTGAGTCTTCATCACAAATGACTTGTTCGTCTTCATTGTTCACTTGGCAGTGCATGGCGACTTGCTCAAGGGCTTCCATTTCTCCATCGCTCATGGAATCATAAGTGCCATCGTCATTGAAGATCATGGTGCGCTTGTTGGTGCACTCATAGGACTTGTGGCCTCGGCCGCCGCAAGTGAAACACTTGAAGGAACTCGACTTGAAGGTCTCATCGGTAGGGGTTGATGATGATGAAGCTCTCGGTTTGAAGTTTCTTGTATTAGGATTGCTTGTGGTTGGCAAAGCTTTCTTGGAATTCGACTTGTCGATGTTGGAAGTAGAGGGTATTGTAGTCGGTGTTGGAGTCGTTCAAGCTTGGTTATTGGAGAAGCCGTAGGACTTGGATGAGAACTTGGCATACTTGAAATCATCTTGCACTTGGTGTTCCGCTTTGGTGGCTTGGTGCACGAGCTCGATGAGATTTGAGTATGGTTGGAAGTCGGCGATCTTCTTGTTAGGATGATTGAGTCCATTCAAGAAACGTGCAATTGTTTTCTCATCATCTTCCGTCACATTGGCTCTTATCATTTCAATCTCCATCTCCTTGTAGTATTCCTCAACTCTCTTGGTTCCTTGCTTGAGTTGTTGGAGTTTCTTGAAGAGGTTGCGGTTGTAGTAGTTAGGCACAAAGCGTGCTCTCATTACATCCTTCATTTGTGCCCAAGTAGTGATGGGTGGTTCATGTGACGCCCCGAGACCGATGCGCCAGGTGTCTGCCAGTTATTCGCCTTCGTTGCCATGTCATTTTCTTGCGTGTTGCATCTTGTCATGTCATCATCCGCATTGCATCTGCATGTTTTCAAAACTTGCATTCGTCCGGGTCCCCCAGTTCCGTCCGTTTTCCGTTCTGAGCCCACACACACTTGCACGCGCCCGCGGCACGACCGAAATATTATTTTATAAGTGGCCGAAAAATGTTCTCGGAATGGGTTGAAAGTTGGCATGCGGTGTTTTTATGTTGTAGGTAGGCCGCCTGCCAAGTTTCATCGCATTCGGAGTTTGTTTGATGCCCCAACGGATAACTACAACAACATTATAGTCAGTCAAAACGTCGGACGTTTTTGGTCTGCGGAAACAGTTGCCGGGCGGCACTCCTCTCCTCTCATCTCAGCCCAGTACAACTCACTGGCAGGCCCTACTTAACTTCTCTCATCAGCCCGCGACCCTCCTCGCGCGCGCGCGCCCGAAAGCTGTCCCCGACCTGGCCCGGGCAGTCGTCACCGTTGGATCCGGATCATCCCCTAACGTCTACAAAACATCTCTGTTTTGTTAATTGGGACTTCCTAGCCTATTTATTCCCGACCGTCCAATTACGATCGGAGGGACGAGGTAGCCTCTAAGCCTAGTCCACCTGCTATATATTCACCGGACCAAACTTTAGCCCAACCATAAAATCTAGGAAGTTTGTCCCTGCCGCCGCCGCACTCATCTCCCACCTCGGGATCTTCCTCGATCCAAAACACCACCAACCAGCCACTCCTCTCGATCCACCTACCACAGCGCCTGCAGCCTCCGTCCGGCTAGCCACGTTGCCGGCGGACCCAACAGATGAGCCTCGCCCCTTCTCCTGCATTCATCCTCTGATCCTCTCTCTTAGTGCTCATCTCTCCCCCCTATTTCTTCCTCTACAGGAACGCCCACGCCGGCCGCTCGCGAAGGCCACGACCATACCCGCCGTTTTCCGCGCCTGCCGGACCCCCTCTACCGCGCCATACTCCTTCCCCGAGCTCCTCCTCGTCGGCCCAGCAGCAGCACCGAGCCACCGGTGAGCAGCAGCGCCTCCTTCCTCCCTGACCGCGTCCATACTGCGACCCTTGCCGGCGAACCCAGCAGCAATGTCGTCCTTCCACCCCTTCATCCTCACGTGCTTCCCCGCACCACCAAAGCCACCAGGACCCCGCCGCCCTGCCAAGTACTTCGCCGGAGCACCGCCATGTCTGCGTGTTCCTCTACTTCATCGCCGCCATGGGTCATGAGTGCCTCGAACCGCCCTGCAATGCCGCCTTGCTTCGATCGGGAATTGGCCCAGCTCCGCGCCGCGTTGACCTCCAGATCCACTGGGTGGACCACACCGTTGCAGGCCTCGATCGCCTCCAGTGCCATCGAAGCCTCGGGCCGCTGCAGGCTCCCTGCCGCGCCTCTGCTTCTATAGTCGAGCAGGTGGGAGATGCCCCTGCCTCGAGCCTTCGTTGACCGTGGCCTCACCCTGGCCCAACTCCAGCGACAACGTAGACCTCCTCCAGCGCCAAGGCCCAGTCCACCCCGGTCTAGATCCGCAGCGCCAGTCGGGCCGATGTGAGCCGCCCTCCAGATCCCCTCTTCCTATTAGGCCAACATGATTTGGCCCAATATCGTTTTTTGAGGCTCTGTGAATTTAGCTATTTATCCCAGGTTTTGCAGTTATACAGAAAACCCCTCATAGTTCAGGCATATAATAACTTAATAACTAAGCATCACATATAAAACTTAATATATGAAACTTGCTTAGAATTTTGTGTAGTTTCATAAATTGCCATTTTCATCTATGATTAAAATGTTTAAAATGCGGTTTGATTAAATTTGCCCCTATGCCATGTTAAAATTCTTTAATTCATAACTAAATAATCGTAACTCGGATTTTAATAAACTTTATATGTAAATGGGGTAGAATTTTGCCTAGTTTAACATGGTGGCATCATCTTGCATGTTTAATAACTATAAAATATAGTTTTGGGTAGAACAGTACCAAAACCTAAATTATGCACATGAGGAGTTTCCGGACTTGTTGTTTGTTGTTCCAGCCTCATTTAAACATGCCTAGATGGGTAGTTTTCATATGCTTCACCTCTTTCCATGCTAACCAACATTTAATTTTGTTGAGTACCTAAACGAGAGAGAACTAAATAAGTCATGTGGTATTTTCTTCAAAATGCAACTCCGTTGCATATTGAGCTCCACTTAATTTGTAGGGTTGCTTGTGCACTTTGCCATGCCATGCCCTCTTTAAACCGGACATGCATCATACCTGGTTGTGCATCATGCCATGTTATGTGGTGGTTGTTTACTATGTTGTTTGCTCCTTTCTGGTGTTTCTTCTTCGGGTTGGTTCCGATAATGTCGCGTTTGTGAGGATCCGTTCGACTTCGTCCGTTTGTCTTCATGGACTCGTTCTTCTTCCTTGCGGGATTTTAGGCAAGATGACCATACCCTCGAAATCACTTCTATCTTTGCTTTCTAGTTGCTCGCTCTTTTGCTATGTCTATGCCGTGATACCTACCAATTGCTTATCATGCCTCCCATATTCTTGAACCAAGCCTCTAACCCACCTTGTCCTAGCAAACCGTTGTTTGGCTATGTTACCGCTTTGCCCAGCCCCTCTTATAGCGTTGTTAGTTGCAGATGAAGATTGGAGCTTGTTCCATGTTTGGAACATGGATATTTTGTTGGGATATCACAATATCTCTTATTTAATTAATGGATCTATATACTTGGTAAAGGGTGGAAGGCATGGCCTTATGCCTCGTGTTTTGTTCCACTCTTGCCGCCCTAGTTTCCGTCATATCGGTGTTATGTTCCCGGATTTTGCGTTGCTTACGCGGTTGGGTTATAATGGGAACCTCTTGACAGTTCGCCTTAAATAAAACTCCTCCAGCAATGCCCAACATTGGTTTTACCATTCGCCACCTAGCCTTTTTTTCCCTTGGGTTCTGCAGACTCAAGGGTCATCTTTATTTTAACCCCCCCGGGCCAGTGCTCCTTTGAGTGTTGGTCCAAACTAGAGCCCCTTGTAGCGCCACCTCGGGGAAAGTGCTCCTCTGAGTGTTAGTCCAAACTAGAGCCCCTTGCAGCGCCACCTCGGGGAAACTCGAGGGCTGGTTTTAGTTGTACGGACTGCTCATCTGAGTGTGCCCTAAGAACGAGATATGTGCACCTCCTATCAGGATTTGTCGGCACATTCAGGCGGTGTTGCTGGACTTGTTTTACCATTGTCGAGGATGTCTTGTAACCTGGATGCCGAGTCTGATCGGAATGTCTTGTGAGAAGGAATATCCTTCGTTGACCGTGAGAGCTTGTGATGGGCTAAGTTGGGACACCCCTGCAGGGATTTGAACTTTCGAAAGCCGTGCCCGCGGTTATGGGCAGATGGGAATTTGTTAATGTCCGGTTGTAGAAATCCTGAAGTTGACCTTAATTAAAATACATCAACCACGTGTGTAACCGTGATGATCTCTTCTCGGCGGAGTCCGCGAAGTGAACACGGTGTTGGAGTTATGCTTGACGTAGGTTGTTTATAGGATCACTTCTTGATCATAGTTGTTCGACCGTGCTTTTGCCTTCTCTTCTCGCTCTCATTTTGCGTATGTTAGCCACCAAATATGCTAGTCGCTTGCTGCAGCTCCACCTCATACCTTTTACCTTACCCATAAGCTTAAATAGTCTTGATCGCGACGGTGTGAGATTGCTGAGTCCCCGTGACTCACAGATACTTCCAAAACCAGCTTGCAGGTGCCGTTGAACCGTGCAGATGACGCAACCAATCTCAAGGAGGAGCACGCTGAAGATCTTGCCCTTTGTGTTGTTTCGTTCTAGTTGATCAGTAGCGGAGCCCACTTGGGGTCGATCAGGGATCTGTGTAACATTTGGGGTACTCTTCTTTTGTTTTGGTTCCGTAGTCGGACCTTGATTCTATCTGGATGATGTAATGCTTTATTCATGTAATTGTTGTGAAGTGGCGATTGTAAGCCAACTATGTATCTCTGTCCCTTATGTATTACATGGGTTGTGTGAAGATTACCTCACTTGCGACATTGCTTTCAATGTGGTTATGCCTCTAAGTCGTGCTTCGACACGTGGGAGATATAGCCGCATCGAGGGCGTTACAAGTTGGTAATCAGAGCCTTCCCCGACCTTAGGAGCCCCCTGCTTGATCGAATCGCTGGCGTTATTGAGTCTAGAAATGTTTTGAGTCATTTAGGAATTATATATATCGGAGAGCTAGGACTTCTTTTTACTCCTCAGTCCCTTCCTCGCTCTGGTGAGGCATCCTGACGTAGAGTTTTGACTCTTCTTTTCTCAAATTTCACTAAAAAAAAATTAGGATCACGCGGGTATCTTGGAATCGTTCCGATGGTTTTGTGACGAGAACATTGTTCTTGGTGCCTCCTGACATTTAGGGGTTGTGGTAGTGTCCCAGGGAGTTGAGCTCCGAGGTGTTGTCATCACAATTTTATCGTTGCAGTTCTGGAATACCTGAGATTAGTTTCACTGACATCGAAAATCTCTTTTATGCAGTTGTTGGTGAGATAACCTCGACGTCACCAAGCACCGGGCGGGAGTTCAGGAGTATTGCCATAACTCTTATAACGGATGCTTTTCGAAGGTTGAGGTAAACGATTTCCGAAGGTTTCTTGGTTATGTGTTGAAGGATGGATACAGCTAGATGTAGGATTTTCTAGTTTGGGTGAGATGTTATGCTTCCCCTATATCCCCAACACCTGATTGCATAACCGGGAAGTTTCGGGAGTTTATAAGTGGGAATTCAAGTAGCTCTTAGGATATCTTTCCAACAGGTGTATGATATGAAATTGGGGTTCGACGTCTAGTGGTCCTCCTATCCACGGTTGGTTTTACAGTGGTCTCGTTGTGTCTTAAAGATTCCTTGGCTATGCCGACTCGGGGACGCTTCGTATGTCATGTGCACTGCCTTGTACATGAGGGTGCTGTACGACTGAGCCCGTGTAGGCCCCACCACGAAAACTTCAGACGAAATCTCTATCATATGTTTGTTCCGGCTTATTCTGCAAGCCAATCCTTTGTTTTGTTTTGAGTTGTGGTATTCGAGTTGCTTCGAAGTCAAATGTTTATTTCATCCCTTGTCTAAGTGGTGTTCTCATATTCCGATGTGAATACTAATCATTCTTGATCATCGAGATTGTCTTGCCAATCCTTTTCAACCGGTGTGCTTCTGTTCAAGCGGATCCGTCCATTTTCAACATCCTCAAGATCTAGTATCAGTTTTTCTCAACGGTGTTTGTTTCATCCGTCTCCAAGTTGCCTTTTATTTTTCCCACCCTCCCACCCTCTTTCCTTCAAGGATTCGGAATTCTTAACCAACTATTATGTTATTGATGAGAAGTCTCTCCATTCTTTCCCGTCAATGTTCTTACCCGGTGGTTCTCTTGAAGATGCTCTACTCGTTCATCATTCTTCATTCTCTTCTTCTTCGGTGGATTCAAATCAAGCTTTCGGTGTTGATCTCATATCCCTTTTTCCTCATTTCAAATACCTTCTCATACCGGTGCACCTCATAATAATTCACTTCTCGCTATTCTTTTGTTCGGGAGTGCTAAAGATATCTCAGAAGGCTCGTCTTGTCTTTCAAGATCAGTTCAACCTATTTCGAGGTTGTTATCTCATTCTAGCCATTTAAATCTTACCGATGCATTCTCTCTTTTAAATCGTTCTATGGTGTTTCTTTTGAGTGGGCCCTAACCCATAGGTCTTTTCCTAGGATCTTACCTGACTCCTCTTATTCTCCCGGAGCTTTTCAAATTCATCTCAAAGTTTGACCCAAGAATGAATTTTCATCAGTCAAATGTACTTCTCCAAGATCTGTCAAATTCTTTTCATCGCTGGCTCAACCTCTTCGTTTTGATTCTTCTGGATTGTCTAAATAATTCATGGTGGTGTTTCTCATCGTCATTCTCGGAGATTTGAAGTCCGAAGAAGAGTTTCTCTCAAATCTTGGCCCGTTCTCTCAAGATTCGTGGTTCTAGCGTTATACCATCCTCTCATGATTGTTTTCGATTGTGAGATTTCTTTTCACCCATCCAGGGTAATTTTGAGTATTTCAGTTTGATTCTCCGGAGCCCATCATCTCATAATTATTCATTCCCAGCTTTCAGTTATCGTTCTCCTAATCTTACCGGTGCATCGATCAATTATCCTCTAATCAGTTCTTGATCTCTTTGTTCTCATGTAACTAAATCCCCTCAAGATTCTTCGTTCGTTTGCTAATTCTTCCCGGTGTTTCTTTATCTTTTCTACGTTCATTTTCAATTCTTACGGTGGTTCGTGCAAGATTCGTCTTCTTTCATTATCATATCAATTCATTCGTCATTTCAATTCCACCGGTGTTTCGTTGAAGACCTTCTCAAGTTGGTGCGATATCTATCTTAATCCTTTCTTCGAGAATAAGTAGTATGCCAAATCCGTTGTTTGTCATCAATTTAAATTGGTGAAGGATACGCATAACGTAATCCTTATTCTTGTTCATCCAAGTGATTAATTCGTTATTCCCGAGGTGCATCAACTTCTTGATTCCAATTGTGTTCAACTTTTTCTTTTCCCGGAGTTTCAAGATCTCTCGGTTATTCTCGTCGCAAGCTTCATCTAATCATTGCAAGGCTTCAACCTTATTCTTTTCATCCTTCACTTCTTTGTGATCAATATTTTAACCGGAGTTCTTCATGGAGGCTCTACATGAGGGTTCATAAAGGATTTAATTCCTTCTCGAAGTTTTCATTGAGATTCTTTTCAGAGGAGCTCAAGAATTCTCCATCTTGCAATCCGGAGTGCAATTCCTTTCTTCCATATCATTGGAAGTGGTATTATGTCATTCTTGATAATTTGAGTTCATGTTTCATGATTCATAGGTTGTTAAGAATGGGGTATTTTAAATCCATCAATCTCGTCATTTGAGTTATCTTGGGTAATATATTTCACCCTAAGCTTTCCCTAAGGATCATTGCTAATTGTGGTGCTCATAAATGATCCAAGTTCTTCATTTATCCTCCCGGTGAAACAAGTTTCTCATCTCCTTGTTGTTATCAATCCAATCTTTTCCCTGAGTGGCAAGTTGTCACCTCATAACGTTGGGATGCCTTCTATAAGACCATATCAAGCCTATTATTTTCGTTTTTGGTGTTCCAACAACTCCGTTCGACTTTTCTCCCGAGGATGCCTTTTCAAGCTCTTTTGTGGCACAACTCGGCATTTTCTTCCACATTCTTTTATTTTAATTATTTATCGTCTATTCTTTTGTTCCGGAGGCATGGTGATGTTGCTCTCTTCAATCCATCATATTGTTTGTCAAGATCATGTCCTTTTCATGCCTATCCATTTACCCGGAGTGTGGTGCCATTCTGCTCAAGCTCTTTTCGCCTTATCAAGCCTTGCATCTCTTTTCAACCGGAGTGCTGTCTGAGATTTTTCCTACCCCTTGTTCCATTCATTCTATAGTTCCGAAGGCAGTGTGTTGTGGTTTCTTCAAGTATCTTCTGATCTTACCAAGTTCTTATTCAATTCCTTTTCTTTTCAATCGAAGTGCTGCCCGAAGTTATTCTTCCTTGTTCCTCTTTTTCTAACGGAGTGTTTTCAACTTCGTTCATCTCCATTACATTCTTTCTTTCAATTTGTTCAACTTCTCAAGGTTCTTTGGATTCACTTGTTTGTCAAAGAAGCAACTTAGTTTTACCTCTTCTTTTTCTCCTCCGTTTTCCCTCCGGTGCCATTCTAGATCTCGGGACGAGATCCTCTCGTAGTGGTGGAGTGTTGTGACGCCCCGATACCGATGCGCCAGGTGTCTGCCAGTTATTCACCTTCGTTGCCATGTCATTTGCTTGTGTGTTGCATCTTGTCATGTCATCATCCGCATTGCATCTGCATGTTTTCAAAACTTGCATTCGTCCGGGTCCCCCAGTTCCGTCCGTTTTCCGTTCTGAGCACAGACACACTTGCACGCGCCCGCGACACGTCTGAAATATTATTTTATTAGTGGCCAAAAAATGTTCTCGGAATGGGTTGAAAGTTGGCATGCGGTGTTGTTATGTTGTAGGTAGGCCGCCTGCCAAGTTTCATCGCATTCGGAGTTTGTTTGATGCCCCAATGGATAACTATAGCGAAATTATAGTCGGTCAAAAGGTCGGACGTTTTCGGTCTGCGGAAACAGTTGCCGGGCGGCACTCCTCTCCTCTCATCCCCACCCACTACCACTCACCGCCAGGCCCTACCTAACCTCTCTCGTCAGCCCGTGACCCTCCTTGCGCGTGCGCCCGAAAGCTGTCCCGGACCCGACCCGGGCAGTTGTCACCATTGTATCCGGATCATCCCCTAACGTCTACAAAACATCTCTGTTTTGTTAATTGGGACTTCCTAGCCTATTTATTAGCGACCGTCCTATTACGATCAGATGGACGAGGTAGCCCAACCCTAAAATCTAGGAAGTTTGTCCCTGCCGCCGCCGCACTCATCTCCCACCTCGGGATCTTCCTCGATTCAAAATGCCACCAACCAGCCACTCCTCTCGATCCACCTACCACAACGCCTGCAGCCTCCATCCGGCTAGCCACGCCGCGGGCGGACCCAACAGATGAGCCTCGCCCCTGCTCCTTCATTCCTCCTCTGATCCTCTCTCTTACTGCTCATCTCTCCCCCCTGTTTCTTCCTCTACAGGATCGCCGGCCGCTCGCGAAGGCCACGACCAGACCCGCCGTTTCCCGCGTCTGCCGGACCCCCCTCTACCGCGCCGTACTCCTTCCCCGAGCTCCTCCTCGTCGGCCCAGCAGCAGCACCGAGCCACCGGCGAGTAGCAGCGGCTCCTTCCTCCCTGACCGCGACCATACCGCAACCCTTGCCGGTGAACCCAGCAACAATGTCGTCCTTCCACCCCTGCATCCTCCCGTGCTTCCCCGCACCACCGAAGCCACAAGGAACCCGCTGCCCTGCCAAGTACTTCGCCGGAGCACCGCCATGTCTGCGTGTTCCTCTACTTCATCACCGCCATGGGTCACGAGCGCCTCGAACCGCCCTGCAATGCCGCCTCGCTTCGATCGGGAATTGGCCCAGCTCCGCGCCTCGTTGACCTCCAGATCCACTGGGTGGACCACACCGCTGCAGGCCTCGATCGCCTCCAGCGCCATCGCAGCCTCGCGCCGCTGCAGGCTCCCTGCCGCGCCTCTGCCTCTGCAGTCGAGCGGGAGGGAGGCGCCCCTGCCTCAAGCCTTCCTTGACCGTGGCCTCACCCTGGCCCAACTCCAGCGACAACGTAGACCTCCTCCAGCGCCAAGGCCCAGTCCACCCCGGTCCAGATCCGCAGCGCCAGTCGGGCCGATGTGAGCCGCCCTCCAGATCCCCTCTTCCTGTTGGGCCAACAGGATTCGGCGCAGTATCTATTTTTTTAGGCTCTATGAATTTAGCTATTTATCCCAGGTTTTCTAGTTTTACAGAAAACCCCTCATAGTTCAGGCATATAATAACTTAATAACTAATCATCACATGTAAAAACTTAATATATGAAACTTGCTTAGATTTTTGTCTAGTTTCATAATTTGCCATTTTCATCTATGATTAAAATGTTTAAAGTGCGGTTTGATTAAATTTGCCCCTATGCCATGTTAAAATGCTTTAATTCGTAACTAAATAACCGTAACTCGGATTTTAATAAACTTTATATGTAAATGGGGTAGAATTTTGCCTAGTTTAACATCGTGGCGTCATCTTGCATGTTTAATAACTATAAAATATGGTTTAGGGCAGAACAGTACCAAAACCTAAATTATGCACATGAGTGGTTTCCGGACTTGTTGTTTGTTGTTCCGGCCTCATTTAAACATGCCTAGATGGGTAGTTTTCATATGCTTCACCTCTTGCCATGCTAACCAACATTTAATTTTGTTGATTACCTAAACGAGAGAGAACTAAATAAGTCATGTGGTGTTTTCTTCAAAATTCTAGTCCGTTGCATATTGAGCTCCACTTAATTTGTAGGGTTGCTTGTGCACTTTGCCATGCCATGCCCTCTTTAAACCGGACATGCATAATACTTGGTTGTGCATCATGCCATGTTATGTGGTGGTTGTTTACTATGTTTTTTGCTCCTGTCCGATGTTGCTTCTTCGGGTTGGTTCCGATAATGTCGCGTTTGTGAGGATCCATTCGACTTCGTCCGTTTGTCTTCATGGACTCGTTCTTCTTACTTGCGGGATTTCACGCAAGATGACCATACCCTCGAAATCACTTCTATCTTTGCTTGCTAGTTTCTCGCTCTTTTGCTATGCCTATGCCGCGATACCTACCAATTGCTTATCATGCCTCCCATATTGTTGAACCAAGCCTCTAATCTACCTTGTCCTAGCAAACCGTTGTTTGGCTATGTTACCGCGTTGCTCAGCCCCTCTTATAGCGTTGTTAGTTGCAGGTGAAGATTGGAGCTTGTTCCATGTTTGAAACATGGATATTTTGTTGGGATATCACAATATCTCTTATTTAATTAATGCATCTATATACTTGGTAAAGGATGGAAGGCTCGGCCTTATGCCTGGTGTTTTGTTCCACTCTTGCCGCCCTAGTTTCCGTCATATCTGTGTTATGTTCCCGGATTTTGCGTTCTTTACCCAGTTGGGTTAAAATGGGAACCCCTTGATAGTTCGCCTTGAATAAAACTCCTCCAGCAATACCCAACATTGGTTTTACCATTCTCCACCTAGCCTTTTCTTTCCCTTGGGTTCTGCAGACTCAAGGGGCGTCTTTATTTTAACCCCCCCGGGCCAGTGCTCCTCTGAGTGTTGGTCCAAACTAGAGCCCCTTGCAGCGCCACCTCGCGAAAACTCGAGGGCTAGTTTTAGTTGTACGGACTGCTCATCTGAGTGTGCCCTGAGAACGAGATATGTGCAGCTCCTATCGGGATTTGTCGGCACATTTGGGCGGTGTTGCTGGACTTCTTTTACCATTGTCGAGGATGTCTTGTAACCTGGATGCCGAGTCTGATCGGAATGTCTTGGGATAAGGAATATCCTTCGTTGACCGTGAGAGCTTGTGATGGGCTAAGTTGGGACACCCCTGCAGGGATTTGAACTTTCGAAAGTCGTGCCCGCAGTTATGGGCAGATGGGAATTTGTTAATGTCCGGTTGTAGAAAACCTGAAGTTGACCTTAATTAAAATACATCAACCGCGTGTTTAACCGTGATGGTCTGTTCTCGGCGGTGTCCGGGAAGTGAACACGGTGTTGGGGTTATGCTTGACATAGGTTGTTTCTAGGATCACTTCTTGATCATTGTTGTTCGACCGTGCTTTTGCCTTCTCTTCTCGCTCTCATTTCCGTATGTTAGCCACCAAATATGCTAGTCGCTTTCTGCAGCTCCACCTCATACCTTTTACCTTACCCATAAGCTTAAATAGTCTTGATCGCGAGGGTGTGAGATTGCTGAGTCCCCGTGACTCATAGATACTTCCAAAACCAGCTTGCAGGTGCCGTTGAACCATGCAGATGATGCAACCAAGCTCAAGGAGGAGCTCGCTGAAGATCTTGCCCTTTGTGTTCTTTCGTTCTAGTTGATTAGTAGCGGAGCCTAGTTGGGGTCGATTGGGATTTGTGTAACATTTGGGGTAGTCTTCTTTTATTTTGGTTCCGTAGTCGGACCGTGATTGTATCTGGATGATGTAATGCTTTATTCATGTAATTGTTGTGAAGTGGCGTTTGTAAGCCAACTATGTATCTCTGTCCCTTATGTATTACATGGGTTGTGTGAATATTACCTCACTTGCGACATTGCTTTCAATGCGGTTATGCCTCTAAGTCGTGCTTCGAAATGTGGGAGATATAGCTGCATCGAGGGCGTTACAGTTCACCACTTGCCTCATGGCACTCTCTTGACGCGGAGGGTTGTCAACCTCGTGTTGCTCTTGTCGCGTAGGATTCCCATTGTCGTCATGCTCTTGATGAACTTGATGGTCTTGGCAAGCTTGTGGAGGAGCGCGTCGAGCTCGAGGAGGAACTAGATGATGCATGCGAGCTTGAAATTGTCGTTCTTGAATTTCTTCGTGAAGTGCTTCCTCTTGTTCATGGGCTTGTCGGCCTCGGTCGGCAACGGGTCGACTCGCATCGCATAGAGATTGTTGCACCTCAAGTGCTTGAGCGTCACGGAGTTGTTGTTCTTGACATTGAGCCTCGGCATCTTGTGCATTTTGGTGTAGACGCGCGCGTTCTTCCTCTTCGTGTTGGCGTTGTCGTTGCCGTTCTCGTGCTAGCGCAAAGGCTTCTTTGGTTTGACGTCGTCGATGTTCTTGTGAGTCGGTGTCTCGAAGTGGATTGAGGTTTGCTTGACGCTCGTTGCGCGTGGCACGTCAAAGAGTGTTTGAAGACGGTGTACTTGAGCCGGAGAGGGTAAAGTCGGAATGGCGACTTGAACGGCTCCTTCTTGAAGTGGAAGAAGAGCGGTTGAGCAACAAAGCGCGAATCTTGTCCATCCTTGCATCATTCTCTTGCTTGTGATCGTCGAGCTTGTGTTTGAAGTAGTCCCTTGTACGTTGCTCAGAAAGTCACAAGTCGGCGGCAAGGTTGTCGATGCCTTCACTCATAGCTTGTTGCTCTTGATGCAAAGCACGTTGTGCACCAAAGAGGTGACTCTTGGTGACAAAGGAGTTCATGTCGTCGTCTTCCTCCACGAAGAGTGGGTTGGTATAAGTACTTGGCCTATCCATCACTCCAAGACAAATGTGAGTGGTAGAAAGAGAAGAACGAATACCAAATGTACCTTGACCGAAGTTGAAAGTGAATCGATGATCACTCCAATGTAGGACAAGGAAATAGCCCAATTGGTACGAATTCTCATCGGTTTCTCACACCTACACAAGTAAAAGCTTATGGTGGAGCTTGGTTAGGATGGTGGCACAATTTTTAATGTGAATGTGAGCAAGATTCAATAATGTTGGAAAAGATTCGCAAGATGCAATGCAACAAGTAGACCAAGCATATACGGTACATGGAAACACACGCACAAAAAGATAAGTGGGGTTGTGCAACCAAGGGTGAGCCAAAATGTGGAATCCACAAAAATGCTCTTGTTGCACAACACTAGAGAGACGCTAGCACGATTGCACGGTAGGCGGATACAAGAACTTGTGCACAACCTACTTAGCAAAAATGCAACGACTTCTATCCCAAATATGTTCTCTGCATGGTGTTGCTATGATATGATCCAAAATGATCGAGTATGACAATCTTAATGTTGGATGATGCTATGGTTCTTGCTTAAAATCTCTTTGCTTATCTTTCCTCTTTTCTTAAAAGCTTGGTTGGCTCTTTGATCTTTGAGCTCTTTTCTCATGCAATGCTTGACGAACCAAGATAGCAAGTGAGTATGCGATGACAAATTTGTGACACAAGAGAAGATACCAATATAGGAAACAATGATGTATGTATGTATGCTATGGGAAGTATGATCACTAATGTGCACAAGTCTCATTGCCGGCAATACTCAATGGCTAGTCTCGATGGGTAAGCAACGCAAAGGAGTAAGGCTATGATGGCTATCAATGTAATGGCAAGAGTGATATGTCCAATACCTAGATGAGGTTACTGGTCTTGCTTCCGGTATGGTGTCAAAATGGTGGCACGAATACCAAGTCATAGTCGAGGTGCTTGTTGTTGATGACGCGTCTGTGGCGAAAATGAGCGGCGATGATGTCGATGTCAAACCGTACCTAGATAGCCGAAACACAAAAGGATATGGTACCGCAACTCAAATTATCAAAACCAACTGCGACCAAAAGCGTTGGAGTAGGTAGCGGGTAAGTGGTGGTGTGGGATGGGATATTGGAAATGTTTGCGGAAGTCGGTGGTGGTGTAGCTGAAGAAGTGGTGGAAGCCTAAACAAAAGTTTGAGTGAAATCAGTTCCAGAGTAGCGGTCATCCGGAAATGGACGGATGTCCGGTCACTGGACGTCCGGTAGGGTCAGAAATCCGCTAATTTCAGGTCGGTTTAGACGTTCTGGTCGTCAGGTGGTTCCTGCGGCTCCAGACGTCTGGTAAGTTGCGGTCGTCCGGTGGGTCGGGTTCAAAAATGATATGATTTCGTGGATTTTGGATGGATTTCGAGGTGGGAATGGTGGGGGATGGTTAGATCCACTTCCAACACAACAACTTCGCGGATCAAAACCAACAAAACATCATCAAAACTCACAAAACACAAGAAAAATTGTTGGGGCTATTTTTGTGGGGATTTTTGGATTAGGACGAAAAACAACAAAATCAAGCTAGAAAACGAAGAGGGGGGCTCCTAAATTGTGATCAACCTTGCTGTGGGTACCAATATGGTGTAGGGTAGAGACCCTAATCGCCCGATCTTTCACGAAAGGACGGATCCCGGGGAAATCTCGAAGAACATGGGGAAGAACGGAAGGAAAACACAAGAGGAAATCACTAAACCGACACGAATATGTCACACATGGGCTAGATCCTTGAGTACATAGAACGATACACGAATCCACGGACAACTAGGGACGATACACGGTAATCGGTTCTTCTCCGTGAGGAGGTCTTGAATCCACTAGGGGATCTTCCCGTAAAGGGGGCTTGAATCCGCTTGGGGGATCTTCTCCGGTGGAGGCTCGAATCTCCGAGGAGAAGGTAACCAAGTGGATGAGCAAAGCTCTCTCACAAATATGAGCTAAACATTTCCTAACCCTAGAAAGGAGGTGGGAGAGGTCTATTTATAGTCTAAGTGCAAATGGGGGCGAAAGTAGGGGTACATGGGCCTCGGCCCGAATCTGGATGCAGCCAGGTACCGGACGTCCGCTGGTGGCCGGTTGTTCGGTGTCTTAGGAGCGGCCGGTCGTCCGGTGTCCTCCAGACGTCCGCTGGTTCTGCTCTGTGATGGAGGTGCCGGATGTCCGAAAACATCGGACTTCCGCTGATGTTGGTTCGGATGCAGGTGTGCCGGTCGTCCGGTCCGGACCGGACATCCGCTCGTTTGCTTCGGGTGCAGTGGGACCGGTCGTCCGGTTTGGACCGGATGTCCGCTCACTGGGGCTCGGCTGATGCTTCAGGTGCCGGACGTCCGGTCCCGGCCGGTCGTCCAGTGGCTGGGGCTTTTCCTTCAGCCCTCCTTCTTCTCCGTCTTCTCATCCATCTTCCTCTTCTTCTTGTCCTTGCTCCTTAGCTTCGCCATGGTACCTGAGTATGCACAAAGTATCCATATGAGGTAGTAGCCATGCTTCATGTGCATCTAAGTGGAATTGTGAGAGGAGAGATGTCACCTCGGTTTCAAGAGCTCTTGCACGTGATCGAGTCATGGGTCCACTAGGCACTTCATGAGACGATGGTAGGTCCATGGGGATGACCTTCGGATGCTCCGCATCAGATGAGAACTTGGCATACTTGTAATCATCTTGCACTTGACGTTCCGCTTGGGTAGCTTGATGCACTAGCTCGATGAGGTTCGAGTATGGTTGGAAGTCAGTGATCTTCTTGATAGGATGGTTGAGTCCATTCAAGAAACGTGCCATAGTTTGCTCATCATCTTCCGTGACGTTGGCTCTTATCATGGCAATCTCCATCTCCTTGTAGTACTCTTCGACGCTCTTGGTTCCTTGCTTGAGTAGATGAAGTTTCTTGAAGATGTCGTGGTTGTACTAGGTAGGAACGAAGCGTGCTCTCATGACATCCTTCATTTGCGCCCAAGTAGTGATGGGTGGTTCACCTCTTGCCTCACGGCACTCAATGACTTGTTCCCACCAAACGAGGACATAGTCTTGGAACTCAAGGGATGCCATCGCGATCTTCTTCTCTTCTTCATAGTTTTGCAAATGGAAGATGTTGATGACCTTCAATGCCCATGAAAGGTACTCTTCGGGATCGTTGCTTACACTGAACTTGGGCATGGTGAACTTTACACTACTGGGGAAAAGCCTATACACAGAATCTTACCAGCAGTGTGCTTTAAAATCAGGCGCTGCTGCTAAGTAGTAGTAGCGCGGTTTTTTAACCCTCGCTACTACTAAGTTGGTAGCAGTACCGCTGGTTTTTACCCTCGCTACTACTAAGCGGTCTCTATCGTGCCCCCCGGGACATGCCATAGTAGTAGCGCGGGTTTTTAACCCTCGCTACTACTAAGTTGATAGCAGTAGCGCTGGTTTTTACCCCTCGCTACTACTAAGCGGTCTCTACCATGCCCCTGGGTCATGCCATAGTAGTAGCGAGGGTTATAAACCCGCGCTACTACTAAGTTTTTACCCCTCGCTACTACTAAGAGGTCTCAACCGTGCCCCTCCGGGACATGCCATAGTAGTAGCGAGGGGTAAAATCCCTCGCTACTTCTAAAGGTCCCATTTTTAAACTCAACCCCCCCTCGTGGATCACCTTTTCGGTTTTTTAAAAAGCAAAAGAAAATGATAAAAACTTCAAAAATTAAAATCCTTCGAGATGTAGTTATGTTACTACATCTACTAGTTAGGAAAATTTAAAAACTTAAATTTGGACATGTTTTGCAAAAAGTGTAGGGAAAATGTAAAATGGCTATAACTTTTGCATACGATGTCAGAAAAAAACGTATAATATATCAAAATGTTCAGCACGAAAATCCGCATACGATGGAGGCCGCCTACAGCCTGTTTGCAAATTTTTAGAATCCTCAAATTCTAAAAGGAAAAAAAGTTATGCTCAAATTTGAGTTTTTTTATTTTGGTCAAATCCGGTGAAACTGTGGTCAAACTACTTATTCAAGAAGTATTAGTGTTACTAAATAATTATTCAAGAATATTAGTGTTACTAAATAATTATTTTAGTTTTTTGGAATTTTGGTCAAATCTGGTCAAACTGTGGTCAAACTTTGGTCAAAATGTGGTCAAACTCCTTATTCAAGAAATATTAGTGTTACTAAATAATTATTGTTTTTTAGGACAATAGTTTTAAACTCAAACAGCGAAATGTGTGACTTCATGCTCAAGCTAAACTCCCGAGGGTTAATAGGACTGACATCTTACTATTGTCAGGAAAACAACAAGTGCAGACTTGGAATCGAGGGAGAATAGAACCCGGAAGTTAAGCGTGCTCAGGCTGGAGTAGTGAGAGGATGGGTGACCATCCGGGAAGTTAGATGATTTGGAATGATGAGGGGTGATTAGAGTTTAAATTGAGCAGTGATGAGGGTGATTAGAGATTAGAGGTTAAAATAATTCAGAAATTTGAAAATTCGCGCAAAAAATTCGAAAAAAAATTCCGCGGGTTAGTAGTAGCGCGGATTTTTACCCACACTACTACTAACGGACATAGTAGTAGCGTGGGTGGCACCCGCGCTGCTGCTATACGTTAGCAGTAGCGCCGGCCCCCGTGCTGCTAATAGGCCCAGAACCCGCGTTGCTGCTAGGCTTTTCCCTAGTAGTGTTAGCTTGCCGTAGCGTTGCTCTTCATTGTGTTGGGGTCGGGGATGATGATGCCCATCTTGTTGATGATCGTCAAACTCGTTGTGCCCTTGGCGAGGAGGGTTGTCAACCTCGTGTTGCTCTTGTCGTGGAGGATTTCCATTGATTTCCTTGGCGAGCTTGTCGAGGAAGTTGTTGAGGTGGACGTTGCACGCGAGCTTGAAATCTTCGTTTGTGAGCTTCTTTGCGAAGTGATTCTTCATGTTCACGAGCTTGTCGGCCTTGGTTGGCTACGGATCGACTTGAATCTTGGAGGGCACGTTGCGCCTCAAGTGCTTGAGCTTCACGGAGTTGTTGTTCTTGGCGTTGTGCCTCGATATCTTGTGCATCTTGGTGTAGATGCGCTCGCTATTCCTCTTCATGTTGGCATTGTCGTTGCCGCTCTCGTGCTAGCGCAAAAGCTACTTGGGTTTGACATTGTCGGTTCTCTTGAGAGTCGATGTCGCATAGAGGATTGAGGCTTGCTTGATAGTCGTTGCGCGCGGCACGTCGAAGAGTGTTCGATGTCGGTGTATTTGATCCAGAGAGGGTGAAGTCGGAGTGTCGACTTGAGCGGCTCCGTCTTGATTAGGACAAAGTGGAAGAAGAGCGGTTGAGCAACAAAGCACGAATCTCTTCCATTCTTGCGTCATTCTCTTGCTTGTGATCGTCGAGCTTGTGGTCGAAGTAGTCCCTTGTACGTTGCTTGGAGAGTCGCAAGTCGGCGGCGAGGTTGTCGATGCGTTCACTCATTGCTTGTTGCTCTTGATGCAAAGCACGTTGTGCACCAAAGAGGTGGCTCTTGGTGACTGATACCTCTTGAGCACTTGCGTTGGTTTTCCCTCGAAGAGGAAAGGGTGGTGCGGCAAAGTAGCGTAAGTATTTCCTTCAGTTTTTGAGAACCAAGATATCAATCCAGTAGGAGGCTACGCACGAGTCCCTCGCACCTACACAAAACAAATAAATCCCCGCAAAGAACGCGATAATGGGTTGTCAATCCCTACACGGTCACTTACGAGAGTGAGATCTGATCGATATGATAAGATAATATTTTTGGTATTTTTATAACAAAGATGCAAAGTAAAATAAAAGGCAATGAAAATAACTAAGTATTGGAAGATTAATATGATAAAGATAGACCCGGGGGCCATAGGTTTCACAAGTGGCTTGTCTCAAGAGAATAAGTAATTTATTGTGGGTGAACAAATTACTATTGAGCAATTGACAGAATTGAGCATAGTTATGAGAATATCTAGGTATGATCATGTATATAGGCATCACGTCTGAGACAAGTAGACCGACTCCTGCCTGCATCTAATACTATTACTCCACACATCGACCGCTATCCAGCATGCATTTAGAGTATGAAGTTCATAAGAACAGAGTAATGCCTTAAGCAAGATGACATGATGTAGAGGCATAAATTCATGCAATATGATAAAAACCCCATCTTGTTATCCTCGATGGCAACAATACAATACATGCCTTGCTGCCCCTACTATCACTGCGAAAGGACACCGCAAGATTGAACCGAAAGCTAAGTACTTCTCCCATTACAAGAAAGATCAATCTAGTAGGCCAAACCAAACTGACAATTCGAAGAGACTTGCAAAGATAACCAATCATACATAAAAGAATTCGGAGAAGATTCAAATATTGTTCATAGATAAACTTGATCGTAAACCCACAATTCATCGTTCTCAACAAACACACCGCAAAAGAAGATTACATCGAATAGATCTCCACAAGAGAGGGGAGAACTTTGTATTGAGATCCAAAAAGAGAGAAGAAGCCATCTAGCTAATAACTATGGACCCGTAGGTCTGAGGTAAACTACTCACACTTCATCGGAGAGGCTATGGTGTTGATGTAGAAGCCCTCCGTGATCGACGCCCCCTCCGGTGGAGCTCCAGAACAGGCCCCAAGATGGGATCTCGTGGATACAGAAAGTTACGGCAGTGGAATTAGGGTTTTGGCTCCATATCTGATCATTTGGGGGTACGCAGGTATATATAGAAGGAAGAAGTACATCGGTGGAGCAACAGGGGGCCCATGAGTGTGGAGGGCGCGCCTGGGGGGGTAGGCGTGCCCCCTACCTCATGGCTCATGGGTCTTGTTCGTTCCAAAAATCACGTTCCCGAAGGTTTTATTCCGTTTGGACTGCGTTTGAAATTCCTTTTCTTCGAAACCAAAAATAGGCAAAAAAACAACAATTCTGGGCTGGGCCTCCGGTTAATAGGTTAGTCCGAAAAATAATATAAAAGTGGATAATAAAGCCCAATAATGTCCAAAACAGTAGATAATATAGCATGGAGCAATAAAAAATTATAGATACGATGGAGACGTATCAGTGACGTAGGAGTTCATGTCGTCGTAATGCTCAATGAAGAGTGGGTTGGTAGAAGTACTTGGCCTATCCATCATACCAAGAGAAAAATGTGAGTGGTAGAAAGAGAAGAACATATACCAAATGTACCTTGACCGAAGTTGAAGGTGGATCAATGATCACCCTAATGTGGGACATGGAAATAGCACAATTGGTACCAATTCTTGTCGGTTTTTCACACCTACACAAGTAAAAGATTATGGTGGAGCTTGGTTAGGATGGTCGCACAAAATTTGATGCAATTGTAAGTGAGCTTCAATAATGTTGGAAAAGATTCGCAAGTTTGCAATGCAAGAAGTAGACCAAGCAATATACAGTACACGAAGACACACACACAAAAATATAAGTGGGGTCGTGCAACCAAGGATGAGCCAAAATGTGGAATCCACAAAAATGCTCATGTTGCACAACGCTAGAGAGACTCTAGCATGATTGCACAATAGGCGGATACAAGACTTGTGGACAACCTACTAAGCAAAAATGCAATGACTTCTATTCCAAGTATGCTCTATGTATGGTGTTTCGATGCTATGACCCAAGATGATCTAGTATGACAATCTTAATGTTGTATGGTGCTATGGTTCTTGCTTAAAAGCTCTTTGTTTATCTTTCCCTTTTGCTTAAAAGCTTGTTTGGCTCTTTGTTGTTTTAGCTCTTTTCTCATGCAATGCTTCACGAACCAAGATAGCAATTGTGTATGTGATGAAAACCTTGTGACACAAGAGATGATACCAATATATGCACCAATGATGTATGTATGCTATGGGAAGTATGATCACTAATGTGCACAAGTCTAATTGCTATCAATACTCAAAAGCTAGCCTCGATGGGTAAGCGACGCAAAGGAATAAGGTAATGATGGCTATGAATGTAATGACAAGAATGATGTGTCCAATACCAAAATGAGGTTACCGCTTCTTGCTTACGGTATGGTGTCAAAAGGGTAGCACAAATACCAAGATGTAGTTGAGGTAGTCGTTGTTGATGACGTGTCTGCGGCAAAGATGAGCGGCGGTGATGTTGATGTCGAACCGTACCTAAATAGCCGAAACACAATAGGACACGGAACCGCAACTCCAATTCCCAAAGCTCGAAGTGGAAAAACGTGTCGGAGAGCGAAAAGGGTAAGCAATGGTGGTGGTATGTGGAAGTGGTGATGGTGTATAGGTGGTGGGAGTGTGTATGCGGAAGTGGGGCGGTGGTGGTGACTAAACTAAAAAAATTCAGTTTCGTCAGGTATCGTTGGGCGTCCGGGATGGGCCGGTCATTCGGTCGTCGGAGGTCCGGTGTGTGGGAACATTTCGGGCACGGGATGAACTGCACGTGGGCGGGGTGGATGTGGTGAAATATGTCAAATTCGGCCGGTTTCGTGGGTGGAAAAGGTGGGGAAAGGGGGGAAAAAGCTAGATCGACTTAAGACAAAGCAAATCCACGGATCAAATCCAACAAAACTTCGTCAAACAAACAAATCACAAAAAAAATTGGGGCTATTTTTGGTGGGGATTTTCGAAATTCGGGAAGAACACAACAAAATCAAGCTAGAAAACGAAGAGGGGAGGCTCTGAAATCATGATCAACGTGGCTCATGATACCACGATGATGTAGGGTTGAACCCTAGACGGCCGATTTTTCACGAAAGGGGCGGATCCCGCGATGAACACAAAGAACACAAGGGGAAACACGAGGGGGAATCACAAAGGGGGACAAGGTGAAACACTCAAACCAACAAGATTAAGTCACACATGTGCTAGATCCACGAGTACGTAAGAGATCACACGATCCAAGGACAACTAAGGATGATTCAAAGGTATCCGGTCTTCTCCGTGAGGAGGTCTTGAGGTCTTTTCCGCAAGGAGGTCTTGAATGCAAAGGGATCTTCTCCGAAGAGGGGTCGCGGTCTCCCTCATGGAGTAGATCCGATGTGGATGAGCAATGCTATATCTCTATTATGAGATAAACCAATGCTAACCCTAGCTAGAAGGAATAGGAGGTGTATTTGTAGTCTTAGTGCAAAAGAGGGGCGAAGGGGTACATGGGCTGCGGGCCAATACGTAACAGCACACAGGTGTTGGACGTCCCTAGATTCGGCTCGGGTGGTCTTCGGTCGGATATCTAGTCGGGGTCGGTCGTCCGGGCGGCTTTGGAAATCCGTAGTTTTGGTTCCGGTGTGGGTATGTCGGACGTCTGGGCTGGGTCGGACATCCGGAGCCTGGAGATCGTCGGACGTCCGGCCCTGGTCGGTCGTCCGGAGCCTGTAGCTTCTTCCGCATCTCTTCTTGTTCACGTTCATCTTCCTCTTCTGATTCTCCTTTCTCCTTAGCTTCTTCATAGCTAACTCCTTGACACCTGAGTATGCATAATGTCTCCGTTTGAGGTAGTAGCCATGTCTCATGTGCATCGAAGTGAACTTGTGAGAGGAGAGATGTCACCTCGGTTTTGAGAGCTCTTGCACGTGCTCGTGTTATGGATCCGCTAGGCACTTGGTGAGACGATGTTAGGTCCATGGGGATAACCTTGGGATGCTCCGCATCATCTCAACTCCCTTGGGGAAGATCCAAGCTCAGATCAAATTCTTCATCACCATGGTAGGGCGAAAGGTCCTTGACATTGAAGATGTCGCTCATGTTGTACATGTCACGCGGGAGGTCAATCTTGTACGCGTTGTTGTTGTAGCGTGCGAGCACCTTGAAGGGTCCATCAGCTCAAGGTAGAAGTTTGGACTTGCATTCGGCGGGGAAGCGGTCTTTGTGAAGGTGTAGCCACACAAGATCACCAATGTCGAATACCATGGGTTGCTTGTTGATGTTGAGCTTGGTCGCAAGTCGTTGTACTTGGCGCTCGATGGTGTGCCTTGTATCTTCATGCACCTTCTTGAGATGGTTCACACGTGCACTTGCATCCAAATTGATGCGCTCTTGTAGTGGTAGAGGGAGAATGTCCAATGGGGACAATGGGTTGAATCCGTAGATGACCTCGAAGGGGGACTTGCCGGTTGTTGAGTGTCTTGCTCGGTTGTAGGTGAACTCGGTGATTGGTAGGCACTCCTACCACTCCTTGACGTGTTTTCTTGATGAGCATGCGAAGTAGAGCGGAGAGTGTGCGGTTGGTCACCTCCGTTTGGCCGTCGGTTTGTGGATGATACGCCATGGAGAAGAGTAGCTTGATCCGAGCTTGGCGCATAGGGTCTTACAAAAGTAGCTTAGGAACTTGACGTCATGGTCCGAGACGATCGTCTTTGGCAGTCCATGTAGACGCAATATTTCCCTACAAAAGAGATTGGCAACATGTGAAGCATCGTCTATCTTGTTGCAAGGAATGAAATGTGCCATCTTAGAGAAGCGGTCCGCAATGACAAATACTGAATCCTTTCCAATTCTAGTCCTAGGCATTCCAAGTACGAAATCCATGCTAATGTCTTCCCATGGTTGATTTGGAATTGGGAGAGGCATGTAAAGGCCATGGGATTGAGCTTTAGACTTAGCTCTGCGACATGTAGAGCATCGGTTGGTGAAGCGGTTGATGTCGCGAAACATCTTGGGCCAATAGTAGTTCTTGGAGAGCATGGCGAAAGTCTTGTCACGTCCAACATGTCACATTAATCCTCCTCCATGACATTCCTGTAAAAGCAACAAGTGAAGAGAAGACTCGGGGATGCAAAGCTTGTTAGCTATGATAAGATATCCATCTTTGATGTAATAGCGTTCCCAAGAGGTATGCGTTAAGCATTTGGCATAAGGAGTAGCAAAAGTAGGATCATGCTCATAGAAGTCTTTTATGTGATCAAAGCCAATGACATCCAATTCAAGTTGAGTAACAAGCATACATATGCGGGAAAGGGCATCCGCCACAATATTTTCCTTACCTTTAATGTACATGATAATATAAGGAAAAGACTCAATAAATTCACTCCATTTAGCATGACGCTTGTTCAACTTGGTTTGGCCCTCAAGTACTTGAGTGTTTCATTATCAGTATGAATGATGAATTCATGAGGGCGAAGATAGTGTTCCCATTCGTGAAAAACTCGCACTCAAGCATATAGCTCTTTGTCATAGATGGGGTAATTGAGTTGCGCTCCGGAAAGTTTTTCACTAAAGTAAGCTATGGGGCGCTTCTCTTGCGTTAACACACCTCCTATGCCATTACCACTAGCATCGCAATGAATCTCAAAGGGCTTGTCAAAGTTGGGTAATGCAAGCACAGGAGCATGAGTAAGCAAATTCTTAAGCTCATTGAACGCGGTATCTTGAGGTGGTCCCCAAATAAAAGGCGCATTTTTCTTGCTCAGAGCATGCAAAGGCGAAGCAATGGTGCTAAAATCTTTCACAAAGCGACGATATAAACCCGCAAGGCCAAGAAAGCTACGCACTTGATGAAAGTTGGTTGGTTGGTTGTGGCCAAGTTTTGCTAGCATTGATCTTGGAGTCATCAACATGAATTCCCTTAGAAGATACAACAAAACCCAAGAAAACGAGCTTATCAACGCCAAAAAGGCACTTTTTCATGTTGGCATAGAGATGCTCGTCTCGAAGAGTTTGGAAAACGGTTCAAACATGGGTGACATGATATTGAAGATATTTGCTATGTGATAGCCTGGATTTTTGCCTTCTCTCTTTTTCCGAACTTGTCATCTCTCTTTTTCCGGACGTGGTTTTTACCGTGGTTTTTGCCGTGACTTGATTTCGGTTTTGGATCATTTCAAATGGACTTGTCACTTGGGAATATCCTTGGCTTTCACCTAAGTGATCTATCTACCATATTCCTCTAATAAATCCACAAAACAATCAAACAAATATTTTTCATAAAAGAAAAATATTCATTTTCTCTGAAATTCAATTCAAAAACTTGTGCTCCAAAGCAACACCCATTTTTCTTGCCCAGAAAAATCTGAAATAATTCCTGAATATTCTTAGAACATTGGCACACCTTCCCATGCAAAAATATTGCTTCACTTTTTGTAATAATTTTGATGTCGAAAATCATTTCTCTTCTGGCCCAAAATTCCAGTTTGTACATCAAGTACATTTTTCCTTGAGCTTTTGGCCTTGATCTTTCTTGAGCTTAAACACCCTCCTAAGAAACCCTAAACCCCAGGAGATCAACCCTAATGGCCTCCTAGAAGGTGGCCAAACTTGGCGACCAAGTTTCTGGTCAGAACCTTGCCAGCTTAGTAGAGTCTAGTCTGGTCGGCCTGGGCATGAGCTATCACCTCTCTTAGGCTAAAAACTGCACGGACAAACGCATAGACAAGGTTTGGACGAGCCTGGGCATCATTTTGACCCTGCCAGCTTGGTGACCGCGCGAGGACACGACGCCTGGCAACGTCTCGACGCGCTCTGGCTGGCATTTTCCCCTTTGTTTCGCGCATGCTCGTTGGCGCTCGCTAACGCTCGCTGACGCCGAAGCCATCACCCTTGAATGCTCCCTGGCGCTCGCTGACGCCGAAGCCGCCGCAGCAAGCACGGGCCTGTCGTGGCCAAAATGCCACAATGCGCACGTGCGCTTGTCCACTTCCTCCACCACCTCCTGTGCTCGTCCGCGAGCGTGGGCAAGCTCCTGCGTTGACGCTGAGTGTTTGCCCCCTTGCCTTGGAGCTTCTCTTCGTCATTTGCCGCGTGTCCCCCTCCGGCGGCGACACGTCCACCCTCGCTCCGCGAGCGTGGTGGTGAGTGTTTGCTCCGGCGGCGACACGTCCCCCCTCGCTCCGGCTATATATAGAGACCCTGCCTCGAATCCTAGCCAAACACCACTCCACATCATCTCCACGAACACATAGACGAGCAGCAGCTCGGTCGGGTAGGCCTCTGGCCGTCGCCCCGACCAGAGGACTCCAGCGATCCCCGCAGGCTAGCCGACATTCTCCGGTGCCTCTCGAGCTCAAGCAACTGCTTGGGCGGGGCCTTGGTGGTCTGTTGGTGCTGTCTGGACGCCGCTGAGCCCTCGGAGCCGTCCCTAGCCGTCGTCGTCAACCTCTCCGGCGAAACCCGCCCGCCACCATAGCTTGCGATCTCAACCACGAGCAGCTCCGTCCACCCCACGCCAAAGCCACGGGTACAGGCAGGTGCGCCACCAGCCCCGCTTCAAACATATTCCTCTAGCCTAGCCCCAAACCCCCTCGTTGCCGGTGTGAGCTCCAACGAAGCCCCGCCTCTCTCTGATCTCGCTATCCCCCTCTCTCTCATGACACACGGGACCCACCTGTCAGTCTCACCAGTCACGCCCGAAGCGGTACGAGTGGAGGCGCCTTTCCCATTTACGTCTTTGACGTCACCCCCTAGTTTTCTTTTTAATTCAAATATTATTCAGAAAATTGACTAAACTTTGACCAGCCACCACTTCTAAACCATAAGTCCAAATGATTTGATTCAGAAAGCTCTAGCAGCACACCAAAAGGTGGATTTTTCCTTGCTGCCTAGAATTTCTGGTGATTTTCATAATGTGTTTTGATAATTATTTTTGTGGTTCTAAATTCTTTTCAGAAGGAGAAGCTTGTCTTGAAGCAAACCAAGAGGGGTGTGATCCTCCTCTACACTAAGGCAAGCCACACCAGCATTTGGATGGTGTTATTTCAATATCTATGATTTTCTACTTGAATATGAGTTCTTATTTGCATTTAAAATTTGATAAATAAATTTGGTTAATTGCTAGTTACTTTACCCTGCTTGATACGCTTGTTTTAGCTACTGGTTGAATGCATGAACTTGTTTGGCTAAGTAGAGTAAAACTTTGCACTAGATATATGGCTATGGAAATTAATGATAGTTATCTTATTAAGTGATATTTTCAATTAAGTGATAAGCTCATAGAAATATTGTTTTATAAATAAAAAAAGTTATAACCAGAGAAGTTTTGGTTGTTAGTATTGCAAGATGTTTATGAGTTTGATCCATGACAATGAGTTGTTTGCATTGCATGTCAAGTAGTTGCATGATTATGGCATTATATCATGTTATTGATAAAATGTTTTTATCAAAGCTAAACTTGATTAAGTTCAACTTGAATATGGTGTTGATCACATCATGGTGCCACTGAATCGGGTTTTCAATTCAGTGTGCCACATTTACCTTATGGCAAGGTCTTGATTCGATCCTTTGTTGTAGCTCTCACCGGTGTGTAACACCCATGATGTGGCTATATTTCCCACGTGTCGGGGAATGACTTAGAGGCATAACCGCATGGTAGGCTTGTCGCAAGAGGGGTAATCTTTACACATCCCATGTACTGAATAAGAAAGGGATAAAGAGTTGGCTTACAATCGCCACTTCACACAATACATAAATATAGCATACATCATCCAGAATACAATCAAGGTTCGACTACGGAACCAAAATAAAGAAAGACAACCCCAATTGCTAGATCCCCGATCGTCCCAACTGGGCTCCTCTACTGATCATCTGGAAAAGAAACATAGTAACAGCCCGAATCATCGTCAAACTCCCATTTGAGTTCGGTAGCGTCCCCTGCACTGGCAGCATCGGCACCTGCGTCTGTTTGGAAGTATCTGTGAGTCACGAGGACTCAACAATCTCACACCCTCGCGATCAAGACTATTTAAGTTTAAAGGTAGAAAAGGGTAGTGAGGTGGAGCTGCAGCAAGCACTAGCATATATGGTGGCTAACTTACGCAAAAGAGGAGCGAGAAGAGAAGCAAAGCACGGTCGAGAAAACTAATAAGTGATCAAGAAGAGATCATGAAACTACTTACGTTCAAGCATAACACGAGACCGTGTTCTCTTCTCGGACTCCGCCAAAAAGAGACCATCACAGCTACACACGCGGTTGATTCATTTTAATTAAGTTAAGTGTCAAGTTCTCTACAACCGGATATTAACAAATTCCCATCTGCCATAACCGCGGGCACGGCTTTTGAAAGTTCAACCCCTGCAGGGGTTTCCGAACATAGCCCATCACAAGCTCTCACGTTCAACGAAGGATATTCCTTCTCCCGGGAAGACCAGGTCAGACTCGGAATCCTGGTTACAAGGCTTTTCAACAATGGTAAAACAAGACCAGCAAGACCACCCGATGCGCCGACATCCTAATAGGAGCTGCACATATCTCGTTCTCAGGGTAACACCGGATGAACACTACGTACAGCTAAAACCAGCCGTCAAGTTTCCCCGAGGTGTTGCCGCAAGTGGCTCTGGTTCGGACCAACACTTACAGAAGCACTGGCCCAGGGGGTTAAAATAAAGATGACCCTTGAGTCTGCAGAACCCAAGGGAAGGTGATAGGTTGTTAGGCAAATGTAAAACCATGGTTGGGCCTTGCTGGAGGAGTTTTATTCAAATCGAACTGTCAAGGGGTTCCCATAACACCCAACCGCGTAAGGGACGCAAAATCAAGGAACATAACACCAGTATGATGGAAACTAGGGCGGCAAGAGTGGAACAAAACACCAGGCATAAGGCTGAGCCTTCCACCCTTTACCAAGTATATAGATGCATTAAAGTAAACAAGATATAATAATGATATCCCAACAATATCCATGTTCCAACATGGAACAAACTACATCTTCACCTGCAACTAGCAACGCAATAAGAGGGGCTGAGCAAAGCGGTAACATAGCCAAACAACAGTTTGCTAGGAAAGGTGGGTTAGAGGCTTGACATGGCAATAAGGTAGGCATGTTATAGCAAGTGGTAGGTATCGTAGCATAGCAATAGAGCGAGCAACTAGCAAGCAAAGATAGAAGTGATTTCGAGGGTATGGTCATCTTGCCTGCAAAGTTCTCAGAGTTGACGAAAGCTTGATCCTCGTTAGCATACTCAACAGGTTCCTCGATCACGTACTCGTCTCCCGGCTCTACCCAAAGCAAGAACATAAGCAACGGACCAACAATCAATCACGATGCAATGCACAAGCAACATGATGCAAAACATGGCATGATATGCGAGATGTGACATGCAATGCATATGCGTGCTCCGGAAGGAAAATATTGATCAAGGAATCAACATGGCAAACCAAGTATGCCGCTGGAAAGATGAGATGATTTTGGTCGAAATCGATATAAAGATCACCGGAATCGGATGCACGGTTTGCAAATGGCAAGCAAAACAAGAATGGCACAATTCTGCAATTAACAGCACGATGCCATCTAGAATGCAACGAGAAACTAAGCTACTGAACCCCAACATAGCAACAAAGAAAATGGAAGTGATCTAATCAAGATGCTTGACAAAACATGAACACTGAGCTACGGCTAAATCACACCAGAGCAGGTTCAAATAAGCATGGCAAAAGTGCAAAAGATATCAGCATCACAAACTTAGAGAAAATACCAACATGTCAGGAATTAACATCAGGAAGCAATGTTTGGAGCAAGCAAACAACATGTTACAGTAATAGATCATAGCAAAGCAAGGCATGGAATGAATCTACTAAATGCATAGAACAAAAGTCCCTTACTAATCATGAGCCAAAAAGGCACAGAAGGTATGATTCCACCCATGTAAACATAGCAAGTTTCGTTAACAGATTTAGACTTAGCAGAAAACTGAGCATGGCATAAACAGAATTATGAAGGCCTCTTTGCGAGCTCAATTCACTCACCACAAGGCATTGCATGACAGGATAAGCATACTAAAAGAAAGAAGACATGTTCATAAGGCTAACCATGTCAAGAACAAGTTTATAGCTTGCTTGGATCAACTACAACAACCATGGAAAAAATGATTAACACGTAAACAATCTGCCAGGAACATTTTATAGCAAAAGTAGAGCAAGATTAAGACATGCTAGGGCACTCCATAATTGCAAACAGGGGCATGAATGGATAGATCATAACTATATGTCCAAATCAGCCTTACTGAAGAAACTCAAAACAAGCATAGATCTCACTATAGCATCATGGTTACATGGCATAAAAATAATAGCAGGGAAATGACTTTGTAAAATCCCAAGTCCGTGAAATCAGCAATATCACGAAGGCTACTTTGCATGCTTGTGCTAGTCACACCATTGATCACAAAAATACATGGCAAGCACCTCTGTAAGATGGCATGCCATATATCAAAACACATGTAGAGCTCATGCCCATATGATGCACACAACAAATGTGACAAAAATGACAAATCCTCATAAACTGATAAGTAACAGGAACAAACATTTTATAGCAATCTTGCATCAGTGATTTGGGAATCAAGATGGACTCAGACAAGCATGTCACAATGGAATGAAATGAAGAGCATCTCCCAATGAACATTTATATATATCATGCGTATGAAATGGAGCTACGTTCATGGAGTTATGATGCAATGAACAGGGGCACATAATAACAGAAATCAGGGACTTAACAGTTTTCCAGGGAAAAACATGAGCGCTAGATAACCAAACGATGCACAGGGCGCTGGATAAGGGCAAGGCTCACCATGGGCTTCGGCCCAGGATTAGGGGTGCGCATCTGGGATATGGAAGTGGACCGGGCCCGTGACGTGGCCTGGGCCAGAGCTAGGTCGTGGTGCGTGTGCTCGCACGCACACGCACTTGCGGGCAGGCCAACAATGTCGTTGCGGTAGCGTGGTCCAGCGTAGTGGGAGGCTGGCGAGGAGGCATCGGGGTCGGCGGGGACACCGGGATCCAGCGGATCTCGACCCGGAGGATCCATTCTCGGCGCTAGGGCAGAGCACGGGGCATCGGCGGCGGCGCTCGAAGCTCGGCTCCCATGGCGGCGGCTGCAACTATGAGAGAGACAGGGAGGTTACAGAGGAGTTATCCTTGGAGGGAGGAGAGGAGAGCGGGGTGGCGCGACCTGTGGTTGGTAGCGGCGGATCCAGAGACCTGGTCGCCGGAGGCGGCATCGGGGAGGAGAAAGTCGGGCGGCACGAGATGCTCGGAATCGGGCTGCTCCCGATCCGGATCGAGCGAGGCACTAGGGAGCAGGGAGAGCCAGGTGGCGGAGGGATTCGGGCCTGCTTCGTCTCGGTGCGGGATGAACGTGGGCCGGGCGGGCCTCGGCGGCGGGGAAGCTAGGGAGGCGATGTGGCGCGCTCCCATAGGCCCGGGGTAGCGGGGACGACGGAGCTGGCCCGTGGGATGGCGACAAGTAGTGTTGAGGGGCTGGCTGGACGCGAATTTCCAAGGAGAAGGTGGAAGGCAGCGGCTGATGATTAGGGGGGCACGGAAATCGAGGAGGAGGGGAAGGAAACTCCAAATTTGGAAGGAGGGGTTTCCTTTTATTGGTAGGGTTAGGTTTTGAGGGGTTAGGGGAGGGTTTTCGGACCCTTCGATCAAGATCAGACGGCACCAGTCGAGAGGGGGGTTGGTTGGGCCTAGGTGGGTTTAGTGGGCTGTGTAGGAGAGGTCTCGGGCTGAGAAGAGAGAGACGGAAATGCAGCCCGACAAGGTTTCTGGAGACCGAAAACATCCGACGGTTTGACCGACTATACTGCCGCTATAGACATCCGTTGGGGCATCAAACGGACTCCAAACGGAACGAAATTCGACAGGCGGTCTGCCGGTAGTCTACCGAGGCCACTTGGAAAATCTCGATCCATTCCGAGAATGTTTAACACCCGCTCACTAAAAGAGAATAGAAGGGGACGCCGGTGCATGTAGGATGTTGGATTGCAAAACGGACAACGGGGAAAATGCTCGGATGCATGAGACTAACACGTATGCAAATGCGATGCACATGATGGCATGATATGAAATGCATGACATGAACAAAATGCAAAATGAAAACAAAAACAAAACCCAACCACAAAGGGAATAACATATCGCATCTTCGGAAAAGGCAAGAGTCGGAGTTACAAATATGGAAAGTTGTATCCGGGGCGTTACACAGTGCCTCCCGCGAGGGAAGGTTATGGGCCTGCATACCCTGGCCCGGTAGGCAGACATAACCTTGTGTGCTCATTTTTTTGTTTTCATGGTACCTTGTCCCCGTTTGGGGCCATTTTTGCCATGATGGTAGCCATTGGTGTCTTTGGTAGACACGGGGCCACCCAAGACCTAGCCCTGAGAGGGAGTTGGTCGGAGTGGCCAGGGAGAGTGCATGACAAAGGGAGGGTTTCGTCGGAATGCTTTGTTCCATCCGAATGGGAATGCGAGGCCACGTGTTCCGTAGTGTGGGTAAAGTGCGCTACCTCTGCAAAGTGTATTTAATCTATCGATAGCCGCGTCCTCGGTTATGGGCATAACTCGTGAGTAAGTCACACCATGGATCAACTTTTATAATAAAACTTGCAAACTAAGTGATTGTTGTGATGCATTTGTTCGTGGTGAGTCATGAACTCTTGAGGTGTTCATGAGTGTTTGGTTTCAGGTGTGACCCCGGTGCGGTCACCGTTTGGTTACGAGGTAACCGTCTGGTAAGTGAGTCCGTGTGACTCGGTGCATGTTTTTTTTGCATTGCATCCGTAGTATTTCTTGCATTGAATTAATCAGACTAATTATCATAATATTGTCTGTCATCGTGCTTATGTTTGTTGTGAGCTTGCAAGTACATTCAATGTACTGACCTGGCATGTTATGCCAGCTTTCTGGCAAGTCGGTTCGCATCGGAGCGCATCTGGTGTCTAGGCCGTGTCCACGTCGGTGTCCCTCTGCTATGGAGTTCCACTTCGTCGTTCTTCCGCTACCGCGTAGTTCGTGTGATCGAGGCCCAGCCAAGTTCATTAAATAATGTACATACTATTCAGCACCACCGTGTGTGCCGCTTGGCCTCATGTAACGATGTAATTTCAGACTTATGTAACCCGCTAGCATCAATAAAGCGGTTGTTTCTGTACCATGTTGTTGTGTATTGCCAGAAGACTTGATCTCTGGGCTGGCAATGCAGGGTAAACCGATTGCTCTGAGCCGGGGTGCCACAACGCTTGGTATCAGAGCCGCGCTGATTGTGGGACACGCTAGACCGCTAGTGCATTAGTGAAACGGTAGATAGTTTCGTTTGAGTGCCGGTAGTAATAGAAATTGGTTGTTGCATTGCATGTATGTTTATTTGTTGTTATTACTAACTGTATGGTTTGTGAGTGTAGATGGCACCAATATCGATCTTGTACCATCCTGAGCCAACTCCGTACACATGGCTGCACCTGCTTCAGAATGTTTGGCGACGACTTTATACAGAGGGTGCTGATCCAGAGTATCGGGTGTATAGCGAGCATCTGGCCGGTGCATTGTATGAGTATTATGTTAAGGTCCTTCTACACCCCATTTCCTCTTCCGGCGCTTACACTCATTCGACTAAGGGTGGTCTTGCTTCTACGCCATCTCAGGCGGTTCAGTTTGCTGCTATCGAGGCTCTTGTAGACTTGCGCTACAACGAGGTTCTCATGCACACCCACCCTGGTCTTTTCTACTACCCATCCCTACACGAGAATGGGCGTATCCGTTTTCCCTTTATTAATCCGGCGTGCAATCGTCCCACTAGCCACCTTTCTTGCTACATCGCCACTAGTTACCTCCTGAACTACGAGTTAGCTCGGGAGCTTTCACGCGATCACACCGCTCTCGTGGCTGCTCGTATGAGGAACCCTCTTCCCGCTGTCATCTATACTACTCCAGTTCCTTCTGCCTCTCTTCCCCCGGTGACCTCGCAGGGTGCCGTTAACTCTCTGATGGTTAACCCTCGCAGCGCTCCTGCTGCATGGTCTTCTATTGTCGCTACTCATGCCACTCCTATGCTCCTGAGGGAGGGCCCTCGAGGTAGCGCTAGTGCATCCCTCTTCCCCCGGAGGTCTCTACTATCAGTTCAGGATCTGGGTCCGGCTCCGGAGAGGAGCCTGCAGCAATAGATCATTAGAGTATCGATGTAGTCATGAGCATGATGTATGGTTGTAATTGCACTTGTCATGATGCGTACTTTCATGTACAAGGGTAGTAGACCTGTTGTGATGTTTACTTTCATGTTGGGACTATGTATATTTATGTTGGACTCTTTTATTCGACCGGGTTTTCATTTGCTGCTTGTTAGCCTTTTTCCCCATTTTGTAATTTTCTGACCATGGTTGCTATGTATTGGGCAAACGAAAAATAGGATGACGCATGGAGGCAGCAATAGGCAAGCTTGTGAGGATGTCCCTGTCCGTCGCTCCGCAAGACAGGCGGGACGTTCCCTTGAGCCATACCCACCACCTCCGTATCCACCGCCACATCCGCCTTCCACTGAGCAAATCCTGCGAATGTTTGAAGAAAGAAGGAGCAACAATCTGCTGGAAATACTGAAAAGTGTACAAGTTATGGTTGGGCAGAATGGAAACCAGAATGGCCATCACTCCAAGCTGTCAGATTTTCAGCGAACCAAGCCTCCCAGTTTCAGCCACGCTATTGATCCATTGGACGCCAATGACTGGCTAAGGACTATTGAGTGGAAACTGGAGATTGCTCGCACTAAAGAAGGAGACAAGGTTCCCTTGGCAACGCATTATCTCAAAGGAGCTACCGCTATATGGTGGGACAATGCCAAGACAATGTGGCCTCCAGACGAAGAAATTACTTGGACAAAATTCAAGGATCAGTTCCACAAGTATCGTATTCCCACTGGAGTTATGAAAATCAAGCAACGTGAATTCCTCGCTCTCACTCAAGGGAGCATGATCATCAACGAGTATCTAAATAAATTCAACCATTTGGCCCACTATTCTTTCCACGATGTTGCCACAGAAGAGTGGAAGATCGACCAGTTTCTTGGAGGCCTGAATCGGCATCTCAGGTGCATGCTCAAAATGTTTGATTTCCCAGACTTCCTTACTCTGGTAAACAAGGCCCTCATCGCAGAAAGGGAACACAAGCTCCTGCAGGACAACAAGCCAGCTGTTAACGACCACAAGCGCAAATTCGAGCCAAAGAAGGATATGCAACCAGTTCAAAAGGCTCGTACTTGGCAACAGACTCAGGTGGAGTACAAAGCCAACTGGCAGCAGAATGTCAACAAGACTACCACTCAAGTAAAGAATGTCGTGACCAGCCCGGTGCGTGATGATTGTCAGCGCAACAATTCAGGCTTCAGCTGTGGTCAAACCGGACACTACGCCAGATAGTGTCCCAAGAACAACAAACAAGCAGCTGCATTACATCCGCAAGTCAATTACATGGAGCCGTATTCCGCCCCAGATATTATCCAAGGACAAATTCATCACATCTCCGCAGACGAAGCCCAAGAGGACCCCGAAAGTTGTCATTGGTATGTTTCTCGTTAATGACATACCCGCTGTAATTTTATTTGACTCGAGGGCTTCCCATTCCTTTATTTCACGGAGTTTTCTTCCCAAAACAATTTTCCTTGCACGATTTTGGGAAAGCACATGCTGGTACAATCCCCGGGATCCTTACTCAGAAGCAATCCCCGGAAATTGACATCAAGGGCATCAACTTTCCAACATCATTGATAATCATCAACTCCAACAAATTGGATGTCATTCTGGGCATGAATTGGTTAACTCAATATCAAATCTGCATCAGTTATGCGACCAGAGAAGTTACCCTGAAAAATATGGAAGGTCGCACCACAAGTTTTTGTGCCTCCAAGCGCATACCCACAAAAGATATGGTTTTCACATCCGTGGCAGAAGAGGTGGAATTAATTCCAGTGGTCAGTGTTCATGAGGAATTACCAGACATGCCGCCAGACCGAGAATTGGAGTTCGCAATTGACTTGGTGCCTAGAACCACCCCGATAAAATAGAAATATTATCGGATGCCTTCCTCAGAATTGGTGGAATTGAAGAAAAAACTGGATGAGATGCTGCAGAAAGGATACATTCGTCCAATCTCTTCACCATGGGGATCACCAACAATCTTCGTGGATGAAAAGGATGGCAGTCTACGAATGTGCGTAGACTACCGACAGCTGAATGACGTCACCATTAAAAACAAGTATCCCCTGCCAAGGATTGACAATCTGTTTGATCAACTCAGTGGGGCCAAAGTATTCTCAAAAATTGATTTGAGGATTGTATATCATCAACTCAAGATAAAGAAGGAAGATATTCCTAATTCCATGTTCACCACTAGGTACGGTCTTTACGAATACACCGTTATGTCCTTCAGCCTCACCAATGCTCCTGCCTTCTTTATGCATATGATGAACAAGGTGTTTATGGACTTCTTGGACAAATTTGTGGTGGTGTTTATTGATGACATCCTCATTTACTCCAAGAGGAAGGACGAACACAAGGAGCATCTTCGAGCAGTTCTGCGAAGGCTTCACGACCATCAACTTTATGCCAAATTCAGCAAAAGTGAGTTCTGGCTCCAACAAGTGGGATTCCTCGGGCATGTCCTCTCGGCAGCAGGAATCTCAGTGGACCCAAGCAAGGTAAAGGATGTACTTGATTGGTCCACACCCGCAATAGTTTCAGAAATCCAGAGTTTCCTTGGACTAGCTGGATATTATTACCGTTTTATCGAAGGCTTCTCCAAGATCGCCAAGCCAATGACTGAGCTTCTTAAGAAGGATAAGCAGTTCGTATGGACTGAGGACTGCGAACGGAGTTTCAATGAGTTAAAAATCAGGCTGACATTGGCACCAGTATTAACTCTTCCAAACATCTACCGTAGTTTTGATGTCTACTGCGACGCATCCAGAAAAGGACATGGGTGTGTACTCATGCAAGATGGCAAAGTGGTGGCCTATGCATCTCGCCAACTGCGGAAACACAAAGGAAACTATCCTACTCATGACTTGGAATTGGCCGCGGTGGTGCACACTTTAAAAATCTGGAGACACTATCTGATTGGAAAGAAGTGCCAGATATTCACCGACCATAAGAGTCTCAAGTATATATTCACTCAACCCGATTTGAACCTTTGACAGCGAAGATGGCTCAAGTTGGTTAAGGACTACGACCTCGGAATAAATTATCACCCAGGCAAAGTTGATGTGATGGCTGACGCCCTCAGCCGCAAACCAGCCAACCTGAATGCCCTAATGGATTCCTTGCCTCCAAAGCTTTATGAAGAAGTCATGCATCTAAACTTGGTAACCACCGCTGCCTGTTTGGCCAATATATTGGAAGTTGCCCCTACTCTCGAAGAAGATATCCGCAGTGCTCAGGCGGATGATAAGCTGTTAAAAATATATGTTCACAAGATGCATCAAGGGAATGCACCGGATTTCTCTATGGATCACCAAGGTTCGCTAAGGTTCCGAGGAAGACTTTGTGTACCCAACCAAGAAGGTCTGAAGAAGAAAATATTGGCAGGAGCACATGAAACACCATACTCAATTCACCCCGGTGGTACCAAAATGTATGAGGACCTTCGTCAGGTATTTTGGTGGGATGGAATGAAGAAAGACATCGCATACTTTGTGGCCTGCTGCGACATATGCAACAAAGTAAAGGCGGAACACCAAAAACCCTCCGGACTCCTCCAACCTCTGCCGGTATCCCAATGGAAATGGGACGATATCTGCATGGATTTCATCACCGGGCTACCAAAGTTTCATCGAGGAAATGACGCAATATGGGTCATAATGGACACCTTAACAAAGGTGGCACATTTCCTTCCTATCCGGACCACATACCATGCAAATCAACTCGCACAACTGTATGTGTCAAGAATTGTCAGTCTGCATGGAATACCCAAGACTATCACCTCCGATAGGGGATCTCTCTTCACTTCCGCATTTTGGTCCCAACTACATCAAGCCTTGTGGACTGCTTTGAAATGCAGCACGGCTTACCATCCTCAGACAGATGGACAGACTGAGTGAGTAAATCAAATACTCGAAGATATGCTCAGGGCATGTACATCGGCCCAAGGGACCAAGTGGGAAGATTGTCTAACCTATGTCGAGTTTTCCTACAACAATAGTTTCCTGGCCAGCTTAAAGGTGTCACCCTATGAAGCCCTGTATGGCCAGAAATGCCGCACTCCGTTGAACTGGTCTAAACTGGAGACAAGCGCATTTTTGGGACTGATTCAATGGTCGACGCAGAGAAGCAAGTCAAGGAAATCTGAGATAGACTGCAATTGGCCAAATCTCGACAGAAGAGCTACTATGATGCCAAACATCGTCAGATCAGCTTCGAACCCGGAGAACATGTATATCTCCGAGTCACCCCTATGAAAGGAGTCAAGAGGTTTCAGACCCGAGGAAATTTGGCACCCAGATATATCGGTCCATTCCCTGTCATGACCAGAGTCAGAACAGTTGCATATCAATTGGAATTGCCACTAGAACTGTCAGAAGTACACAATGTGTTTCACATATCATAGCTAAGGAGATGTATCTTGCCACCGGAGAAAAGTACTAATATGGCAAAGATAGAATTGTCTAAGGATTTGACTTATGAGGAAAAGCCAATCAGAATATTGGATCAGACAAAAAGGGTCACTCGCAGCAGAGAAATAAGGTTTTACTAGGTTCAGTGGGAGCATCACACCGAAGAAGAAGCAACCTGGGAAAGAGAGGCATTTTTAAGGACTGCATACCCAGAATTGTTTTCCCAAGTAACCGAATCTCGAGGACGAGATTCATCTTAAGTGGGCGAGGTTTGTGACAGCCTGGATTTTTGCCTTCTCTCTTTTTCCGGACTTGTCTTCTCTCTTTTTCTGGACGTGGTTTTTACCATGGTTTTTGCCCTGAATAGATTTGGGTTTCGGATCATTTCAAATGGACTTGTCACTTGGGTATATCCTTGGCTTTCACCCAAGTGACCTATCTACCTTATTCCTCTAATAGATCCACAAAAAATCAAATGAATATTTTTCATAAAAGAAAAATATTCATTTTTCTCTCTGAAATTCAATCCAGAAACTTGTGCTCCAAAGCAACCCCCATTTTTCTTGCCCAGAAAAATCTGAAATAATTCCTGAATATTCATAGAACCCACACCTTCCCATACAAAAATATTGCATCACTTTTTGTTATAATTTTTCTATAGAAAATCATTTCTCTTCTGGCCCAAAATTCTAGTTTTTACAGCAAGTACATTTTTCCTTGAGCTTTTGGCCTTGATCTTTCTTGAGCTTAAACACCCTCCTAAGAAACCCTGAACCCCAGGAGATCAGCCCTAATGGCCTTCTAGAAGGTGGCCAAACTTGACGACCAAGTTTCTGGTCAGAACCTTGCCAGCTTAGTGAAGGAAATATGCCCAAGAGGCAATAGTAATGTTATTATTTTATTTCCTTATATCATGATAAATGTTTATTATTCATGCTAGAATTGTATTATCCGGAAACATAATACTTGTGTGAATACATAGACAAACTAAAACGTCACTAGTATGCCTCTACTTGACTAGCTTGTTAATCAAAGATGGTTATGTTTCCTAACCATAGACATGTGTTGTCATTTGATTAACGGGATCACATTATTAGTAGAATGATGTGATTGACATGACCCATTCCACTAGCTTAGGACCCGATCGTTTAGTATGTTGCTATTGCTTTCTTCATGACTTATACATGTTCCTATGACTATGAGATTATGCAACTCCCGTTTGCCGGAGGAACACTTTGTGTGCTACCAAACGTCACAACGTAACTGGGTGATTATAAAGGAGCTCTACAGGTGTCTCCAAAGGTAAATGTTGGGTTGGCGTATTTCAAGATTAGGATTTTCACTCCGATTGTTGGAGAGATATCTCTGGGCCCTCTCGGTAATGCACATCACATAAGCCTTGCATGCATTGCAACTAATGAGTTAGTTGCGAGATGATGTATTACGAAACGAGTAAAGAGACTTGCCGGTAACGAGATTGAACTAGGTATTGAGATACCGACGATCGAATCTCGGGCAAGTAAAATACCGATGATAAAGGGAACAACGTATGTTGTTATGCGGTCTGACCGATAAAGATCTTCGTAGAATATGTGGGAGCCAATATGAGCATCCAGGTTCCGCTATTGGTTATTGACCAGAGACATGTCTCGGTCATGTCTACATTGTTCTCGAACCCGTAGGGTCCGCACGCTTAAGGTTTCGATGACAGTTATATTATGAGTTTATGAGTTTTGATGTACCGAAGTTAGTTCGGAGTCCCGGATGTGATCACTGACATAACGAGGAGTCTCGAAATGGTCGAGACATAAAGGTTGATATATTGGACGGCTATATTCCGACACCGGAAGTGTTCCGGGTGATTTCGGAGAAAACGGGAGTGCCGGAGGGTTACCGGAACCCCCCCGGGAGAAGTAATCGGCCATATGGGCCTTAGTGGAGAGAGAAAGGGCAGCCAGGGTGGGCCGCGCGCCTCCTCCCCCCTTGGTCCGAATTGGACAAGGAGAGGGGGGCGGCGCCCCCTTTCCTTGTCCCTCCCCACCTACTAGGAGGAGGACTCCTCCTTGGCGCGCCAATAGGTCCGGCTGGCCTCCTCCCCTTGCTCCTTTATATACGGGGGCAGGGGGCACCCCTAGAGACACAAGTTGATCCACGTGATCATTTTCTTAGCCGTGTGCGGTGCACCCTTCCACCATAATCCTCGATAATATTGTTATCGACTACATCAACCGCGTTGTGCTAACGCTTTCGCTGTCGGTCTACAAGGGTACATAGATCACACTCTCCCCTCTCGTTGCTATGCATCACCATGATCTTGCGTGTGCGTAGGAATTTTTTTTTAAATTACTATGTTCCCCAAGACTTAGTAGAGTCAAGTCTGGTCGGCCTGGGCATGAGCTATCACCTCTCTTAGACTAGACACTACACGGACAAACGCGTAGACAAGGTTTGGCCGAGCCTGGGCATTGTTTTGACCATGCCAGCTAGGTGACCGCGCGAGGACACGGCGCCTGGCAACGTCTCGACGCGCTCTGGCTGGCGTTTTCCCCTCTGTTTCGCGCGTGCTCATTCCAGCGCTCGTCGATGCCTGCTGACACCGGAGCCGCCGCAGCAAGCACTGGCACATCATGGCGAAAATGCCACAATGTGCACGTGCACTTGTCCACTTCCTCCACCGCCTCCTGTGCTCGTCCACGAGCGTGGGCAAGCTCCTGCGTTGACGCTGAGTGTTTGCCCCCTCGCCTTGGAGCTTCTCGTCATCATTCATCGTGTGTCTAGAGAGCTTCAGCGGCGACATGTCCCCCCTCGCTCCGGCTATATATAGCAACCCTGCCTCGAATCCTAGTCAAGCACCACTCCACACCATCTGCACGAACACATAGACGAGCAGCAGCTCGGTCAGGCAGGCCTCTGGCCGTCGCCCCGACCAGAGGACTTCGGCGATCCCCGCAGGCCAGCCGCCGCTCTCCGGTGCCTCTCGAGCTCAAGAAACTGCTTGGGCAGGGCCTTGGTGGCCTGTTGGTGCTGCCTAGACGACGCTGAGCCCTCGGAGCCGTCCCTATCCATCGTCTTCAACCTCTCCAGAGAAACCCATACGCCACCATAGCTTGCGAGCTCAACCACGAGCAGCTTTGTCCACCCCACACCAAGCCACGAGTACGGGCAGGTGCACCATGAGCCCCGGTTCAATCATATCCCTCTAGCCTAGGCCCAACCCCCTCGCCGCCGGTGTGAGCTCCAACGAATCCCCGCCTCTCTCTGATCTCGCTATCCCTCTCTCTCTCTCTCCTGACTCGCAGGACACACTTGTCGGTCTCACCACTCGCGCCCGAAGCGGTATGAGTGGAGGCGCCTTTCCCGTTTACGTCTTCGACGTCACCCCCCTAGTTTTCTGTTTAATTCAAATATTATTCAGAAAATTGACTAAACTTTGACCAGACACCACTTCAAAACCATAAGTCCAAATGATTTGATTCTTTTTGCATTGTGTTTGTTCCAGAAAGCTCTAGCAGCACACCAAAATGTGGATTTTTCCTTGCTGCCTACAATTTCTGGTGATTTTCAGAATGTGTAAATTCTTTTCAGAAGGACAAGCTTGTCTTGAAGCAAACCAAGAGGGGTGTGATCCTCCTCTACACTAAGGCAAGCCACACCAGCATTTTGATGGTGTTATTTCAATATCTATGATTTTCTACTTGAATATGAGTTCTTATTTGCATTTAAAATTTGATAAATAAATTTGGTTAATTGGTAGTTACTTTACCCTGCTTGATATGCTTGTTTTAGCTACTGGTTGAATGCATGAACTTCTTTGGCTAAGTAGAGTAAAACTTTGCACTAGATATATGGCTATGGAAATTAATGATAGTTATTTTATTAAGTGATATTTTCAATTAAGTGATGATCTCATAAAAATATTGTTTGATAAATAATAAAAGTTATAACCAGAGAAGTTTTGGTTGTTAGTATTGCAAGATGTTTATGAGTTTGATCCATGACAATAAGTTGTTTGCATTGCATGTCGAGTAGTTGCATGATTATGGCATTATATCATGTTATTGATAAAAAGTTTTTATCAAAGCTAAACTTGATTAAGTTCAACTTGAATATGGTGTTGATCACATCATGGTGCCACTGAATTAGGTTTTCCATTCAGTGCGACCACATTTACCTTATGGGAAGGTCTTGATTCGATCCTTTGTTGTAGCTCTCACCGGTGCCTCTCGCAAGGGATGGTTATGGGCGTGCGTACCCTGGCCCGATAGGCAGACATAACCTTGTGTGCTCGTTTTTGTTTTTATGGTACCTCGTGCCCATTTGGGACCGTTTTTGCCATGATGGTGGCCGTTGGTGTCTTTGGTAGACACGAGGCCACCCAAGACCTAGCCCTGAGAGGGAGTTGGTCAGAGTGGCCGGGGAGAGTGCATGACAAAGGGAGGGTTTTGTCAGAATGCTCTGGTCCACCCGAATGGGAATGCGAGGCCAGGTGTTCCGTAGTGTGTGTAAAGTGTGCTACCTCTGCAGAGTGTATTTAATCTATCGATCGCCGCATCCTTGGTTATGGGCATAACTCGTCAGTAAGTCACACCATGGATCAATTTTTATAATAAAACTTGCAAACTAAGTGATTGTTGTGATGCATTGGTTCCTGGTGAGTCATGAACTCTTGAGGTGTTCATGAGTGTTTGGTTTCAGGTGTGACCCCGGTGCGTCACCGTTTGGTTACGAGGTAACCGTCTGGTAAGCGAGTCCGTGTGACTCGATGCACGTTTTGTTTGCATTGCATCCATAATATTTCTTGCATTGAATTAATCAGATTAATTATCATGATATTGCCTGTCATCGTGCTTATGTTTGTTGTGAGCTTGCAAGTACATTGAATGTACTGACCTAGCGTGTTATGCCAGCTTTTAGGCAAGTCGGTCCGCATCAGAGCGCATCTCGTTTCTAGGCCGTGTCCACGTTGGTGTCCCTGTGCTATGGAGTTCCACTTCGTCGTTCTTCCGCTGCCGCATAGTTCGTGTGATCGAGGCCCAGCCATGTTCATTAAATAATGTACGTACTGTTCAGCAGCACCGTGTGTGCCGCTTGGCCACGTGTAACGATGTAATTTCAGATTTATGTAACCCGCTAGCATTATAAAGCGGTTGTTTTTGTACCATGTTGTTGTGTATTGCCAGAAGACTTGATCTTTGGGCTGGCAATGCAGGGTAGACCGGTTGCTCTGAGCCGGGTGCCACATGCTATAAATAAGGATATCATCGAAGTAGACCACGATAAACACACAAATGTAAGGGCGAAAGACATGATTCATAAGCCGCATGAAAGTACCCGGTGCTTCCGATAGACCCATAGGCATGACTAACCACTCATATAACCCAAACTTGGTTTTGAAAGTGGTTTTCCATTCATCACCCTCTTGTATGCGGATTTGATAGTAACCACTTTTAAGATAAATCTTGGTGAATATAGTGGCACCACTAAGTTCATCAAGCATATCATCAAGGCGTTGAATGGGATACCTATAGAGAACGGTGATAGCATTGATAGGTCTACAATCGGAGCACATGCGAAAGCTACCATCTCGTTTTGGCACAAGAATGACCGGAACGGAACAAGGACTCAAACTTTCACGCACATGTCCATGGTCTATGAGATGCTTTACATGCCTTTGTATTTATTTGGTTTCTTTGGGGTTGATGCGGTAGGGAGCTTTGTTTGGAAGAGGTGCTCTGGGGATGAGGTCGATGCGGTGCCTGATGCCTCGTAGTGGAGGTAGTCGCGGAGGTAGCTCGTCGGCGAAAACATCTTGAAATTCCTGCAAAAGAGAAGACAACACAAAAGGTAGAGCGTGAGAGGTGTTAGCTTGTGTTACATTGTCCTTGCATAAAAGGACATAGTGTAGGACACTAGATGGGTTCTCACACACTCCTTGTATCTCACTTTTGCTGGCAAAGAGAACTAAGTTTTTCTTGTCGCTCATTGTGGAGGCACTCGAATTGGGCTTGTGGCACTTACTCTCTTTTTGGTGGTTCGCTCTGTCACTATCTGAAAGTGTGTTATATCGACTAGAGGGGGGTGAATAGGGGATTTTTATGAATTCTTCACTAAGGAATTTGCAGGTGAGGAAATTCCTTAGCGAAGAACTACTAGCAGCGGAATAAGTACTCAAAAGTAAACATAACAGAGCACAAGCATAGTCATCATGATGAAATGAAGACACGCATAGAGTATAGAAAGCATAAACACATGATGACACAGGATGAAGACAAACAAACTGAAGAAATTGAACTGAGGAAATTGAGAAAGTCTTCAGTCAAAGTCTTCAAACACAGATACGAACGAGCACTCAACACAGTTATGAGGAAATGAAACAGTTGAGGAAATAGAACCAATTAGCTTGGGGAAGACAATGATTTGGTAGACCAGTTCCAACTATTGTGTTAGTTGTACGTCTAGTTGGAGCGGCTAGGTATTTAAACCCGAGGACACACAATCCCGGACACACAGTCCTCACCGTATTCTCCTTGAGCTAAGGTCACACAGACCTCGCCCAATCACTCGTGGTAAGTCTTCAGGTGACTTCCGAACCTTCACAAACTTGGTCACTTGGCTATCCACAATTCCTCTTGGATGCTCTAGACCTTGACGCCTAACCATCTGGAAGAAGCACAGTCTTCAAAGGTAACAACTGTCGGATCCACGCGGGATCAATCTCTTCAGTGATGCTCAATCACTTGGGGTTTGTAGGTGTTTGGGTTTGGGTTTTCCTCACTTGATGATTTTTGCACAAAGTCCTCGGAGGATGGGATGCTCTCAAATGACAAGTGTCAGTTTTCTCGGAGCAGCCAACCAGCTAATGGTTGTAGGGGGCGGCTATTTATATCCTAGGGAGCAGCCCGACATGATAAGACTTAAATGCCCTGCAATGATATGACCGTTAGGTGGGTAGATATTTTGGGACAGCTGGCTCATAGCACAGCAACGGTCGGAAATTTGAGTATCAAATTCCTCAGGGCTATCATGTTCCTCACTGTGTAGGTAATCCGCACTGGCGAATTCCTAACTCCTTAGTCAGAACAAATTCCTCAGAGACCATAAGAACTTCGTCTCTTTCATTGAAGAATATGACTGAACTGTATGATATTTCCAATGGCTTCGCTCGAAGGGATTGGTAGGTGTAAGATTTTGAGTTGAGCATCACATGAAATTTTTTTCCTTAGTATTTCCTCGACCCCCTTTAACAGTTAGGTGTTTCCTATGACTCAAGAAAGAGAAAATGAAACTACGAAAACAAAAGTATTCACGCTTCATGTTCCTTGGATGAATTCCAAGTCTTCAGGATTGCACCAATTTCTTCACTTTCAAAGTCTTTGAAAAGTCTTCAGAAATCCAAAGTCTTCAGTCGAAGAACTTCATTTTTAGGGGTCGACTTTCTCTGTAAATATCAAACTCCTCATAGATTTATAGACATGTGTACACTCAAAAACACATTAGTCCCTTAACCTATAAGTCTTCAATGCACCAAAATCACTAAGGGGCACTAGATGCACTTACAACCCCCCCCCCCCTTTTGGTGATTGATGACAATATAGGTTAAGTTTTCAACGGGGATAAACATATGAAGTGTAAATACTAATATTGAGGAATTTGATTGTAAGATATAGAAGAACTGTCTCTGAAGATGTGCATGATGAGGAATTTGCTTTTGAACCATTGCACACTTGAAGAATAGAATCATGGAGATCTCCCCCTATATCTTGTAATTCATACACGCATTTGACATATCATAATGAGGAATTTGAAATGCATAATGAAATATGGTGACTGATGTAATTCAGCATGCGTGCATTAACATATATGAGGAATAAGCATGCAGAAAAACACATCAAACGTATCAGAGCACCATCGGGTTTAAGTTTACAACTCGATCCAATAAAGTTTCAGAAGAACGAGAGTTGTAATTTAGCAAAAAAACTCCCATATAGATAGACCCACTTGAAGACTAACTCAGAATTCTCCCCCTTTGTCATCGAATGACCAAAAGGATGGAAAATGAGGACTACCGCCCCTAAAGAATATCAAGTTGATGAAGGAGCGCCAGCGTTGTTGGGGTCGTTTATCGTGGAAGGGCCTGCTTCAGTGTCGTCCAAGTCTTCATGCTCGTCGGTGTCGCTTGATGAAGAATAGGAGCTAGACACCAAAGGAGGAACCTTGACCATCTTGTATTTCTTCGGTGGAGGTGCAGACCAGTCAAAATCTTCCTTGAGACCCATTTGCTTGAGATCTTCTCAACATACAGATGTGATAGAATAGCCCGGGTGCGACCGAAGACTTCATGGAGGTAGTAATGGTTTTTCTTCACTGCATTGTGTGTAGCAGTCATGTTGTGAAGAAATGAACTAGACTGACACTTAACCCATTTATGGTTTTGATCCACCTTCTGGTGAAGACTAAGCAGAAGCTCATGGCCAGTCATCACATGAGGAGCATTGGCTTGAGTAGACTTGGGCGCATTGGCAGCAGAGTCATGTGTGGAAGAGTCATCATTGGTGGAATAAGATGCAGCTTTGCGAAACTGACCATCCAATGGACGAATGCCTTCATCAATGACTGCAGGGGCCTTTCCCTTTTCATCAGTTGAAGTAAAAGCCTGCTTGAGGACTTCAATCGGGGGCAGATAGCTAAGGTGATTCTGAAAAGCAGCCTTGTAGTTGAGTGAAGACCTTGTCCTGAGGAATCTCATAATCCAAGGTGCATAAGGTGCAGCTCAAACGGAGAAGTGCAGCATTTGCCAGAGTCCTCGTGAAGAAATCATGATAGTTGATAGGAATGCTATGTATGATGTTGAATAGCAGATTCTTCATGATGCCAACTATTTCCTCCTCAGATGAGTCGTGGCCTTTGATGGGACTCATTTTCCTCGTTAGAATACGATAGACAGTCCAAGGCACATATAGTAATTCCTTCACGAGGAATTTGGTTCGTGGAGCCTGACCTGGCTTCAAAGGCTTCATCAGAACTTGCATGTAGTGATTTGTAAGCTCAGGTTCACTGTCGATGCAACGAGCAGCTTCAAGGGGAGGACTGAGTGGTAAAGCATGAAGCAATTCAGTAGTTGGTGCCGTGTAGTGAGTGTTTTCAGACATCCAGTCCAGCACCCATGGATTCACATCTTCAGAATCTCCTGTGATGTGCAACGTCACATAAAATTGAATAATGAGTTCTTCATTCCAATCACAGATGTCAGTGTAGAAATTTAACAGTCTAGCGTCATGAAGAACACTGAGGAATGGCACGAAGCACGGCAGAGATTCTATATCCACATGAGGAATGTGCTTATGGTAGAGGATTTTGTCTTTGTTGAACAGCACTGAGGAATAGAAATTAGCCTGGCTGGCAGTCCAGAAACGCCTTTTCCTAATGCGAGCAGAGTCATAGGGGTTGTAGTCTGTGAAGAGTACGTGCTCGCCGAAGAAATCATCAGCCTTTAATTTTTTGCTTCCTGGAGAATGGATCCTTTGGCTTGGGTAGAGGAGTGTTAGTGAGTTGCATCACAACCTCAGGAATCGCAATCTCAGGTTCTTCAGGCTGAGGAATTTCTGGTTCCTCTTCAGTGGCAGTCTGCGTCTTCAGATGTTCAGCAGCAGCAGTTTCTTCAGCACTAGTGGCTGGAACGTACAGACGCAGTGGGGTGAGTTTCTTCAGAGCCCATTTGAACAGTTTGTGCAGGGGACTGAGGTATTTGCTGTAAAGGTGTGAACGGTGCAGAGTTGGGATGCTGACTTTTGCAAAATTCATCACTTAGCACAGGTGTGGGACAACCAATGTCCACATCTTCATCTTCCATTTCTTCAATGCCAGCCTCTTCAGCTGTGAACTGAGGCATAGGCGAGGAAACAACTGGTGTTGACGGGATTGTATCCACTTCAATTTCTTCATCCATCTGCTCTGACGAAGCAGCGGAGGGATTCTCTTCATCGGATTCACTTGGAATCGCATATTCTTCATCAAAAGGAACAAGGTCCTTTGATGGCATGGTTGATATAGGAACAACATCAATGAGGTTTGCAAATGAGCTAGTAAATGGCTTCATCTCCTTCTGAGCTGAAGAATCTGATGCAGTTGTTGTCTTCCTTTTCTTCATAGCTGCACGCTCTGCAGCCTTGGTCTTCTTCACATCTGATGCAGATGGAAGGATCGGAGTTGGTGTAGGCGCATGAGGAGCAGAGGAATCTGGTTGATTTTCTTCAGGCACAACTGATGCAGTTGCCCTGACTTCTCCATTTTCTTCAGGCGCACCACTAGTGGATGCCCTGGCAATTTCTTCAGTGGCTGGAATGCAGTCATCAGCCCTGGAACTCACATTTTCTTCAGCAGCCTGAAAGTCATTAGCTGTGCTGGCATGTTCTTCAGTTGGCCGAGCAGATGCTTCAGCCTGAGGAATTTCCTGTTGCGATGGAGCTACAACATTTGAGGTGAACTTCTCTGTCAGTTTAACAAACCTAACCTTGGCTCCTTGCCAATCTGCATAGTAGGCTTTGAAGTCATCGCTAAGGGTTTTGATTTTAGACTGGATTTTTACAAGTTCATCAGTTGTCATGGTGACAACGTTGTTCTTCAGAAATTTCTCCTTCTTATATTGCGCTTTCTTGATCTGCCTGACCTTCTCATATTTCCATTTTTCTTCTTGGATGAAATGGGTCAGCATGTGACTTTGGTCAGGAGTCAACTTGAAATCAGGCATAGGAGTGCTTGAGTCCTTGTGCCAGAGATCAATATAGTCGAGGATCAACCTTGGATACAAAAGCAGTGGCACATTTGTGCCTTTGGCTCTAGCGTCCCTGACTTGCCTATCTCTGATGATCTCAGCAAGTTCTTCATCATCAGCTTCGTCTTCTTCAGACGGCACTTGGAAGCTGACGTGCTTCTTCTGAGGACTAGGGCGAGGACCTTGTCCAGCAGTGGCCTTTGTCATCAGCAAAGAGGGTCCCGTTGAAGAATTGGGTGCAGCTGAGGAACTAGCTGAAGCTCCTGAGGCAATAGAGATGCCTGTAGTCCTTTGGCATGTGGCAAGATGCACAGGTGCAGAGGACTTTGTCGGAGCAGCTGAGGACTTTGGAGGAGTTGAAGATTTTGGAGGAGCAGGAGCAGCATGAGGAATTGGCCTTGAGGGCCTTGAAGATTCTGGCCGTGAGGGCATTGGTGAGGAACTTGGCCTTGAAGGCACTGAAGGTCAAGCACTTGGCCCATTCTTCAGGAAAGTCCTCACCGTGCTTGACGCTGGTGGGATCTGCTTCTCGGCCACGTGCCAATGGAGGTCTTGAGCATGGAGGGGTAACAGCGAATTTCTTCATGTATTTGGGAGTAACATATCTGTACTCCCTCCACTCTATAGCCCATCTCCTCTCTATCTTCTGAATGCGCACCTTGCGCTGATTTTTATGTTCCTCAGGAGGTGTGTAGTACCCAGCATAGATGTCATTAGGGATTTCAAACGTTGTGTTGACCTCTGTCTTCTTTCCTCCTTTCTGTGGCTTCTTACCATCAGCCATTTTCTTCAGTTGAGGAATTTGAACAATCGAATTTTTTGAAGAAGTATGCAATTTTTCTTCGAGGAACGCTGCAAATGAGTTAAGTTGATGAGAACCTAGTGATTCAGCAGTGGACATGAGTACCTATGAATAGAGTATAGTTGCGAGGAATTTGGAGAGGTCATATGTGTTCTTAGAAGGTTTTGTAAAAAGAACAAGTTTGAGGAATTTGACCAGATGAGTCTTGAAGAATTTCACTAAGCATTCTTTGATCTTAGGTTTCAGAGATGTATAGATCGAAAATCCACACATTTGAGGAATCTTGAAGAAAAACATAGCTTAGAGAAATGAATCAAGAACAAATGACATGTGAGGTGTTTTAGTGTGTGAAGATTTGAAGAAAAACACCTTTGAAGATTTTGTAGATAATCATTTGAATCATAGAGGGCAGTAAAAGTATCTTTTAATTACCCTGAATGAAGAACACGACGAACTGTGAGGTGGAGAAGTGAAGTTCGTCTATGCAGATCTTCCACGCCCTAACTCGGCGGAGGAAGACAGCTACGGCAGCGGAGTGAAGATTTCCGCGGCCAGCACGAGTACGGCGGCAACGAGGTCGAGGCAGTGAAGCTCTTCCTCACCGGCGATGATGAAGTAGCGGCGACGCTAGGGTTTGAGAAGCTCGAGCTGGAGAAGGAGGTCATGCGAAATAAAGGAAGTGAGGAAGGGGAGAGGGGTATTTATAGCCACGGTGAAAAACTGTTCGCCCGAAGAATTTGGACGAACGTGCCCCTGACCCTTCTCATTCGCATGACATGTATCACCCACGTACTGAGAAGTGGAGATCGTGTGAGATCGTGGGTGAATAGATAAGTATATCGTGGGATGCGGAATGGTTTGAGCGGCAAAGCCGAAAATTTAGATAAGATAGGTTTTAAAGTTCCATTCACAATTTCTTCAGCTGACAAGGACACAGTGAAGATTTTGAACGAGTTTCAAATAGAACGCACATGAAGAATTTGTGAAAAAATTGGGTTGAGTATAGCATAGAGGGGGAAGGGTCCGATCACATTCACTTAGCAGAAAAAACAACTTGAAGAATTAGCCATAAGTGAATGCTGTAGAGGACTATATATATATATATATATATATATATATATATATATATATATATATATATATATATATATTTCAACTTTTGGTGGTGGCGTGACCCACCGTATAAGAATGATGATTTCAGACACCGCGTACATTTGTAGTAGGGTTCTGAGAATCAAATTCTTCATTAATTTCTTCACACTTAGAGTGTTATTCTTCATTGATTGAAGAAAAACGTTTCTTCATGTGTTGCACATCTAAGTCATCAATTTTGCATAAGTGTTAGGATGAGTGTCGATTTCAAAGAACAATCGAAGACTCTAAGATATTTAGCTCACACCGCAACTTGCTAAATCTCTTCTCATCCAAGGGCTTTGTGAATATATCGGCTAGCTGTTCTTTAGTCTTCACATGCTCAATAGATATGTCACCCTTCAACCCATGATCACGAAGAAAATGATGACGAATCTGAATGTGCTTTGTCTTCGAGTGCTGAACTGGGTTGTGAGCAAACTTGATGGCACTCTCAATGTCACAGAAGAGAGGCACATTCTTCATGTTGACGCTGTAGTCCTTGAGAGTTTGCTTCATCCATAGCAATTTAGCACAGCAAGAACCAGCGGCAATGTACTCAGCTTTAGCAGTAGATAGTGATATGCAATTCTGTTTCTTCGAGGACCAACAGACCAAAGATTGTCCGAGGAAATGACATGTACCAGATGTTGACTTGCGGTCCACATGATCACCAGTATAGTCAGAGTCAGAATATCCAATGAGGTCAAAAGCCGAGCCTTTGGGTCTGTTTCTTCAAGGACCAACAGACCAAAGATCGTCCGAGGAAATGACATGTACCAGATGTTGACTTGCGGTCCACACGATCACCAGCATAGTCAGAGTCAGAATATCCAATGAGATCAAAAGTCGAGCCCTTGGGGTACCATAATCCAATTGTTGGTGTGTGAGCTAGATATCGAAGAATATGCTTCACAGCCTTATGGTGTGATTCCTTTAGTGTAGCTTGAAATCGGGCACACATGCAAACACTAAGCATAATATCTAGCCTAGATGCACATAAGTACAATAAATAACCAATCATGAGGCGGTATACCTTATGATCGAAGTCGATACCATTTTCATCAGTGCACAGATGGCCATTTGTGGGCATAGGAATTTTGACGCCTTTGCAATCTTGCATGCCGAATTTCCTCAGTACATCCTTGAGGTATTTCTCCTGAGATATGAATATGCCATTGCGTTGTTGACGAATTTGAAGACCTAAGAATAATTTCAACTCTCCCATCATAGACATTTGATATTCTTCACTCATCATATAGGCAAATTCATCACTATAATGTTGGTCAGTACAACCAAAGATAATATCATCAACATATATTTGGCACACAAACAATTCACCATCATAACATTTAGTGGAAAGACTAGGGTCGAGTGAATCGGGTTTGAAGCCTTTCTTCATAAGGAATTCCTTCAGAGTATCATACTACGCCCGAGGGGCCTGCTTGAGGCCATAGAGGGCCTTATTGAGTCTAAAGACTTTGTCAGGATTCTTTGGATCTTCAAAACCTGGGGGTTGAGAAACATATACTTCTTCCTCAAGCTTACCATTGAGGAATGCACTTTTCACATCCATTTGATATAAAGTGATATCATGATGGTTAGCATAAGCAAGTAATATGCGAATAGCCTCAAGTCTAGCAACAGGTGCAAAAGTTTCATCGAAATCAATTCCTTCAACCTGTGTGTAGCCTTGAGCTACAAGCCGTGCCTTATTCCTTACCACAAGGCCATTTTCGTCTTGCTTGTTGCGATAGATCCATTTTGTGCCAATGATATTGTGCTTGCGAGGATCTGGACGTTTGACCAGTTCCCAGACGTTGTTGAGCTCGAACTGATGTAATTCTTCTTGCATGACTGTATCCACTCAGGCTCCAGAAATGCTTCATCTACCTTAGTGGGCTCTGTGATAGAGACAAAAGCATAGTGCCCACAAAAGTTAGATAAATGTGAAGCTTTTGAGTGTGTGAGAGGACCTGGTGCTTTAATGTCATTAATGATCTTTTCAACTTGCACTTCTTTTGCAACGCGAGGATGAGCTGGTTGTCGTTGAGGAATTTGATCAGCATTTTCTTCAGCACAATTTTCTTTAGCATTTTATTCAGGTGCATTAGCTCGACGTTCTTCATGTTCTAGAATGAATTCTTCAGTAGATTCTTCAGTAGGAATGACATCCTCAGTAGCCTTGAACTTGATAGTTTTGTCAGGTGCTGGTTCATCTATCACAGTAGGTAGGTGCTCTCTTTGTGAAGAATGTTGTTGAAGACTCTGTAGGTGTGCGAGTCCTTTCCGTAACCAAGCATAAAACCTTCATGTGCTTTCAGTGAAAATTTTGAGTTGTGATGAGGATCTCTAATCCAACATTTAGCACCAAAGACTTTGAAATAACTTACATTGGGTTTCTTATCAGTGAGGAGTTCATAGGCAGTCTTCTTGAAGAATTTGTGAAGATATACTCTGTTGATGATGTGGCACGCAGTATCAATTGCATCAATCCAGAAATGACGAGGTGTCTTGTATTCACCAAGCATAGTGCGAGCCATCTCAACAAGAGTTCTGTTCTTGCACTCCATGACGCCGTTCTACTGAGGAGTATAAGGAGTAGATAACTCATGAGTAATACCAAGTTCATCAAGATAGTCATCAAGACTAGAATTCTTGAACTCAGTTCCATTGTCACTTCTGATGTGCTTGATCTTCACGCCAAAGTTGGTTGAAGCCCTTGAGGAAAATCGTTTGAAGACTTCCTGCACTTCATGTTTGTAAGTAACAATGTGTACCCATGTGTATCAAGAGTAATCATCAAAAATAACAAAACCATATAGAGATGCATCATTTCTAACAGCAGAATAATGATTAGGGCCAAAAATATCCATATGAACCAATTCAAATGGTTGAGTGGTAGTCATGATTGTCTTCGCTGGATGCTTGGCCTTGGTTATCTTTCCAGCTTCATAGGCTCCGCATAAGTGATCCTTGAGGAATTTGACATTTTCGTTGCCAATGACATGCTTCTTCTTCGCAAGCGTGTGCAAATTCCTCATGCCTGCATGACCAAGTCGTCGATGCCAGAGCTAGCCTTCCGAAGCTTTTGCAAGTAGGCACACGGCTGGTTGTGGTCTTGTAGAGAAATCAACAATATACAGGTCTCCTCTCCTAAAGCCTTTGAAGACTTTGGAATTGTCATATTCCATAACCACAACACAACGGTACTTGCCAAAGACAACAACCATATTAAGATCGCAAAGCATTGAGGCAGACATGAGGTTGTATCCTAAGGACTCGACAAGCATGACTTTGTCCATGTGTCGATCCTTTGTGATCGCAACCTTACCTAGACCCAATACCTGACATTTGCCTTTGTCAGCAAAGATGATATGCTTCAGATGCGATGGAGATAATGGAGCATCCATCAATAGATTCTTGTCACCAGTCATGTGATTTGTACATCCACTATCGAGGACCCACTCAGTGGCTTTGGGTTGATCATCATGCAGATGAATTAGTGCAACTTACGAACTCATATACTTCATAAGTGAAGAATATGACATCAAATCATCAGATCAATTTCATCAAGCAATAGAACAGATAAAGCAGTATGAGGACGTGAGAAATGAAAGTTCATTTCTTCATGGTTAGCCCGCGTCCTATCAGGCACACTTAGGTCTCTAGCAAATTCTTCAGACGATTACGTTCGTCTGGAGACCTGACCCTGCAGAAGAGATTAGTTCTTTTTCTTCACCACCCACATCTAAAGGGGTGGCAAAGAGTTCATCACTCTGTGAGCTCCATATGAGAAAGGTGGCATAGAAGCCAGCCCATTTCGTTTCACATAAGAGGGGTTAGGATAAGCATATGAATAAGAAGAGAAATTCTTTGAGGGCTTATGAACATAATAATTAGAAGAATAATGCTCATATTCATAGCCCTTAGCTCTTCCCTGCAAAACAGAGTTGTTAGCACGATGATATTCATATGAGGACTTTGATCCTTTTGAGGAGTTTGGTCCATATGAAGAATTTGATCTAGGGTTCCTATTCTTCACAGGTGGTGTCCTGAGGACATTCACCTGAAGACTTTCAAGGAACCTTTTGGGAACCCAGATTTTCTTCATAGCAGGACCGTTCCTGCAGTTAGTGCCAACATATCTAGCAAATACTTCACCATTCTGATTTTTGAACAGTTTATAGTTCGAGTCAATTGACTCATCATTAGAACGAGGAGATTCACATGCAAAGCCAGATAAATTAGATGGATCAACTGGAGGTCCCTTTGCAGCAACCCATGAGGTTTTGGGGTACTGCTCAGGCTTCCAATATGTACCATCAGCATTGAGTTTTCTCTCAAAGGCAATACCCTCTTTCCGAGGGTTCCTGTTGAGGATCTGCTTTTTAAGCACATCACAAAGAGTCTGATGCCCTTTGAGGCTTTTGTACATGCCTGTCATGTACAATTCCTTCAGCCCTGTATCATCAGTGATACTAGCAATGTCCTCAGATGAGGAATTAGTGATAGCAAAGTCAGGTGAAGAATTTCTAGCATTAGAAGCAGTTGAACATTCAGGTGAAGAATTAGCAAATTCACGTTCAATGCATGTCACACAAGGAGGAACAAATTCTTCCTGAGAAGCGCTGATTTGTTGAGCAAGTAATGAATCGCGCTCCTTCTGAAGATCTTCATAACTCACTCTTAGCTTTTCAAGATCTTGCTTTCTTTAAAGAAATTCATAAGAAAGCTTCTCATGATCAGATAAGAGAGTGTTATGATGACCTTGAAGGTTGTCAAACCTAGTCTGAAGTGTCTGAAGATTTTTAGTCAAGGCTTTAGTGCAATCCATTTCTTCACCCAACATATCATCACTTTTGTCTAGCATGTTTTGAACCTTTTCAAAAGCCCTTTGTTGTTTTACAGCAATCTTAGAAAGTTTAGAATAGTTGAGCTTCAGGTTTTCATCAGATTCATTCTCACTTGATTCAGAGGAGGTATATTTGAGTACCTTGGCACCCTTTGCCATGAAGGAATAGGTGGGAGCGTAGTCATCATTGCCTTCATCAGCCTTGTTGGTGAGGTCATTTTCTTCAGTGTTGATGATAGACTTGCTAACGAATACAGTAGCGAGGGCTAGGCTCGCCACACTAGATTCAGACTCCTCAGATGCCTCCTCTTCCTCATTTTCTTCATATTCAGCCTCAGAGTCCATTTCCTTGCCAATGAATGCCTGAGCCTTCTTGGGGCTGCTTTTCTTGTGAGATGAAGACTTTGAGGATTTTGATGATGAAGATTTTGATGATTTCTTCTTTTTCTTCACATCATCAGAACTGTAATCCTTGTATTTCTTCTTCTTTGATTCCTTTTCCCACTGAGGACAATCTTGAATGTAATATCCAGGTTTCTTGCATTTGTGACAAAGCCTCTTCTTGTAGTCACTGGATGAGGAATCATTGCTCCTTGAGGGTCTTCCAAAGCAACCACGTCTTGAGAACTTCTGGAATTTCTTCACGAGCAGTGCTAGCTCGTGGCTTAGTTCTTCAGGATCACCAAGGGTGCTACCAGAGTCTTCATCTTCGGACTCAGATACTGCCTTGGCCTTCAGTGCACGTGATCTGCCATAGCTCGAACCATAGAGATCTCTCTTTTCAGCAAGCTGGAACTCATGAGTATTTAGCCTCTCGAGGATATAAGCGGGATCAAGTGACTTGTAATCAGCAAGTTCTTGTATCATCAATGCTAGAGTATCAAATGAGGAATCAAGCGATCTCAGCAATTTCTTCACCACCTCATGGTCGGTGATGTCAGTGGCACCAAGTGCTTGAAGCTCATTTGAGATGTCAGTGAGGCGATCGAAGGTTTGTTGAACATTTTCATTGTCGAGTCTTTTGAAGCGGTTGAAGAGATTGCGAAGAACATCAACTCGAGAGTCACGTTGTGTTGAGACTCCTTCATTCACCTTGGACAGCCTATCCCAGATAAGCTTAGCAGTTCCCAAAGCACTCACTCTTCCATACTATCCTTTGCTCAGATGGCCACATATGATATCCTTCGCTTGAGAATCGAGTTGCTTGAATCTCTTCACATCAGCAGCATTCAGGGAAAGTGTGACTGAGGGAACACCATTTTCCACAACATACCAGAGATCGTTATCAATTGCCTCAAGATGCATTCGCATCTTATTCTTCCAGTAGGGGTAGTCCGTTCCATCGAAAGTAGGACACCAAGCAGAGACCTTGATCATACCTGCGGTCGACATAACTAAACTCCAGGCGGTTAAACCAAAATCACACAGAACAAGGGAGTACCTTGCTCTGATACCAATTGGAAGTGCGTTATATCGACTAGAGGGGGTGAATAGGCGATTTTTATGAATTCTTCACTGAGGAATTTGCAGGTGAGGAAATTCCTTAGCGAAGAACTACTAGCAGCAGAATAAGTACTCAAAAGTAAACATAACAGAGCACAAGCATAGTCATCATGATGAAATGAAGACAAGCACAGAGTACAGAAAGCGTAAACACAGGATAACATAGGATGAAGACAAACAGACTGAAGAAATTGAACTGGGGAAATTGAGAAAGTCTTCAGTCAAAGTTTTCAAACACAGATACGAACAAGCACTCAACACAGTTATGAGGAAATGAAACAGTTGAGGAAATAGAACCAGTGAGCTTGGTGAAGACAATGATTTGGTAGACCAGTTACAACTGCTGTCTCAGTTGTACGTCTGGTTGGAGCGGCTAGGTATTTAAACTTGAGGACACACAGTCCTGGACACACAGTCCGCACCGTATTTTCCTTGAGCTAAGGTCACTCAGACCTCGCCCAATCACTCGTGGTAAGTCTTCAGGTGACTTTTCAACCTTCACAAACTTTGTCACTCGGCGATCCACAATTCCTCTTGGATGCTCTAGACCTTGACACCTAACCGTCTGGAAGAAGCACAGTCTTCAAAGGTAACAAGCGTCGGATCCACGCAGGATCAATCTCTTCAGTGATTCTCAATCACTTGGGGTTTGTAGGTGTTTGGGTTTGGGTTTTCCTCACTTGATGATTTTCGCTCAAAGTCCTCGGAGGATGGGATGCTCTCAAATGACAAGTGTCGGTTTCTTTCGGAGCAGACAACCAGCTAGTGGTTGTAGGGGGCGGCTATTTATAGCCTAGGGAGCAGCCCGACATGATAAGACATAAATGAACTTCAATGATATGACTGTTAGGTGGGTAGATATTTTGGGACAGCTGGTGCATAGCACAGCAACGGTCGGAAATTTGAGTATCAAATTCCTCAGGGCTATCATGTTCCTCACTGTGTAAGTAATCCGCACTGGCGAATTCCTAACTCCTTAGTCAGAACAAATTCCTCAGAGACCAGAAGAACTTCATCTCTGTCACTAAAGAATATGACTGAACTGTATGAGATTTCCAATGGCTTCGCTCGAAGGGATTGGTAGGTGTAGGATTTTGAGTTGAGCATCACATGGAAATTTTTCCTTAGTATTTCCTCGACCCCCTTTAACAGTATGGTGTTTCCTATGACTCAAGAAAGAGAAAATGAAACTACAAAAACAAAACTCTTCACGCTTCATGTTCCTCGGATGAATACCAAGTCTTCGGGATTGCACCAATTTCTTCACTTTCAAAGTCTTCAGAAATCCAAAGTCTTCAGTCGAAGAACTTCATTTTTAGGGGTCAACTTTCTCTGTAAATATCGAACTCCTCGTAGACTTATAGACTTCTGTACACTCAAAAACACATTAGTCCCTTAACCTATAAGTCTTCAATACACCAAAGTCACTAAGGGGCACTAGATGCACATACACTATCCTCTCCATGATGGGTGGCTTGCTTGTCGGCGATCACTTGGCTTGGAGACATAGGTCGAAGTACATACTCCTTTCCATTCATCTTGAAGATGTAGTGGTTCGTTCGGCCATTGTGGATGACACCTCTATCAAATTGCCATGGGCGTCCAAGAAGAAGGTGGAAAACAGTCATTGGAACGACGTCACACTCCAAAGTGTCTTCGTAGGCACCAATTTTGAAGGAGACTTGTACTCGATACTCAACTTGGATAGTGCCGGAGTCGCTAAGCCATTTAACTTTGTAGGGATGTGGGTGCTTCATCTTGGGCAATTGGAGCTTGGAGCAAAGTTCTTCACTTGCGAGATTATGACAACTCCCTCCATCGATGATGACCTTGACGGATATTCCATTGATACCGACCTTGGTGTGGAATATGTGGCTTCTTTGGTCTTCTTCTTTTTGATGTTGGAGAGTCAAGACCTTTGAGACAATGAGAGCGAGACTGGAGTCTTCATCGCAAAAGACTTGTTCCGTGTCTTCTTCATTCACTTGCCGGTGTATGGCCACTTGCTCAAGGGCTTCCATTTCTCCTTCACTCATTGAGTCGTAATTGCCGTCGTCATTGAGGATGATGGTCCGCTTGTTGGTGCACTCGTACGACTTGTGGCCTCGGCCTCCGCATGTGAAGCATTTGAAGGAACTCGTCTTGACGGTCTCATCGGTTGGAGTCGATGATGATGATGCTCTCGGCTTGAAGTTGCTCGTTGTAGGAGGATGACTTGGGGTTGACAAAGCTTTCTTTTGACTCGACTTGTCGACGTTGCTTGTAGAAGGCTTGGTAGACGGTGTTCGACTCGTTGAAGCTTGGGTGTTGGACAAGCCGTATGACTTGGATGAGAACTTGGCATACTTGAAGTCTTCTTGCACTTGACGTTCCGCTTTGGTAGCTTGATGCACTAGATCAATGAGGTTCGAGTATGGTTGGAAGTCGGCGATCTTCTTGATAGGATGGTTGAGTCCATTCAAGAAACGTGCCATAGTTTGCTCATCATCTTCCGTGACGTTGGCTCTTATCATGGCAATCTACATTTCCTTGTAGTACTCTTCAACGCTCTAGGTTGACTTGGTGTTGACGAGGCTTTCTTGGAACTCGACTTGTCAATGTTGATTGTAGATGGCTTGGTAGATGGTGTTGGTGTCATTGAAGCTTGGATGTTGGAGAAGCCATATGACTTGGATGAGAACTTGACATACTTGTAATCGTCTTGCACTTGACGTTCTGCTTTGGTAGCTAGATGCACTAGCTCGATGAGGTTCGAGTATGGTTGAAAGTCAGCGAGCTTCTTGATAGGATGGTTGAGTCCATTCAAGAAACATGCCATAGTTTGCTCATCATCTCCTGTGACGTTTGCTCTTATCATGGCAATCTCGATCTCCTTGTAGTACTCTTCAAAGTCTTGGTTCCTTGCTTAAGTAGTTGAAGTTTCTTGAAGAGGTCAAGGTTGTAATATGTAGGCATGAAGCGTGCTCTCATGACATCCTTCATTTGCGCCCAAGTAGTGATGGGTGGTTCACCTCTTGCGTCACGGCGCTCGATGACTTGTTCCCACCAAATAAGGATATAGTCTTGGAACTCAAGGGATGCCATCGCGATCTACTTCTCTTCTTCATAGTTGTGTAAATTGAGGATTTTGTCGACCTTCAATGCCCATGAAAGGTACTCTTCGGGATCGTTGCTTCCATTGAACTTGGGCATGCTGAACTTTAGCTTGCCGTAGCGTTTCTCTTCATTGTGTTGGGGTCGGGGAAGATAACGCCCATGTTGTTGATGATCGTCAAACTCGTTGTGCTCTTGGCGAGGAGGGTTGTCAACCTCGTGTTGCTCTTGTCATGGAGGATTTCCATTGTCTTCATGCTCTTGGCGAACTTGATGTCCTTGGAGAGCTTGTGGAGGAACTTATCGAGCTTGACGTTGCACACGAGCTTGAAATCTTCGTTCGTGAACTTCTTCGCGAAGTGCTTCTTCATGTTCACGAATTCTCGGCCTCGGTTGGCTACAGCTCGACTTGAATCTTGGAGGGCACATTGTGCCTCAAGTGCTTGAGCTTCACGGAGTTGTTTTTCTTGGCGTTGTGCGTCGGCATCTTGTGCATCTTGGTGTAGATGCGCTTGCTCTTCCTCTTCATGTTGGCGTTGCCGTTGCCGCTCTCATGCTAGCGCAAAAGCCGCTTGGGTTTGACGTCGTCGGTTCTCTTGAGAGTCAGTATCGCGTAGAGGATTGAGGATTGCTTGACGGTCGTTGCACGCGGCACGTCAAAGAGTGTTCGATGTCGGTGTACTTGATCCGGAGAGGGTGAAGTCGGAGTGTCGACTTGAGCGGCTCCGTCTTGATGAGAACGAAGTGGAAGAAGAGCAGTTGAGCAACAAAGCACGAATCTCGTCCATTCTTGCGTCTTTCTCTTGCTTGCGATCGTCGAGCTTGTGGTCAAAGTAGTCTCTTGTACGTTGCTCGGAGAGTCGCAAGTCGGCGGCGAGGTTGTCGATGTGTTCAGTCATTGCTTGTTGCTGAGGGAGTCCTGGATTAGGGGGTGTCCGGATAGCCGGACTATACCTTCGGCCGGACTCCTGGACTATGAAGATACAAGATTGAAGACTTCGTCCCGTGTCCGGAAGGGACTTTCCTTGGCGTGGAAGGCAAGCTTGGCTATACGGATATGTAGATCTCCTACCATTGTAACCGACTCTGTGTAACCCTAGCCCTCTCCGGTGTCTATATAAACCAGAGGGATTTAGTCCATAGGAACAACAATCATACCATAGGCTAGCTTCTAGGGTTTAGCCTCTCTGACCTCGCGGTAGATCTACTCTTGTACTACCCATATCATCAATATTAATCAAGCGGGACGTAGGGTTTTACCTCCATCAAGAGGGCCCGAACCTGGGTAAAACATTGTGTCCCCTGCCTCCTGTTACCATCCGCCTAGACGCACAGTTCGGGACCCCCTACCCAAGATCCGCCGGTTTTGATACCGGCATTGGTGCTTTCATTGAGAGTTCCTCTGTGCCATCACCATAAGGAAGGATGCCTCATCCCGTCTTTAAAGACGGCACCATTGCTAAGGGAGTTTTGGCTGTCGGCCAAACTCTCAGGCTAGGTGGTTTCCTTATGACCGCCTGTTCGGCTGCTGCGCCGACGATGACCTCTCGGGTCATTGAAAGCAATCTTCATGTCAGCTCGGAGTTCGCCGAGCAGCTAGATCCAATGGAGCTCTCTTCCCTAGACGAGCTCTTGGATCGCACCGCCGCCCTAGGAGTTGCTACGGATTACGACCAGATTGGGCCTAAACCCGATCTGAGAGAGATTAACTCTCCCCAGGTCACCCATCACGTTGCCGTGGTAGAGGGACAGTGCGAGGACCCATCATCTATCTTAAGGACTAGCTATGTCTGGATTCCCGATCCCTCTAAGCCGGATACCCGCGGAGGGAAGGACATCACTCAAGACCTGAACTTAAAGTCAGGCGACGGGCTAGATTCATCGGATAGCATCCAAGAATCCAGACTTCCGAGTTCGGAAACTCCTTGGCGTCTGGGTCTCAGATTGGGTGAGGTTTCGGATTTGATTCCACCCACCCACCCGTACATAAGCGATCTATCCCAAATTAGGCAAGAGCCCAAGGAAACAGTACATCATTACTGGGCCAGATTCCTCCTGGTTATGAATAGGATAAAGGACTGCCGCGAGGAAGACGCAATTTCATTCTTCTGCAATAATTTCACAGACAAGGGAATCCTCAACGCCATAAGTCGTCGTGATATTCCATGCTTCACTGACTTGGCGTCCATAGTACGAAACTACCGTGCAATGGAAAGCGCCTGGAAAACCGAAATAAAATTTTGGGACAATCCGGCCCTGAATACAAACCCAGTCCGAAATAAAAGGGTGCATCATCGCCAGACACCCGGGTTCAATACCAAAATGCAAAAGCCCTCTACAGGGCACGGAACCGTACTGGAAGGATGGCTTAATGGACCCTATAAAATTCACAGTGCAGAGGGCACCACACCAACTCACAGCCTTAGAGCATGTTGGATACTCCGGCAGGTGGCAAAAATTGGGGAAGATCTTCTAATTCCAGAAGCCACAGAAAGCCATCCCAGAGACACCAGTACGGTATTAACAGTCTTTGAGACTTTCGCATCAAATAATATGCGAAAAAGAACACTCCGCAGCCTTGCCGAAGTCTACCATGTAGCAACAATAAACCCATGGAGTGACACGGCTATTACTTTTAACGCCAGTGATGAACCTAAATTCCGAACAGCCCGAGCACCAGCCGCATTGGTCCTCAGTCCAATAGTGGACGACTTTCATCTTACCAAGGTACTCATGGATGGCGGCAGCGGATTGAACCTCATTTATGAGGAAACCCTTCAAAAAATGGAAATAGACTGGAACCGCATTGAGCGAAGCAGCACAACCTTTAGAGGAATAATCCCCAATCGGGAAGCACGCTGTACAGGAAAAATCACACTAGATGTGGTGTTCGGCACGCCGGATAATTATAGGTCCGAAGAGGTCACGTTCCAAGTGGCCCCGTTCAGTAGCGGATACCACGCTCTGCTCGGGCGGGAAGCATTTACAATCTTCCTAGCAATACCCCATTACGGGTACATGAAGCTCAAGATGCCCGGTCCTAACGGAATCATCACTCTCGCTAGTGATCTGGACATAGCACTCCACGCTGAAAACAAGACAGCCGCACTGTCCCTCGAGGCGCTATCCGAAGCCCTAGCGGCTAAGGAACTGACTGCGCTACACTCCACGGTGAATAGGGACGATGTGATACTCAACAAAATATCCAAGTCCAGCTCCTTTAAACTGGCGGACAAAATAGTCAAATTCCAGGTCCATCCAACGGACCCCAATAAAACAGCTTCCATCGGGGCACAGTTAAACCCTGATGTAGACGCCGCACTACGAGAGTTCCTACAAGAGAACTGGGACATTTTTGCCTGGCACCCTTCAGACATGCCAGGAATCCCACGCAGGCTGGCCGAACATAGCTTAAATATCCTAAAAGGATTCAAGCCAGTCAAACAGGCTCTTCGGCGTTTTTTCAAACCTAAGAGATAGGCCACGGGAGAGGAACTAGCCAAGCTATTGGAGGCCGGATTCATCAAAGATATAAAACACCCGGACTGGCTAGCAAACCTGGTGATGGTACCAAAGAAGGACAAATCCTGGCGCCTGTGCGTTGATTTTAAAGACCTTAACAAGGCTTGCCCAAAGGATCCCTTCGCCCTCCCCCGCATCGATCAAATTATCGACGCTACCGCGGGACATGATTCGTTGTGTTTCCTCGACGCATACTCCGGCTACCATCAAATAAGGATGGCAGAGTTAGACCAAGCCGCAACGGCATTCATCACACCATACGGCCCATTCTGCGTCAACACAATGCCCTTCGGGCTCAAGAACGCCGGCACAACATATCAACGCATGATTCAGACATGTCTGGCAAACCAGATCGGCAAAACAGTGGAGGCATACGTAGATGATGTGGTCGTTAAAACAAGACATGTCGAATCTCTAGTAGACGACTTGAGGCTAACATTCGATAACCTCCGAACATACGACATCAAGCTCAACCCAGAAAAATGTGTTTTCGGCATTCCAGCCGGAAAGCTCTTGGGCTTCATTGTATCCGGTAGAGGAATTGAAGCAAATCTAGCCAAGATCCGAGCTCTGTCACAATTGGATATCCCGAAGGACCTCAAACAAATACAAAAATTAACCGGATGCATGGCGGCCCTAAGCCGCTTTATCTCCCGCTTGAGAGAAAAGGCCCTACCCCTTTACCGCCTCCTTCGGTGCACCGAACACTTCGAGTGGACGGATGCAGCCACGGCCGGACTCGATGAAATAAAAGCCATCTTGGCAACAAACCCAGCCCTGGTCGCGCCAAACATTGGCGAACCAATGCTATTATACATTGCAGCAACCCATCAGGTCATAAGCGCAGTGCTCGTCATCAAACGAGAAACGGACGGACATAAATTCCCCCTTCAAAAGTCGGTCTACTATGTGTCCATTGTCCTTACTCCGTGCAAGTCACGGTACCCGCATTATCAAAAGATTGCGTACGCGGTATTTATGGCATCCCGGAAGCTGCGACACTACTTTCAAGAGTGTTCAATAACAGTAGCCTCGGAAGTGCCACTTAACGATATTATAAACAACCGCGACGCGACGGGCCGGATTGCAAAGTGGGCCATTGAGCTCCTCCCGTTCGACATAACTTACAAGCCACGGCGAGCTATCAAGTCGCAAGTTTTGGCCGACTTCGTCGCAGAATGGACGGAGACCGAACTCCCTAAAGAGTACGGCACATATTCAAACTGGGTCATGCACTTCGACGGCTCCAAAATGTTGGCCGGTCTAGGGGCTGGCGTCGTTTTGACGTCCCCCACAGGAGACACAGTTCAATACGTACTCCAGATAATGTACACAGACTCCAACAATGCAGCGGAATATGAGGCCCTTTTACATGGTCTCCGGATGGCGGTATCCATGGGCATTCAACGCCTAGAGGTGCGCGGGGACTCGAACCTCGCAATATCCCAATAAATGGAGACTTTGATGCCAAGGATCCAAAAATGGCAGATTATCGCAACGCCGTCGTAAAAATGTCAGCTCGGTTCGAAGGGCTCAAATTTCACCATATAGCCCGGGAAAATAATCAAGCGACAGATGTCCTGGCACGCATCGGTGCAAAACGCGATGTAGTCCCCCACAACATCTTCTTGGAAAGGTTGTTCAAGCCATCCGTAGTACGGAAAGGGGAACCCGACAATAACAGCCCGGACCCAACCGCACCGCCCGACACCGAACACTCTAACATAATTGGAGGCTCTGCCAATGAAATAACACCTTCGGCCCACGTAATAATGGTCGTCATCGCCCCGTGGATAGAACCATTCCTCGCCTACCTTACTAGGAAGGAACTCCCCGAGGACCAAAATGAGGCACGCTGCATAGTGCGGCGATCCAAAGCCTATAAAGTCCATGAGGGAGAGGTTTATAAGAAAAGCACTACCGGAGTCCTTCAATGGTGCATCTCCGAAGAGGAAGGGCGGAACCTCCTGGCTGAAATTCTTGATGGACTCGGCAGTCATCACGCTACAACTCGGTCCCTTGTAAGCAAGGCCTTCCGTACAGGCTTTTATTGGCCGACGGCCCGGGCAGACACCCAGGACTTAGTCCAATGATGCGTCGGTTGCCAGCTTTTTGCAAACCAAAGCCATATGCCACCCACCGCCCTCCAAACTATCCCCATCACTTGGCCCTTCGCGGTCTGGGGGCTTGACATGGTTGGAACCCTTAAAGGCGGAACCCACAAGATAAATTACTTACTGGTCATGGTGGATAAGTTCACCAAATGGATAGAAACCAAGCCTGTTAAGACGGCCGAATCCGGACCGGTGATAGAATTTATATCCGGGGTTGTACACCGTTACGGCGTCCCCCATAGCATCATCACTGATAATGGCACGAACTTTACGGCCGACGAGGTAAAACTCTGGTGCAAAAACATGGTCATCAAGCTCGATTATGCTTCCGTCTATCACCCACAAACTAATGGCCAGGTCGAACGTGCAACTGGTCTTATCATGAGCGGCATCAAACCCAGATTAGTGCGGTCCCTTAAGGAATCTAATACGCACTGGGTAGAGGAGCTCGACTCCGTAGTCTGGGGGCTGCAGACCATGCCGAATCGCACCACCGGATACACACCATTCTTCATGGTGTAGGGCGTAGAGGCAGTTTTGCCCTGCGACATAATTCATGACTCACCTCGAGTGCGCATGTACGAAGAAAGAGAAGCCGAGCTCGATCGGTAGGACAGTTTGGACGCCTTCGAGGAAGAGCGTGACGTGGCAAAAGCCCGTTCCGCATTCTATCAACAGCAAGCTCGAAGATACCAAAGCAGAGAAGTACGGGCCAAAAATTACAACGTTGGCGAATTAGTTATATGCCTGCCGGACAAGAAAAAGGACAAACTCAAGCCCAAGTGGGAAGGTCCCTTCATAATTGACCAAGTCCTGACTGGTGGAGCGTACCGCCTGCGAGATGCATCGGATAACCTACTCGAGCCGAACCCAAGGAATGCAGCCCGTCTCCGAAGATTCTATGCCTAGCGCCGGACTCTGTGTTCGTCTCCTTCCTCTGTCCATTTTTTATATACTTTCCGTCTTACATTTCTCTCCTTCTCCCCTCCCTCTCTCTTATAGCCTTTAAAGGGTCATAAAGTGATGCGCTATCCGCGCTCATTAAACATGGGGGCTTCTTTAAATAGAAGCTTATTTATACGGGCTTCATGCCCAACACATGTGTCACACTTCTGCATGTACCTTTTATTCACCATTATATGCATCGATATGACTTAAGTTTTGGCCAAGCTGGGTTGCCTGGCTCCTGTGCTTACCCCTAGGTTCCCGATTGTTTGGCTAGGTGGTAAAGGGAGCACCTCTGCGATTGTTACTGTCGGGTCAGCCGGATGAGTACCTCAGACTGGGTGAAGCCGAAAGCTAGCATTCTTAAGGGAATATTCGGTGGGTGAACTAAAGATGATCTTTTTTTCAATTATTTATCTATACGCCCCCAGATGTTTTTCCTGCGTCTCTTTTCGCATAATGGACATGCACTTTAGGGCATGCCTCCTAGGGAAAGGAACCCCTAACGGAACTATTCTCCCTGGAAGATGTTTCTTACTAACCATGTAATATAACATAACTAGTTGGGCACTTGTCTGTTCAAGCACTAATGACCCCTACGCCTGGTCTCCATGCATACCCCGGTTCTTATATAACCGCGAGGGTATTCGGACACACTCCAGACCGTCAGGTCCCGAGGTTGAAGTGAAAAGGTCGGCCATGACAAACGATCTACAATCCGGCTAGAAGGCATTACACATGTCAATTAAAATTACGTAGTCAACCTGATTGATTGTATTCCTCTTCAATACCATCTAACAGGGTGTCTAGTTTACAGTCCTGTTGGGAATACTTTGCGGCCAATTCTACTTGGCCGTATACTAAGCTCACAGGGATCTCCTTCCCATCGGGCCCCACGGGTCCGACCTCGGCCATGTGGTTTGGGTCAGCCTTCATATAGCGCGTCTTCACCATGGTCCGGGTCTCCCTGGCGCCTTGACAGCAGGCCGACATCTTCCACAATCGGAAGCACCGCCGTGCTCCCTTCAGCTTCTCTACAAGCTCTCCAAGGCCTTCGGCCATGGAGACGGATGGCCACAAGGCCTGGGCGACGCCTTGCATCACCTGCCGAACTCGCTTGTGCAGTTGTGAGAGCTCGGGAAGAAGGTCACCCATAGAACCGGGCATTTCCTCTGCAGGACGACCTGTTAGCATACCTACAGACATTACTCTGTTAGTCAACTTCCTCGCCGAACTCTTTTTTCAAAGTTCGTTTAAGCACTTACTAAATATGCCGCGTCGAAGCTGCTGATTCTCCTTAACGGAGTCCAACAGCTGGGCACGAACATCCTTTAGTTCAACGCCCAGCTTGGTGTTGGCATCTTGGAGATCGTTCTTCTCCCGCCTCACCCTTGTCAGCACGCTCTCACCAGCCTTCAGCTGGCATAGGAGTTGTTGCTCTTCCGGATTTAATCCGGCGCCATCTGCAATTTCATTTGTCAGATTTGCACCCACGCCGCACTTCGCAAAATACTTATCTTTCGAAGCGTATATTACCATAGGGGGTCTCCTTGGGCTCCCCTGCCGCGGCTAGTGCGGCCTGAAGTTGGGCTTTGCACTCTTCCAGCTCCTGGGACAGTAGGGTATTCTTTTCTGTAAGAACCTGCATAACAAATGATCCTTAAATCAGTTATTCTAACTGTTTCAAGTCACGGGGGCTACTGGTATATATATATAATTACCAAAAATTTCTTACCCGTATGCCTTTTACATATTGCTCCGTGGCTCTGGCTAGACCATTTTGAGCGGCACGGAGGTACGCATCTCCCGAATTGAAGGCATCCAATGCCTCTTGGGAGAAACAAGCATCGCGAAGAACTGTCCGGCGACGCCTGTGGTTCATGGCACTCTCCACCTCGGAATTGGTGGCAGACAGCCTATCCGCATCCTCTGTCGGATGAGCGTCCGGTGCACGCCTTGTGTTCGCCTCCGCTTCCGGACCAGGCTTTGGAGCCTGGCTGGTGGAGGCGTGATTGGCACCCTCTCCGGATATAGTCCGGTGAGATCTCTTCGTCCTGAAGAGAGCGCGAGCGATAATATTCCTTGAAGTAATAACACCTAAGAATAAGATGGCGCGCTATACCTTTGTGCCAGCGTCTTAGTCCGGACCGCACTTCTTTTCAGCCTGCGGGGCCTTGTCGCCCCTCGTTGGCTAGTCGCCGCAGGCTCAGCCTCCCGTCTCAAGGACCTCCCCTGCAAAACACGATTGTCATATGGAAATCGAAAACACGCGAGGATAGATCCCTTTTCAAAGTGCTGGGACTTCGGTCTCAGTTACCTGCGGGGCTAGGAGTAGCCCTGGGTAATCGGCCGTAATGGCCACCAAGGCGTTGTCCTTGCTCAATTGATGAAACACCCCATCAATCAGCTCCACAGATAAGTCCGGATCCTCTTGAGAAGCTGGGTCGAAGGACCGTCCCGGATCCTCGGATTGTGGAGGAGAGCTGTTTATTTCTTTAACAGCCTGGCGCAGTTCCTGCGTTGAAGTCGTTAGACTGAATATTTAACTATGGGAATATAAAACGGATGGGCAAGTAAAAGTGTCCACTTACCCAACTTGGGGGATTGTACATAGAAAATCCACCCTGTGGGTTGACGTGGATAAATTCCTCCTCTTCTCCCTTGTACAAAGCGGACAAGATCTTTATTAGAGCGGCAGCCGAATCCGGCCCCTTACGGCCGTGGCGGGTGGCGTCGCCCTCCTCGTTGAAGTCCCACATGGGGTGGCCTCTATACTGAAGTGGCTGCACCCCTCGCATGATGCATGCGGCCATGACCCCGATCATTGTTAGTCCGAAATGAGCTAACAATCTTATCCGGCCCATCAGGTAAAGGACGTGCTTGTCACTTTCCCTCTAAGGGCTCCGTGGATGCCAGCTTAGGCGCTTCTTTAGGGGAGCACCGTCGAACTCAGGGAGGCCGATCCGGACAGGATCCGGCAGCGGGACGTCCTCTATATATAACCATTCCGAAGGCTAGTCCTCGGATGCCTTCTTTGGGGTTCCGGATAGATATCCAGTCCCAGCGATGCGCCACACTTCGGCTCCGCCCACTTGATATATTGACCCCTTCTGAGAACGGGGCACAAGGCAGAATAGCCTTTTCCACAACGCGAAATGAGCCTCGCAGCCCAAAAACAGCTCACAAAGGGCTACGAAGCCCGCGATATGCAATATGGAGGCAGGCGTGAGGTTGTGCAGCTGGAGGCCATAGAACTCCAGGAGCCCCCGGAGAAACGGATGAATTGGAAATCCGAGCCCTCTTATTAAGTAAGGGACAAGGCATACCCGCTCTCCTTTGGAGGGATTGGGGGCGCTCTCCGCTTGGTCTCCGCCATTATAGGTGGCAAGTCCGGCTTGAACCAGGACCATATAGGCCGGGGGAGAAATCCCTTGGTCTGGAGCGTCACTAGCTCGCTGTGCGGGATGGAGCATCTCTCCCAATCTCCAGGCTGAGGGCTGGAAGGGCGAGAGGAGGAGCTGCGGCGGCCGGCCATGATAGAATGGACCTCTGTCGGATACGCTCTGATGAATACTCGCGGAGGGGAGAAGGTGTGGTTTGGATCTAAATCCTCGTCCCTTAAATAGGCGACTTATTCACGCGGCTAGGGGTGTAAATGTAGAAACACCCTGACTTTTCGTATTCATTTGACATGTGGAAGACGGCCATTATTGGGCGTAGAAGCCAAGGAGCGCTACATTTACAAGAAACCGGACATTATTCAACAGGTACACGGAATTTGGAGGAGAACCCACCTTGCAATGCCGAAGACAATCTGCGCGCCGGACTCGTCGTCATTGAAGCCTGGTTCGTGGGCTACTGAGGGAGTCCTGGATTAGGGGGTGTCCGGATAGCCGGACTATACCTTCGGCCGGACTCCTGGACTATGAAGATACAAGATTGAAGACTTCCTCACGTGTCCGGAAGGGACTTTCCTTGGCGTGGAAGGCAAGCTTGGCTATACGGATATGTAGATCTCCTACCATTGTAACCGACTCTGTGTAACCCTAGCCCTCTCCGGTGTCTATATAAACCGGCGGGTTTTAGTCCGTAGGAACAACAATCATACCATAGGCTAGCTTCTAGTGTTTAGCCTCTCTGATCTCGCGGTAGATCTACTCTTGTACTACCCATATCATCAATATTAATCAAGCAGGACGTAGGGTTTTACCTCCATCAAGAGGGCCCGAACCTGGGTAAAACATTGTTTCCCCTGCCTCCTGTTACCATCCGCCTGGACGCACAGTTCGGGACCCCCTACCTGAGATCCGCCGGTTTTGACACCGACAGTTGCTCTTGATGCAAAGCACGTTGTGCACCAAAGAGGTGGCTCTTGGTGACGTAGGAGTTCATGTCGTCGTCGTGCTCAATGAAGAGTGGGTTGGTAGAAGTACTTGGCCTATCCATCATTCCAAGAGAAAAATGTGAGTGGTAGAAAGAGAAGAACGTATACCAAATGTACCTTGACCGAAGTTGAAGGTGGATCAATGATCACTCCAATGTGGGACAAGGAAATAGCACAATTGGTACCAATTCTTGTTGGTTTCTCACACCTACACAAGTAAAAGCTTATGGTGGAGCTTGGTTAGGATGGTGGCACAAAATTGGATGCAATTGTAAGTGAGCTTCAATAATGTTGGAAAAGATTCGCAAGTTTGCAATGCAACAAGTAGACCAAGCAATATACGGTACACAGAAACACACACGCAAAAAGATAAGTGGGGTCGTGCAACCAAGGATGAGCCAAAATGTGGAATCCACAAAAATGCTCTTGTTGCACAACGCTAGAGAGACGCTAGCACGGTTGCACAATAGGCGGATACAAGACTTGTGCACAACTTACTAAGCAAAAATGCAACGACTTCTATCCCAAGTATGCTCTATGTATGGTGTTTTGATGTTATGATCCAAGATGATCTAGTATGACAATCTTAATGTTGTATGATGCTATGGTTCTTGCTTAAAAGCTCTTTGCTTATCTTTCCCTTTTTCTTAAAAGATTGTTTGGCTCTTTGTTGTTTGAGCTCTTTTCTCATGCAATGCTTCACGAACCAAGATAGCAATTGTGTATGCGATGACGACCTTGTGACATAAGAGATGATACCAATATATGTACCAATGATGTATGTATGCTATGGTAAGTATGATCACTAATGTGCACAAGTCTTGTTGCCGGCAATACTCAAAAGCTAGTCTCGATTGGTAAGCGATGCAAAGGAGTAAGGCTATGATGGCTATCAATGCAATGGCAAGAGTGATGTTTCCAATACCAAAATGAGGTTACCGCTTCTTGCTTACGGTATGGTGTCAAAAGGGTGGCATGAATACCAAGATGTAGTCGAGGTAGTCATTGTCGATGACGTGTCCGTGGCGAAGATGAGCGGTGGTGATGTTGATGTCGAACCGTACCTAAATAGCCGACACACAATAGGACACGGAACCGCAACTCAAATTCTCAAAGCTCGGAGTGGCAAAATGTGTCGAAGTGTGAAACGGGTAAGCAATGGTGGTGGTATGCGGAACTGGTGATGGTGTATAGGTGGTGGGAGTGCGTATGCGGAAGTGGGGCAGTGGTGGTGACTAAACTGAAAAAATCCAGTTTCGTCAGGTATCATCGGGCGTCCGGGATGGGCCGATCCTCCGGTTGTCGCATGTCCGGAGATGGTCGGACATCCGGTGCCTGCGAACTTTTAGGGCATGGGATGAACTGCACGTGCGTAGGGTGGATGAGGTGAAATAGGTTAAATTCGGCCGATTTTGTGGGTGGAAAAGGTGGGGAAAGGGGGAAGAAGCTAGATCCACTCAAGACAAAGAAAAACCAAGATCAACTCCAACAAAACTTCGTCAAACCAACAAATCACAAAAAAAATTGGGGCTATTTTAGGTGGGGATTTTTGAAATTGGGGAAGAAGACAACAAAATCAAGCTACAAAATTAAGAGAGGAGGCTCCGAAATCATGATTAACATGGCTCATGATACCAAGATGATGTAGGGTGGAACCCTAGATGGCCGATCTTTCACGAAAGGAGCGGATCCCGCGATGAACACGAAGAACACGAGGGGAAACATGAGGGGAAATCACAAAGGGGGACAAGGAGAAACACTCAAACCAACAAGATTAAGTCACACATGTGCTAGATCCACGAGTACAAAAGAGATCACACGACCCACAGACAACTAAGGACGATACAAAGGTAGCCGATCTTCTCCGTGAGGAGGTCTTGAGGTCTTCTCCGCATGGAGGTCTTGTATCCAAAGGGATCTTCTCCGAAGAGGGACCGGGGTCTCTCTCATGGAGTAGATCCGATGTGGATGAGCAATGCTCTATCTCTATTATGAGCTAAACCATTGCTAACCCTAGATAGAAGGAATAGGATGTCTATTTATAGTCTTAGTGCAAAAGAGGGGCAAAGGGGTACATGGGCTGTGGCCCAGCATGTAACAGCACACAGGCGTCACACGTCCGGGAGTCACCGGTTGTCCAGAGGCTCGCGAGGGTCCGGATGTCCGGTGCCTGTCGGACGTCCGTAGATTCGGCTCGGGTGGTCTTCGGTCGGACGTCTGGTCGGGGTCGGTTCTCCGGGCGCCGATTATCTGGGTGGCTTCGGAAATCCGTAGTTTTGGCTCGGGTGTGGGTGTGTCCGACATCCGGGCTGGGACGGACGTCCAGAGCCTGGAGATCATCGGACGTCCGGCCCTGGTCGGTCGTCCGGAGCCTATATCTTCTTCCGCATCTCTTCTTCTTCATGTCCATCTTCCTCTTCTGATTCTCCTTTCTCCTTACTTTCTTCATGGCTAACTCGTTGACACATGAGTATGCATAATTTCTCTGTTTGAGGTAGTAGCCATGTCTCATGTGCATCGTAGTGAACTTGTGAGAGGAGAGACGTCACCTTGTTTTTGAGAGCTCTTGCATGTGCTCGTGTTATGGGTCCGCTAGGCACTTGGTGAGATGATGGTAGGTCCATGGGGATGACCTTGGGATGCTCCACATCATATAGTCGTCGGTCGATCTCTTCGCACAGCACCCTAAGCGACCTCCTGAGCGCCCAAAAATCTTGACGAAAAGCAGGCCGCTCTCCATTAATTTAAAATGGAGAACATGCCCCTCCGATAATCTATGGGCACGAGCAAAGGTCTTCCAGCCACGACGGAGGTACATAACATGAGGAGCAGGGAAGTCAACATCCACCCACATGTCGCCATTCCCACAACCCTCATGTGCAGCCTCATTGTGTGCGGCAGTTCTAGCTCCATTACCCGTGCAAATGGAGTGGGGAGGCGGAGATGGCCGCATGGAGGCTTGGACACCTTGATGATGATCTCATGGGGCTGGTCTATGACATGGCCTTCCATCGGAGGAGGAGCCTCCGGTGGGGGCGCGGCCAGAGCGCCGCCCCATCCTCCTCCTCCTCGAGCGCCGCGGTGACCACGACCTTGCCCCTCCCTCCTCCTCTCACGACAGGCTCCACCACCACGTGATCCAGAGGAGGAGGGATGCGCTATCGAGCAGAAGACCTCGTCGCCGCCGCTGGAGTACCACCATGCCCTCGTCCCCTCACCATGGAGAGCGAAGAAAGATTGAGGATGGGGAGGAAGAAGTGTGTGTAAGCAAATGCACCACTCCTGCCCCCTTTTATAGAAGGACGGGGCAGGGGGCTGGCCTCTCCCTCAGGGAGCGGCTGCCCCGCTCCCCCAATACGGCCTCCCTGCGCCTTCAGTGGCTCGGGGAATCAGGGCCGACCCTCTGCTCCAACTGATGACGCCTGGTTTTCTGCCATGGCACTCACCCCACGCTCTCTGCATCCACCACCTACCCTACCGAATGCATGATGTACACGTGGCGGGTGCGCATGAAGCAAGGAGAAACTGGCATGGCAGTTTCCGCCCCGTGATCGTGGGGCGTGAGCAATCCGTGGGCCAAGATCTGAGTTTTCCGTAACGTTGCACATGACACGCGGGAAAACCAGAAACTTGCCTGGGCTCAAGATTAGTTAAGAAGCCAAGAAGATCTCCAGGGGCCAAACACTTCCACGCCTCTACCTATGCATTTATTAGGGCCTACCCCGATGACGCTCGACAACATGTTCGGGACAGGCCCGGGGGCTTCTGTCGGTGCAACAAACCCTGGTTCTGTTGCCCAGACTATGCATAGGCACGAGAACAAGATTACAACACCAAGGTCAGAGTGGAGCACATGGAATCAGTTCTTCGGAGGACCAATGATGCGGAGCATCCCAAGATCATCCCCATGGACCTACCATCATCTCACCGAGTGCCTAGCGGACCCATGACATGAGCACGTCCAAGAGCTCTCGAAACCGAGGTGACATCTTTCCTCTCACAGTTCCATGTTGATGCACATGAGACATGGCTACTACTTCAAACGGAGACGTTGTGCATACTCATGTATCAAGGAGTTAGCCATGTAGACGCTAAGGAGCAAGGAGAATCCAAAGAGGAAGATGGACGTGAAGACGGAGAATAAGAAGGGCTATGTCAGCCGAAGCCCGGAAGATACGGACCGCCGTTTGGACGATCCGGCCCCAGCCCGGACGATCAGGCTAACCCGCCCGAGGACGATCCGGACTATGAAGCCGAAGCCCGGACGATCCGGACCACGAAGCCGGATCATCCGGCCCCAGCCTCGGATCATCCGGCCACCCCTGGACGTGCGGACCAGGAATCAGACATCTAGACCTACCGTGGAGGCCACGACATAGCCGGATCATCCGGACGACGACCCGGATAATCCGGACCCCGGAAGCCCGGATCATCTGGACCAACATCCGGATCATTCGGGCAGTGCCTGCGTGCATGATGATTGGGCCGAGGCCCATGTACCCCTTCGCCCCCAAGTAGTATATATACGACTCCTCCATCTCTTTCTAGGGTTATCAAAGGATTAGCTCATATTTATGTGAGAGCTTTGCTCATCCACTTGGATACCTTCTCCTCGGAGATAGTGCCTCCTCGGAGAAGGTCCTCTGGATTCTGGACCCCTTCAAGGGAAGAACCTCAAGACCTCCTCACGTAGAAGATCGTGCTACTTGTATCGTCCTTGGTTGACCGTGGATCATGTGATCTCTTGTGTACTCGAGGATCTAGCATATGTGTGACTATTTCTTGTTGATTTAGTGATTCTCTCATGTTTTCCCTCATGTTTCCCTTCGTGTTATTCGTGTTCATCGTGGGATCCACTCCTTTCGTGAAAGATCGGCCCCTAGGGTTCCTACCCTACATCATCTTAGTATCTAGAGCCACGTTGATCACGATTTTGGAGCCTTCCCATTGTGTTTCTAGCTTGATTTTGTTGTTTTTCATCCTAATTCGAAAATCCCCACAAAAATAGCCCCCAAAAAAATTTCTTGTGGTTTATGAGTTTTGATGATGTTTTCTTGGTTTTGATTTGTGAATTTGTTGTGTTGCAAGTGGATCTTACCTTCCCCCACCATATCCACCTCGTAATCCATCCAAAAATCCGCGAAATCTTTGAATTTGCCCCCATTTTCAAGTTCACCCCGAGCTTTGCCCGAGCGAGTTGACCCGCCCGGATCATCCAGACCTTGACCCGTATCATCCGGATCCGCCCGGATCATCCGGCTTCCTCTACCGAAACCGCAATTCCTGCTGTTTTATACACCGCCGCCTACGCCTCCGCATACCCCCCTCGACCACCACCACCTAACTTCCGCCAACCCTTTCGATACATCCAACACTACCACCACTTCACCGCTACCAACTTTGACACATTTTTCCGCGTTTGGTATTGAGAGTTTGAGTTGTGGTTCATCATTTCCTAGGGTGTTTCAGCTAACTAGGAACGGTTCGACATCGACATCACCGCCGCTCATCTTCGCCACAGATGCATCATCAACAACGACCTTCACGACAACCTCATTTTGGTATCGTGACACCCTCAACCGTAAGCAAGGATGGTAACTTCGACGACATCTTTGTCCACCCCTTGCCATTACATTGATAACCACCATAGCCTTATCTTTTTGCGTAGCTTACCCATTGAGACTAGCCTTTGATTATTGCCGGCAACGAGACTTGTGCACATTAGTGATCATACTTCCCATAGCATACATACATCATTGGTGCATATCTTGGTATCATCTCTTGTGTCACAAGGTTGTCATCACATACACAATTGCTACCTTGGTTCGTGAAGCATTGCATGAGAAAAGAGCTCAAACACAAAGAGCCAAACAAGCTTTTAAGCAAAAGGGAAAGGTAAGCAAAGAGCTTTTAAGCAAGAACCATAGCATCATACAACATTAATATTTTCATACTAGATCATCTTGGATCATATCATTGAAACACCATACATAGAGCATACTTGGGATAGAACTCGTTGCAATCTTGCTTAGTAGGTTGTGCTCAAGTCTTCGTGACCTCCTATTGTGCAATTGTGCTAGCGTCTCTCTATTGTTGTGCAACAAGAGCATTTTTGTAGATTCCACATTTTGGCTCATCCTTGGTTGCACAACCCCATTTATCTCTTTGCGTGTGTGTTTCTGTGTACCTTATATTGCTTGGTCTACTTGTTGCATTTGCGAATTTCCGAACCTTTTCCAACATTATTGAGTCTTGCTTACTTTGACATCAAATTTTGTGCCACCATCCTAACCAAGCTCCACCATAAGCTCTTATTTGGGTAGGTGTGAGAACCGACAAGAATTGGTACCAATTGTGCTATTTCCTTGTTCACATTGGAGTGATCATTGATCCACCTTCAACTTTACTCAAGGTACATTTGGTATACGTTCTTCTCTTTCTCCCACTGAAACATTTCTCTTAGAATGATTGGTAGGCCAAGTACTTCTACCAACCCACTCTTCATCGGGCAAGACGACGACATGAACTCCTACGTCACAAAGAGCCACCTCTTTGGTGCACAACATGCTTTGCATCAAGAGCAACAAGCAATGAGTGAACGCATTCACAACCTCGCCACCGACTTGCGACTCTCCGAGCAACGTACACGAGACTACTTCGACCACAAGCTTGATGATCACAAGCAAGAGAACAATGCAAGAATGGACGATATTCATGCTTTCTTGCTCAACCGCTCTTCTTCCACTTCGTCCTCATCAAGACGGAGCCGCTCAAGTCGACACTCCGACTTCACCCTCTCTGGCTCAAGTACACCGACATCGAACACTCTTTGCCATGCCACGCGCAACGATCGTCAAGCTAGCCTCAATTCTCTACGCGACAACGGCTCTCAAGAGCACCTACACCATCAAAACCAAGCTACCTTTGCGCAAGCACGAGAACGTCAACGACAACGCCACCACGAAGAGGAAGTGCGAGCGCGTCTACACCAAGAAGCACAATATGCCGAGGAACAATGTCAAGAGCAAAAACTACGGGAAGATCAAGCACTTGAGGCGCAAGGTGCCCTTCGAGATTCAAGTCACCCCGTCGCCACACGCAATCACAATCGGCGTGAACAAGAAGAAGCACTTCGCGAAGATGTTCAAGAGAGGATTTACCAATCATGTGTGCATCGTCAAGTTCCTCAATTTTGTCCTCGCGCTCAACAAGCCTGTCCACAAGCTCCAGAAGAACCCCAAGTTCACCAAGAGCATGAAGATAATGGACATCCTCCACGACAAGTACAACACGACATCGAGAACCCTCCTCAACAAGAGCAACACGAGTTTGCCAACCCTCAACATCATGGGTGTCATCATCCCCGACCCTAACACAATGAAGAGCAACGCTATAGCAAGCTTAAGTTCACCATGCCGAAGTTTTCCAGAAGCAATGATCCCGAAGAGTACCTATCATGGGCATTGAAAGTTGACAAAATCTTCCATTTGCACAACTACAACGAAGAGAAGAAGATCGCAATGGCATCCCTTGAGTTCCAAGACTATGTCATCATTTGGTGGGAACAAGTCATCGAGCGCCGTGAGGCCAGACATGAACCACCCATCACTACTTGGGTGCAAATGAAGGATTTCATGAGAGCACGCTTCATGCCTACCTACTACAACCGCGACCTCTTCAAGAAACTCCAACTACTCAAGCAAGGAACCAAGAGCGTTGAAGAGTACTACAAGGAAATGGAGATTGAAATGATACGAGACAATGTCACGGAAGATGATGAGCAAACTATGGCACGTTTGTTGAATGGACTCAATCACCCTATCAAGAAGATCATCGACTTCCAACCATACTCGAACCTCATTGATCTAGTGCATCAAGCTACCAAAGCGGAACGCCAAGTGCAAGATGATTTCAAGTATGCCAAGTTCTCATCCAAGTCATACGGCTTCTCCAACACCCAAGCTTCAATGACTCCAACACCGTCTACCAAACCTTCTACAAGCAATGTCGACAAACTGAGTTACAAGAAAACTTTCACAACACCAAGTCATCCTCCTACAATGAGCAACTTCAAGCCGAGAGCTTCATCATCATCTACCCCAACCGATGAGACCGTCAAGACAAGTTCCTTCAAATGCTTCACATGCGGCGGCCGATGCCACAAGTTGATGTAGGGTGGAACCATATACGGTCGATATTTCACGAAAGGAGCAGATCCCAACTAAGAACATGAAGAACATGGGGAATAACGGAGAGAAACACAAGGGGAATCACTCAAGAACAAGTCCAATCACACATCCACTAGACAATCAAACACACAAGATCCACAAGGTACATGAATAACAAAAGGAAAGATACAAGGTAAAGTTCATCTCCATGAGGAGGTCTTGAAGGGGCCACCCAAGAGGGGGTCTTGAATCCAACGTGGATCTTCTCCAAAGAGGTGTCGGTCCCTCGCAATGGAGTAGATCTGGATGGATGAGCGAAGCTCTATCCCACATATGAGCTAACACAATGCTAACCCTAGAAAGGATGAGGAGAAGGTCTATATATAGTCTAAGCCACGAAGGGGTATGTGGGACAGAGATACAAGGCCAAAGGCCTGCGGCTGCGCACATAGGCGTCGGATGTCCGGAGGCTCGGGACGGTCCGGACATCCGGAAGTCTTCGGACTTCTGTAAATATCATTCTGTCGCCGTGGCACCGGTCGTCCGGAGGCGCTCGATCGTTCGTGGCCTGGGAGGTGTCGGACATCCCGTCTCAGTCGGTCGTCCGGTCGCTATAGATCTCGCCGGCTGGACTCCTGGGCTGGCTGGAGTTCCAGGTGTTGGACGTCCGGCGTAGTCCGGTCGTCTGGTGGCTGTAGATTGTCGGACGTCCGGTGGCTTTCGGTCGTCTGGTCGATGTAGACTCCGCAGCTCCTTCTTCTTCCGTCTTCACTTCCACGCTTCCCTCGCGGATGGTGCATGTGTTCCTTGGTGCTTGCACTCCTCCACGTCGTTCGTAGCGTTCCGACAATACCTATGCATGCACACAGGAGAAGTGTCAAGTAGTATACCATCCTCGAAGGGGTCAAATGAGCACGTGTAAAGGAGATGATTCACCTTTGTGTATGTGAAGTAGATGTCGCACGTGTCACTCGACGAACGGACTCATGATATTGTGATGTCCATAGGATGCTCCGCATCATCTCCCCTCCCTTGGGAAAGGTCCGACCTCAGATCGAAAACCAATCACCATGGGAAAGAGATGGCTTCGTCGTGTAGAAGTGGACGTTCACCAAGTATTCATCATCTTCAAGCTTGAAGTGGGCACTCTCCAATGTCGAACCTTCTAGTGATTCCTTCAAAATGAGCAAGGACAACAAACACTTGGAAAAAATGTGGTTAGCGTTAGTGCAAAACCAAGCATTCAAGAGGTGATTCACCAAACAAGTGTCGTCATCATGCAAAGCATATGGTTTGACAAAGGATAGTGACATGGCATGTAAGCACATAAATTGAGCACAAGCAAAGATATCATGGTGACAAGCATGTGAATGTGAGGTAGTGATGCAAATATGCGTGACAAAAGATGAGGCATCTACCTCAAGTTCATAGCAAGCATTCACAAATTGATCAATGAAAGGTCTATGGTAGGCATAGGAATCATTCACAACACCAAATAAAATGAAGTGTCCAAACACATGGGTCAAGTGCAAGACAATCCAAGCATAATATGCAAAGGGTGTAGTGAATATCGTGTGGCACTCAACACAATGGAAAGAACAATTGTTCATCATGTGTGAGGCAATCAAGGGAAGCAGGTAGCAATCAATGGGACATGGCATGTGTGAAATGATGACATTGTTGCAACCAAACATATGAGAGGAGCAAGTAATCCAAGAATTGGATGCAACACACAAGGCTTATATATCATGATTCATGGAATGGTGAAAATGACAAGTCAAAGCAAGATCTCTAACAAGTGTGCAATCAAGTGGTCCAAGATGAAAAATAAGACTCATGGCGAAAGCAACACAAGTAGTATGATCCATAATATCCATGCTCATGGTTTGGGGGTTCTCAAAATAGAAGGATATCACCTTGAAAGCATGTCCTTGTGCGTCCTTCACAATGCCGAAGTACAAGAAAATGCGATGTAGAATCGTCGTCGTAGTAGGTGGTTCGCTCTCAAAAGCTCGGATTGTCAACTCGCGTGACGTGGAAGTTGACACGAAGTCCAAGTTTCCTACACGTACACAAAACAAAGCAAAGAATGTATGCGCATGGTAGATAAACACATCATCCATCATGATGGTTCTCTTCTCTTGCACATAACCATTAGAAGCATAAGTGCATTAATAATATGATGCAACAATGGCTATATTCATGGCACTAGGTATATGGTGCAAAGAGGCAAGACAAGCATGCTTCACAAGAAAAATGTCAAAATCTCCAAATATATGCGAGAATGCTATGGGGGCAAACTCATTATCAAGACTAAAGGCGTAATTGCACTCAATACATGGCAAATCATCTAACATGAGAGAGGAAACACACGGAGATATATGACAAGAAGCAATAACAATCATGTGCAAATCATGTAGATGGGTGTCATCAACCGCGTGAAATGAGCAAGTTTGAATCATCGGTGATGCAATAAGGCAAGCAAACATAGTAATCAAGTCGTGCAAGCTAGTAGTGCGAAGTTGCAACATACTAGATTAAATCATGGCAATCATGTCACGAGAGCAAATAATAGGCATAGGCAATGCACATGACATTTCGCAAGCACGAACACAAAGCAAGATCATAGTATCATCATAGGCATGGGGTACAAAGCAAACATGGCAATGACAAGTGATATCTCCACCAAGCTTGCAAATACACATACAACTATTAGAATCAATCATCATGCATAATGCAAATCATGGTTCACAAATGCATGGCAAAAGCATAGGAATGAGCATATCATGCAAAGTGAACATGGCAAGATGGGCAAAGGATATATAATGGACAACAACCCATAGCCAAGTGAGGGCCATGTAGAAGAAATGCATGAAGTATGTGCGCGAAGAGAGCGGTGGGAAATACAATCAATGGGATCCCAAGTCATCATTGCTCTCTAGAGGTCGTTTTGTCAACTCGTGGGATTGCGAGATTGACAAGTATTCATGGGTACCTACACAAAAGAGACACAAACCAAATAAATTGTGTGAGTGGTAAATGTACACATCATCCATCATGATGCGTATGTGCACATGAGAGTTAGCACAAGATAAGCATCACTCAAAGAAATTTGATGCATGGTATAAGAACATGTCATCCATCATGAAAGAATAGTTGTTATGTATAACACGATGGGGATGCAAATTTAGCATACAAGTATATGGAACAACAATAGCACTTTTATTCATGGGGAGCATATGGTGCACACGTGTATTGGGATCATGCAATGGATGGAAGTGATCCAAATCTCCTAACATGTATGAGGAAACTATGGGGGTCTCCTCATGAGCAATATCAGAAACATCATACGGAGAAAATGGACAACATCCAAAACAATGCATATCCGAAGCTAGGTGGTTATGGCATAGCATATGAGATAAATGATGAAAAGGTAGCATGTCAATATCATCACAAGAGAAACAAATGCCAATAACCATAGGCTTGTCATCCATGCCATATGTGCATATTGGGTTTATTTTAATAGAATATGCATAGTCACTATGAAGAGATTGCAAATATGACATATGATTGATCTCATGCATAGCATATGACAAGTCAAGCGGATTGGCAAACATGATGTGACCTGCGGAATTGTCTCAAGAAATCCTATGCAAAATGGCATCACAACTAATAGACTCCACATGGAAATCATCAAACTCAACATAAATGGGTAAATCATCGCATGGGGAAGTCGCACTAGCATGAAGCATGGCAATAGGTTGATCAACATCATGCAAGCAATCAATGTCAAGAATGTCCACTCGTGGGATTAGAGCATCACCTTCACCTATGTTACCTTTGTCATTCCACTCATGTGGTGTAGGTGAGGTGGGAAAGACCAAATGGTGGTCATCTTCATCTTGATGGAACCATGTGGGGGTGCATCATATTCCACCATGGCCATCGTCTTGTCCAAAGGGAGGACGAAGTCATCGGGAATCAACACGTCATCATAGATGGGACCTAGCACCAAATGAGAAGACACAATAGAGGTAGAGGTCAAGTCGTTAGTGTTGAAAGTGGCCTCACATGACCTATCAACTATCTCACTCTCTCTATGTGGTGGTTCACTCACTCCCTCAAGGTAGGTGCACTCAATCTCATGTATGGTGGAGTCACTCATTTCACTCAAGTTGTGGGGGTTGTGGCTCTCCTCACATGGGAATTGTGGCAACACTTCATATATGTGGCTAGTGGTGAAGTCAGTCTCGCTCTCAATATGGTGGCTAAAGTCACTCAAGTCATCATATGTCGTCGTGGTCGAAGGGAAAATCCCATGCTCAACCATCTCGTTGTCGTCGTCGTGGATGAAGGCCGAAGATGGCACATCATCACTCTCGCCTCCTAAGATGGAATCATCCTCCGTGCTCGTCGCCATGTCGCATGCCTCCAAAGCTTGGTCCTTGAGGGTCTCCGTAGTCGTACTCGTCGCCGCACCGTCTTGAAAAAGAGCCATGGTAGACTCGGCATCGTCAATGCCACAAAGAGGTATAGCGGTGAAGTCAAACTTGGGAGCATCGTCTTGGAGCTCGTCGGGCTTGGACATCATGGTGGTACTAGCCTCATGCTCGTCGCCTTGGAGCTTGGTCTTAGAGACGTGTTCTTGGGGTCGAGAAGCCTTGGCCTTCATGAGTTCTTTGTTCCGCCTTGAGAGCACTAATGTAGTTGTCATCAAGGGACTTGTAGTTCTTGAGGAGGATCGTCCTGAAGATGTCGTTTTGCAATCCCATCATGAAGTGGAACTTCATCGAAATGGGGTCATCCATGCCGGCTCATCGCAAGGCTTTCTTCATCTCCTTGAAGTACTCGTCGACGGACTTGGATCCTTGGGTGGTGTTCTCCAATTGGCGTAGAAGTTGTTCCATGTAGGTTGGAGGCACGAACTCGTGCCGCAAAGCTCCCTTCGGCTTGGGCTAACACATGTTGTAGGTCTACGAAGATGTGTGAAGCCATCATGTGGACGCGTAGTCGTGGAAGTTCCTTGTGGCGCACATCACTTGATCTTCAGGAGGAGCTTGATGTAGCTTGAGGTAGTCGTCCATCAAACGCTCCCACTCGAGATACTCCTCAGGTTCTTGAGTCCCATACAAAGGAATTGCGTGGTCGATGTCGAGGTCATGGTAGCAAGTGGAAGTCGCAGACTTGAGCTTGGGGAGCTTCTCTTGAGGTGCTTGTGGGCAAAGATGCTGTATGTCCGTAGGCGAAGATTCCTTGAAGTCACTTGGCGAAGATGCCAAGGGAGATGGTGAAGTCGTTAAGCGGTTGTTGGTGTTGAGCTCATGACCTTCACGTCCTTGTTTGTGATGGTGTTGATGCCGATGTGATTTTGCCAGAGATGGTAGCTCAGAGACATGTGCTCTTGAGCGTCTTCTTGAAGATGAGGAAGATCGCTTATTGGACTTGATGAGGTCTTTGACCTCTTCCAATTGAGCTTCCATCTTGGCATCAGTGGACTTTTTCGTGGCATCGAACTCGTCGTTGTTTTTGTAGATCGATGGTGAAATGCCTTGCCTATCCATCACAAGACTCGAGTAGAGGTGAGTAGGAAATGAGATAAACAATACCAAGTTACCTTTTCCCAAGGTTGAGGATGTATCCCGTTTCACTCAATGTGAGATGAAAGAATAGTGGAATTGTTACCGGACTTGTTCACTCACACCTACAAATTAAAGCTTATGGAGTAGCTCGGTGAGGATGGTGGCACAAAAATTTAATTTAAAATGTTAGCAAGAGTCAATAATGTTGAAAGAGATTCACAAATTCACAAGTGAAACAAGTAGACCAATAGCAATGAATGGCACACAGAAACACACACACGGATAGATAAATGGGGTCATGCAACCAAGGAATGAGCTCAAAATGTGGAATCCACGGAAAATGCTCTTGTTGCACAACTCCAGAGAGACGCTAGCACGATTGCTCAATAGGCGGATATAACACTTGTGCACAACCTATAGGAGACAAAAATGCAACAACTTCTATCCCAAGTATGCTATGTATGTATGATGTTCCGGTGCTACGATCCAAGATGATCGGATATGACAATCTTATATGCAATGTGTTATGATGCTATGGCTATTGCTTACAAGCTTATTTGATCTTTCTCTTTTGCTTAAAATCTTATTCTTTTCTCTCTTTTTTGAATGGCCACAATGCGGAATGCACAAACCAAGATAGCAATTGTGTATATGCGGGAACAAACTTGAGGCACACGAGATGATATGATACTGTGACACCCCAAAAATTTGGCCTTGTTTTATTAAATTAAAATTTTGCCAGGATTTAAAACTTTGAAATTTTTGAGCTCCACTTTAATTTTTTTTAAGTCATTTCCTTCCCTGTTATGATGAGTTTCTCCAAAAAGAAAACTTTTCAAAAATGTTGTTGGACTTATTTAACCTCTCAATAAAAACTTTCCTTTTATCTGTATAACTAATTAAATAATTAAGTAGCTTGATCTTTATTTTCTTGAAAATGGTTTTTCAGGGTTAAATTGACCATATTTGAACTACAACCATTTGATAGATTCACTTAAAATTTCCACAAAAATTTGGAGATGTCATGTGATGTTTTTAAGTCTCTATTATGCAAAAATATATTTCATTCATGAAATATTTTGAGCCCTGCACTCAATTTTTCTTCTCTGTTCCAGAGTGGATTTTGCACTGCAACCCTTTTATATATTCATTTAAAACTTCTACCAAAATTAAGGGAGGTCAGTAGGAGCCTATTATTCCACCTTGTGCAAAAATCCAGGGTTGTTCTTTGAAAATATTGAGTGAATCAACCTCATTTCCATTCTGGACCAACTTGATAATTTGTGCAGCAACCATGTTTTTGCTTGCTTTTTAGCCCTTGATCTTTTCTCCTACTTGTAGACCCCCATCTTAAACCCTTAAGTCCAGGAGCATGCACCATTTAGATCATTTTTGGTTCATGGAATAATGCTATTTATTTCCTGTCCAGAAATGTAGTTTTGCAAAGCTTGCACTAGCAAGTTTCCCCTTTTGTCCAAATAACCACACCACTCCCTCTTTCATCCACAGAGACACTGATCTGGAGATTTTAGCCACTCCAAGAAATGCCTAAGTGCCCTTGGCATTTTGTCAAACACCTGGTGTGCATGGCCAGTTTTGACATGTTTTTGTCTTTGCACTGTGAACTTGCACCTCTGATCAAACCAGCATGTCCACTAGACTCCCCGTTGCTCCTAACCTCGATCTGGTAAATCCCATCCTCACCTGCGACCTGTAGCATGCCTCGGCATTGTGTCGAACATCTGGTGTGCATGCACTGGACGCGCCCAGAGCGCGCGTATTGCAGCCACGCGGCCGAGCCGACACACTGGCCCCCACGGCTTTGGCCCGCTCTGCAGCACCATGCCACGCGCTCCCCTCCTCGCAGCAACGCGCCAAGCAGCCCCCGCCGCACCCGGCAGGCCAAGCGCTAGCCGCCGCCGCCGCCGACAGCCCCTGCTCCGTTCAGCGCCGCCCAAGCCACCCCGGCTCGCCACCTGGCCCCTGGAACAGCGCGTGCTCATCCGCGAGTGTGCCGCCTAGCTCTCGTCGACGCCACGTTCCCCTGCAGCTACAGTACGACGGTTCGCCGGCCGCCCTTATCCCCACCGCCGCGGAACCGACCTTGGCGTGCTATAAATGGACACCCCGAGCCCCTCTGAGCACGCACGCGACCTCATGCTACCCCCATGGCGCTCCCCTGCCTCGCATTCGAGCCGGGGAGGTCTTCTTCATCATCTCCGGCAACTCCTGCCGCCGCCACCGCCCCGGCCAATCCGGCACCTCCAGTACCTCCCCCTCTCCGTTCTCTCCACCAGGAACCATCTCATCCTCCCGTGAACTCGTTCCCCTGCTTGATTTTTATCGGGAGCCGTCGCCACCACAAACTCACTTTGTCACCGAAGCTTTCCTCCGCCGCGGAGCTCGCCGCCGGCAGCTCCCTCCACCTCTGACAACCCCACGACCACCGGGAGGACCGCCTTGGCCGTGCGGATCCATCCCTACCCTCTGGAGCCCGCGAGGAGCAGCCAAACGCCGGCGACGATCGCCGGAGCCCCGCTCCACTCGGACAGAGGAGGGAGACGACGCGCGGCGACTGGTCAAACATGACTAGTGGGCCAGGCGGGCCCACTGTCAGCGACACCCCGCGCTGACCACGTGAGATTAAGTGAAGGCGTATTATCCCTAGTACGTTTTCCCCGCTCCGAAAGCGTATTCCCCTCCGAAACGTTTTCTTTTTCTGTTTTATCTAAAAACAGATTTTGACCAAATGTTTGACTGGCTCTAACTTTTTAAATATAAGTCCAAATAAGTTGATTCTTTTTCCTACCTTCCTCATATTTGATCTAGTTTATTTTAAGATTTATTTGAAAAAATTTCAAACAACTTTTTGTTCTGTTTTTGAAATTGTGTTAATTCAAATATATTTTCAAATAGGATTTTGGGGAAAGAGAAGAAAATTTTCAAAAGTTTGGAGAGCACCCTGCCTTTCCACACATTGAAGGCAAGCATTCTGAATCCCGGCATAATATTTTTGGAGTGATCGTTGATGCATTTATAACACCACCGCATTTCGAAGGACTTGTTATTTCATGTGATATGATCATATGCATGGGTGCATGTTACTGATTTCCATGCTGTTGGTAATGGACACACTTGTGATGATAATCACCCTCATGAGCTTGGCATGCATACCGGCAGGAAACCGGGGAAAACCTCTGCCTTGGGTAGGTATGAGTTTGCCGCCGGTCTCCGTCGGGACGGTTCTGTCCGGTATGGCATGGTAAGGTGATATGAGTGGTGACTCTGTTTGATGAAATATATTTGTTACGCTAATCATGCAGGGAATACTTGAACCTCCTGAGTCGACCGTAGATCGAGTCTTGTTCCAGTAACCCCCATACCTGTTTCGTACTACCACTCGTCTCTACAGCAAGTAGAGTACGGTTCAGTAAGTTGTCAACCTCTTTCTAGCACACACCGTACAGAGAGGCCATGGTGGAAGATACCGGTTGTAACTGATAGGCAGACCACCTGGTCCGGGGGCATGGGTGTTTCCGGTTGGGACCGAGAGGGGAGGCCACCCCTTAGAGCGCGCGATATAAGTTTGATCCCATGCTACGCGAGGTTGTAGCCTCCCCACTTAGAGTTGCTTAACAGGTGTCGTGGGTGATTCCAGACACGTGTGAGTTAAGCTGGTGTGTGCAAGTTAGGTGTGTTTTCAACAAAAAGACCGTAGACGGAATTAGTCCTGCTGGACTAAAGAAATCCGTTACTCGTGGGTAAAGAGTACACCCTCTGCAGAGAATAAACCTATTCGAATAGCCGTGTCCTTGGTTAAGGATTACAGTCTGGGATGGGTCAAGTATCGGTCTTAGTGTCGGTCTTCGGAGATGAAACTGTTAATCCAGAAATGGAATTACTACTTGTGACTGGTGATAACTATGATTATTATTATTTGACTAAACCATGATGTTATTGTTATTATCGTGTATCTCTGGGATGGTTCTACCTTCGGGATATTCACTATGATTGTTTCTTTTAAAGCCCTTTATGTGGCGTCGCCCAGACGCCCGACTGTGGCATTTCTTTAAAGCCCTTTATGTGGCGTCGCTCAGACGCCCGACTGTGGCATTTTTTTAAAGCCCTTTATGTGGCGTCGCTCAGACGCCCGACTGTGGCATTTCTTTTAAAACCCTTTATGTGGCGTCGCCCAGACGCCCGACTGTGGCATTTCTTTAAAGCCCTTTATGTGGCGTCGCCCAGACGCCCGACTGTGGCATTTCTTTAAAGCCCTTTATGTGGCGTCGCTCAGATGCCCGACTGTGGCATTTCTTTTAAAGCCCTTTATGTGGCGTCGCTCAGACGCCCGACTGTGGCATTACTTGTTATTTATTTCATAAATTTCTTTTATACTATCATGTTATTGCAATTTTATAAATAACTTGCTTGCACGCATCCGAGAATTACTTATCCTTTGAGGCTGACGTCATGAGCATAAAAATATTTTTCAGCACATCATTGTTATATTATGCCTGTGTTCATAATGTTTGCGAGTACATTCAAAGTACTCACTGGCTTGTCCCTGGCTATTGTCTTGGCCAGATTTTTCTTGCTCGGAGAGAAGCGACGCGATGCCAGCCCCAGAAACCACTCAATGGAGATAGCAGCCTCGCGAAGATAGGAGTTAACCTGGTCAGCTGTTCCTGTGGGAATTGGAGTCCCATAGACACTGATGATCCACAGACCGCTTTCGCCATCAACCACTAGAAACCATTTGTTGTACACGCAGGCCAGAATGGTCTTGTACTACATATTCTGTATTTTGCTTGGAATTTGTATATCAAGTTAGAGCCTCATCAGCTAACAGTAATCCTGGGGCTGATGAGCACGACGGTCTTTTCTGGAAAGTTATTACCCGGAAAACCGGTCGTGATAGATACCAAGATGATACTGATATGGTATGGTATGTATGCAATGGAAGGTCTCGATGATCAGTAATGTGCACAAGTAACATTGTCGGCAATACTCAAATGGCTAGTCTCGATAGGCAAGTGACGCAAAATGGGCTAGGGGTTAACAATGCAATGGCAAGGGAATATACAATGGAGGGATACCACGATACCGAGATGATATGGAGGATACCGTCCTTAGTGATGATGAGTGGCGGTGTTCTTGATGTAGATACCAAGATGATGGATAATCATCCCTAAGTAGCCTAAACACCTTAGGAAACGGAAAAACCGCGAACTCAAAATCTCAAATGTCAAATGGTGGTAGCTGGAATGCAGTGGTGGTTCCTGAAGCTCAATGGGATTGCGGAAATGCAATGATGGGTTTTGTGAGTAGGCAATGTGGAAATGGAGGATAAGGTGCTGGACTATACACAGTGTCGGACTTGGAAGCACGGTCCCTATGTAGCCGAAACACCTTAGGAGACACAACTGGCAACACAAACAAAATTGGGTTAAGTTGGGGTGGCGGAGGTGTATAGTGGTCAGGCCTATTTGGAAGTTCTGGTGGTGGTTGATGAGGAAGCAATCGTCCCTAAGTAGCTAAAACACCATAGCGGACTCTAATCACTACTCAAACAACCACTAATGCTATGGGGATCACAAAGGGTTAGGTTGCGAAAGTCGGTGGTGGTGTAGCGGATGATGTGGTGGAAGCTCTAGGCAAAGATGCCAAAATTCCAAAATATTTATGTAGTCAAATGATGTCGGTGGTATTTTTGTGGGAAGGGGGATGTAAAGAGCTTCAAAATGAGCTAAAGAACGTCAAAATCGGAGTTCAGATGAATTAGTTATGGCCGAAACAAGAATAAGCCGAAGTCTGAAACTACAGGTAAAGCACGTCCGTAAAAGGACGGATGTCCGGTCAGGCTCGGAAATCTGTAAATTCTATTATGTTGGCTGGTTCCGATCGTCCGGTAAGTTGCGGACGTCCGGTGCTTCGTGGGGGTCCGGATGACTGTAAAAACGCCAGGCGTCCGGTGGGTCGGGGTCCAGGCGAAATTTCAGGTCCGGGACGCGATTTTGTGCGGAAATTGGGGGTTTTGGGGTCAAAATTGATGAGATTTCGTGGCTGGAAAGTGGGGAAAATTGGGGAGATGCTAGATCCACTTGAAACCAAGCAAATCCAGGGATTAAAATCAACAAAACTTCATCAAACCAATGAATCACAAAAAAATTTGGTGCTATTTTTGGAGGGGATTTTCGAAATTGGGGAAGAACACAACAAAATCAAGCTAGAAAATGAAGAGGAGAGGCTCCGAAATGATGATCAACGTGGCTCATGATACCAAGATTATGTGCGGTGGAACCCTATACAACCGATCTTTCATGAAAGGAGCGGATCCCAACTAAGAACACGAAGAACACGGGGAAGAACAGAGATAAAACACAAGGGGAATCACTCAAGAACAAGTCCAATCGCACATCCACTAGACAATCAAACACAAAAGATCCACAAGGTACATGAACAACGAAAGGAAAGATACAAGGTAAAGCTCATCTCTATGAGGAGGTCTTGAAGGGGCCACCCAAGAGGGGGTCTTGAATCCAACATCGATCTTCTCCGAAGAGGTGTCGGTCCCTCGCAATGGAGTAGATCTGAATGGATAAGCGAAGCTCTATCTCACATATGAGCTAACACAACACTAACCCTATAAAGGATGAGGTGAAGGTCTATTTATATTCTAAGCCGCGAATGGTTAAGTGGGAGAGAGATACAAGGCCAAAGGCCCGCGGTTGCACACACAGGCGTCGGACGTCCAGTGGGTGTCGGACGTCCGGAAGTCTTCGAACATCCGTACATATTGTTATGTCTCCGTGGCACTGGTCTTCCGGAGGCGCTCGGTCGTCCGTGGCCTGGGAGGTGTTGGACATCCGTTCTCGGTCGGTCGTCCGATCACTGTAGATCTCGTCGGCTGGACTCTTGGGCTAGCTGGAGTTCCAGGTGTCGGACGTCCGGCGTAGTTTGGTCGTCAGGTGGCTTTAGATTGTAGGACGTCCGGTGGCTCCCGGCATCCGGTCTCTGTAGACTCCGCAGCTCCTTCTTCTTCCGTCTTCGCTTCCACGCTTCCCTCGCGGATGGTGTAGGTGTTCCTTGGCGCTTGCACTCCTCCACGTCATCCGTAGCATTCCGACAATACCTATGCATGCACACGGGAGAAGTGTCAAGTAGTATACCATCCTCGAAGGGGTCAAATGAGCACGTGTAATGGAGATGATTCACCTTTGTGTATGTGAAGTAGATGTTGCACGTGTCACTCGCCGAACGGACTCTTGATATGGTGATGTCCATAGGATGCTCCACATCAGAAGTCTTTTGAGTGTACCAACAAGAGGACCATGATCCTCAACGACAATGGTACATACGAATCCATGAGCGAAGGAGAAATGGAAGCACTTGAGCAAGTCGCCATGCACCGACAAATGAACGATGAAGAGGAAAAAGTCTTTTGCGATGAAGATTCAAGTCCCGCTCTAGTTGTCTCCAAGGTCTTCACCCTTCAACATCACCAAGAAGAAGACCAAAGATTCCACATATTCCATATCAAGGCCGGCATCAATGGAAGGCCCGTCAAGGTCATCATCGATGGAGGGAGTTGTCATAACCTCGCAAGTGAAGAACTTTTCTCCAAGCTCCACTTGCACAAGACGAAGCACCCACATCCTTACAAAGTTCAATGGCTTAACGACTCCGGCACTATCCACGTTGAGCATCGAGTACAAGTCTCCTTCAAAATCGGCTCCTACGAAGACACTTTGGAGTGTGATGTCATTCCAATGACCGTTTGCCACCTTCTTCTTGGACGCCCATGGAAATTTGATAGAGGTGTCATACACAATGTCCGAACAAACCACTACATCTTCAAGATGGAAGGAAAGGAGTACATACTTCGACCTATGTCTCCAACCAAGTGATCGCCGACAAGAAAGCCACTCATCGTGGAGAGAATAGTGATAGAGCGAACCACCAAAAAGAGAGTGAGTGCCACAAGCCCAAATCGAGTTCCTCCACGATGAGCGACAAGAAGAAATTAGTTCTATTTGCCACCAAAAGTGAGATAAGAGGAGTGTGTGAGAACCCATCTAGTGTCCTACACTATGTCCCTTTCTGCACGGACGACGCACCAAAAGCTAACACCTCTCACGCTCTACCTTTAGTGTTGTCTTCTCTTTTGCAAGAATTCCAAGATGTTTTCCCCGACGTGCTACCTCCGGGACTACCTCCACTCTGAGGCATCGAGCACCACATCGACCTCATCCCCGGAGCACCACTTCCGAACAAAGCTCCTTACCGAGCCAACCCCGACGAAACCAAAGAAATACAAAGGCAAGTAAAGCATCTCATAGACCACGGACATGTGCGTGAAAGTTTGAGTCATTGTGCCGTTTCGGTCATTCTTGTGCCAAAACGATATGGTAGCTTTCGCATGTGCTCCGATTGTAGACCTATCAATGCTATCATCGTTCGCTATAGGTATCCCATTCCACGCCTTGATGATTTTCTTGATGAACTTAGTGTTGCCACTACCTTTTCAAAACAAAGTGGTTACTATCAAATCCGCATACAAGAGGGTGATGAATGGAAAACCACTTTCAAAACAAAGTTTGGCTTGTATGAGTGGTTAGTCATGCCTATTGGTCTATCGGAAGCACCGGGTACTTTTTGCGTCTTATGAATCATGTCCTTCGCCCTTACATTGGTGAGTTGGTTGTGGTCTACTTTGATGATATCCTTGTTTATAGCAAATCTCTTAAAGATCATGTCACCCATGTTAGAACCGTTTTGCAAGCTCGTCGAAAAGAGTGACTCTATGCTAACACGGAAAAGTGCCTTCTCGGCGTTGATAAGCTCGTTTTCTTGGGTTTTGTTGTTTCCTCTAAGGGTGTTCATGTTGATGACTCTAAGATCAATGCTATTAAAACTAGGCCACAACCAACCTACTTAAATCAAGTGTGTAACTTCCTTGGTTTAGCCGGTTTCTACCATAGATTTGTGAAGGACTTTACCACTATTGCTTCACCTTTGCATGCTTTGAGCAAGAAAATGGGCCTTTTGTTTGGGGACCATCCCAAGACACCGCCTTGAATGAGCTTAAGAATTTGCTTACTCATGCTCCCGTGCTTGCATTACCCAACTTTGACAAACCCTTTGAGATTCATTTGACAAACCATTAGCTCATGTTGATGGCATAGGAGGTGTGTTAACGCAAGAGAAGCGCCCCATAGCTTACTTTAGTGAGAAACTTTCCGGAGCGCAACTCAATTACCCCATCTATGACAAAGAGTTATATGCTTTAGTGCAAGTTTTGCATGAATGGGAACACTATCTTCGCCCTCATGAATTCATCATTCATACCGATCATGAAACTCTAAAATACCTCAAGTGTCAAACTAAGTTGAATGAGCGTCATGCTAAATGGAGTGAATTCATTGAGTCATTTCCTTACATCACCAAGTACATCAAAGGTAAGGAAAATGTTGTGGCGGACGCTCTTTCCACCATATGCATGCTTGTTACTCAACTTGAATTGGATGTCATTGGCTTTGAGCATATAAAAGCCTTGTATGAGCACGATCCTACTTTTGCTATTCCTTTTGCCAAATGTGTGACACATACCTCTTGGGAACGCTATTACATAAAAAATGGATATCTTATGAGAGCTAACAAGCTTTGCATCCCTGAGTCTTCTCTTTGTTTGTTTCTTTTGCAGGAATCTCTTGGAGGAGGACCAATGGGACATTTTTGACATGACAAGACTTTTGCTACGCTCTCCAAGAACTATTATTGGCCCAAGATGTTTCGCGACGTCAACCGCTTCACCAACCGATGCTCTACATGTCGCAAAGCTAAGTCTAAAGCTCAATCCCATGGACTTTATATGCCTCTCCCAGTTCCATATCAACCATGGGAAGATATTAGCATGGATTTTGTACATGGATTGCCTAGAACTTGAAATGTAAAGGATTCGGTATTTGTCGTTGTGGACCGATTCTCTAAGATGGCACACTTCGTACCATGTTGCCAATCTCTTTTGTAGGGACATATTGCGTCTACATGGAGTGCCAAAGACGATTGTGTCAGACCGCGATGTCAAGTTCCTAAGCTACTTTTGGAAGACCCTATGCGCCAAGATCGGAATCAAGCTACTCTTCTCCACGACGTACCGTCCACAAACCGACGGCTAAATGGAGGTGACCAACCGCACACTCTCTGCTCTATTTCGCCTGCTCATCAAGAAGAATATCAAGTAGTGGGAGGAGTGTCTACCTATCACCGAGTTTGCCTACATCCGTGCAAGACACTCAACAACCGGCAAGTCCCCCCTTCGAGGGCGTCTACGGATTCAACCAATTGTACCCATTGGACATTCTTCTTCTCCCACTACAAGAGCGCATCAATATGTACGCAAGTACATGTGTGAACCATCTCAAGAAGGTGCATGAAGATACAAGGCACACCATCGAGCGCCAAGTACAACGACTTGCGACCAAGATCAACATCAACAAGCAACCCATGGTATTCAACATTGGTGATCTTGTGTTTCTACACCTTCGGAAAGACCTCTTCCCCACCGAACGCAAGTCAAATCTTCGACCTCGAGTAGATAGACCCTTCAAGGTGCTTGCATGCTACAACAACAACACTTACAAGATCGACCTCCCGCGAGACAAGTACAATGTGAGCGACATCTTCAATGTCAAGGACCTCTCACCCTACCATGATGATGAAGAATTTGATCCGAGGTCGGATCTTTCCCAAGGGAGGGGAGATGATGCGGAGCATCCCAAGATCATCCGACCATCGTCTCACCAAGTTCCTAGCGGACCCATGACACGAGCATGTGCAAGAGCTCTCGAAACCGAGGTGACATCTCTCCTCTCACAATTCCACGTTGATGCACATGAGACATGGCTACTACCTCAAATGGAGACATTGTGCATAATCAGGTATCAAGGAGTTAGCCATGGAGACGCTAAGGAGCAAGGAGAATCCAAAGAGGAAGATGGACGTGAAGACGGAGAAGAAGAAGGGCTAAGTCAGCCGAAGCCCGGACGATCGGACCGCCGTCCGGACGATCTAGACCACAGCCCGGACGATCTGGCTAACCCGCCCGAGGACACCCGAAGCTTCACCACGAAGGCGGATCATCCGACCCCAGTCCCTGATCATCCGGCCACCCCCGGACGTCCGGACCAGAACCCGGACATCCGGACCTAACGCGGCGGCCATGACACAGCCGGATCATCCGCACGCTGACCCGGATCATCTGGACCCCCGAAGCCCGGATCATCCGGACAGTGCCTGCGTGCATGATGATTGGGCCGAGGCCCATGTACCCCTTCGCCCCCAACTACTATATATACGACTCCTCCACCTCTTTCTAGGGCTAGCAAAGGATTAGCTCATATTTGTATGAGAGCTTTGCTCATCCACTTCGTTACCTTCTCCTCGGAGATAGCACCTCCTCGGAGAAGACCCCCAAGCGGATGCAAGACCCCTTCAAGGGAAGAACCTCAAGACCTCCTCATGGAGAAGATCGTGCTACATGTATCGTCTTTAGTTGATTCTGGATCGTGTGATCTCTTGTGTACTCAAGGATCTAGCATATGTGTGACTATTTCTTGTTGGTTTAGTGATTCTCTCCTGTTTCCCCTTGTGTTTCCCCTCGTGTTCTTCATGTTCATCGCGGGATCTACTCCTTTCATGAAAGATCAGCCCCTAGGGTTCCTACCCTACATCAACCAACATGCAGCACAAGAAGGCCAAGACTAGCTAGAGGAGCAAGATACTCCTAAGGGAAAAATCTCCCTTGCCGGGCAGGCGAGCCTAGCAAGGACGGGGTCACCCCGGAAGTAAGCCTCCTGGTCGTCGCGGCAGGGCCTTCCGGGACTCGCGAAAGCAGAACCACCTCACCACACCACCTCACCACGACGCGCACCGTCGATCGGTGCGGTGTCAAGCTCCAATGTGATGAAGTGGCTATTGTCCGCCACATGGCATCCACATCCTACAAGAAATACCTACAGGCGACACCCGTCCTGCGACGTGTCCAGCGAGCAGGTGCAAAGCTGGCAAAATAGCCCGGCAAGGCCTGCCAGGCAAGCAACGATGTGACGTTGAGCGGCGCATTTAATGCACTCTGTCAGCCTACAGCTAGGTATGATAGCACTGTTCACTATGTAATCAGCACATAATGACTGATTTGCCATTGTGGTGACCCCTTTGTCTATAAAAGGAGGCCCAATGCAACCGTAGGAAGGATTAGCGAATCCACCCCTTCACACATTCATACGCGCGTGGCCGTTTCGCCCCTAGGGAACCCTGCCAGGCGAAGCATGTTGCGCTCACCACCATTTTTCCACCATCCATCCACCAAAGTAGGAGTAGGCTTTTACGCCTCATGGCGGCCCAAACCTGGGTAAAAGGTAGCCTGTGTGATCTCTGCCATGCTGTTTGATGCCTCCCTGCTCTTTGTGCAACATGCTATCCCCCCGCCAAACTAGCAAGGGACTCTTAGTCCCAAAGATGCACGTGGTTTCCCACGACAAAATGGCACTTATGACGAGACAATTTTAACTTAGTAGAGTGATATTCGTTGCATCTTTCATATGGTGTCTAGCTTTTTATGCTTCTTATTTCTTGAAATGCATTCCACTTAGTTTAGACATCATAGTTGTGAATATGCAATGCTGTCCTTTTTTCTTACATATTCAATCGTCCTATCATGCGGCCGCCTTACATTAAAGTAGGGCTCCTCCGCATCCTGCATCAATGAGTTCTGAAAAGAGAATCTTTATTCATTTTTCTTATGGGTTTAAATTGGAAAGGCAATAAAATTAACTAAGGGGAAGGAAAAAAATTAAGGCATGGAATGATGGCGGTCTACCAGCGAAACCGGCATCCCAAGTGCTTTCTATAGCTTGACAGAGTGATATTGTCTTGCATGCTGCATACGGTGTCTAGCTTGTATTACTTATAATTTTATTAAATGACTTCTGCTTAGTTTATACAAATAGTTGTGAATATACCATGTCGTCCTGTTCTTCGTACATATTCCATCCTCGTATCATGTGTTTGCCTTACATCAAAGTAGTGATTGTCAGTATAATGCATGAATGAGTACTGAAGAGTGAATTTTATTGCATTTTATTGTCGGTTTACTTCACAATGAAAAATCAATAAAGTGGAAGGAAATTAGCAATCAGTGGATAATGGTGCTCCTTGCGACCAATTGAAGCAGAGGGCCTCTACAGATTCAACTCCGCCATCCCCCCAACAAGAATTGGAAGACATCACATCCATAGACACTCAATGTAGTTGTGTTGATGACGAGGACGTCTCCCTTAGTCCACCATCGCAGGTGCTCCCTCTAACTTGGGACTATTATATGTGGTTGCAAGTTATGTATGATGTCTAGCTTCTATTGCTTCTGATTTAGTTGAATTCCATCTGCTGACTTTACACATTATACTTGTGAATAAGACACGTGTTCCTGTTTCTAGAACATACAATATATGTCTATCACACCATGTTCTTACATCCACAAGGACGTGATTGTTACATATAGCATTCTTTTTTAGCTTGTACTACTTATAATTTGTTGAAATGGCACTTATGACGTGATTGTTTTATCTTGGTAGAGTCATATTCGTTGCATTTTTTCATATGGTGTATGGATTTCATTGCTTATAATTTGCTGAAATGCCTTCTGCTTAGTTTACACATCATAGATGTGAATATGCAATGTTGCCATTTTTTCTTACACATTCAATCGTCCTATCGTGCGGTCGCCTTACATTAAAGTAGTGCTCGCCAGCATCCTGCATCAAGGAGTTCTGAAAAGCGACTGTTTTTCATTTTTCTTGTGAATTTGACTTAACAAGGCAATAAATTATGTAAGAGGAAGGAAACAAGGAAGGGACTGATGGCGTTCTTCCAGCGAAACCGGCATCCCAGGGGCTTTCTCTAGCTTGGTTGTGTGATATTGTCTTCCATGTTGAATACTGTGTCTAGCTTGTATTGCTTGTAATTTGATTAAATTACTACTGCTTAGTTTACACAAATAGTTATGAATATGCCATGACGTCCTGTTTTTGTACATATTCCATCCTTGTATCATGTGTTTGCGTTAGTGTACTGATTGTCAGTATCATGCATGATTGAGTGTTGAAGAGTGAATTTTATTGTGTTTTCTTATCGGTTTACTTGACAATGCAAAATCAATAAAGCAGAAGGAAATTAGCAATGAAGTAGATAATGGTGCTCCTTCCGACCAACTAAAACAGAGGGCCTCTACAGATTCTACTCCGCCAACCCCCCAACAATATTTGCAAGACAATACATGCATAGACATTCAACATAGCTCTGTTGATGATGAGCAAATCTCCTGATGTAGGGTGGAACTCTAGATGGCCAATCTTTCATGAAAGGAGCGGATCCTGCGATGAACATGAAGAACACGAGGGGAAACACGAGGGGAAATCACAAAAGGGCACAAAGAGAAACACTCAAACCAACAAGATTAAGTCACACATGTGCTAGATCCTCAAAACACAAGAGGAGATACAAGATCCGCGATCAACAAAGGACGATACAAATGGTAACCGGTCTTCTCCCTGAGGAGGTATTGATGGTCTTCTCCGTGAGGAGGTCTTGAATCCAAGTGGATCTTCTCCGAAGAGACGCCGCGGTATCTCTCATGGAGTAGATCCGATATGGATGAGCGAGGCTCTATCTCTCAAATGAGCTATCACAACGCTAACCATAACTAGGAGGAGGTGGGGGAGTATATATAGTGTTATCCCATGAAGGGATAAGTGAGAGGGGGATACATGGGCCCTTGGCCCATTCTCTGCGCACAGGCCGGTGCTGGATGTCCGGGCTGGGGGCCGGATGTCCGCGGCTCAGGAAGAGCTAGATGTCCGGGCCTCTGGCTAGATGTCCGGGCTGGAGATACCCGATTCTTCTGCTCTCTAGTTAGCGTGCTCTAGATTTCCGGGCAAAGAGACTAGATGTTGTAGGATCGAAAGTATGTCTAGAGGGGGGGGGGTGATTAGACTACTTGACCAAATAAAAACTTAACCTTTTCCCAATTTTAGTTCTTGGCAGATTTTAGCTATTGTAGGACAAGTCAAGCAATCATCACACAATTCAAGCAAGCATGCAAAGAGTATATTGGCAGCGGAAAGTAAAGCATGCAACTTGCAAGAATGTAAAGGGAAGGGTTTGGAGAATTCAAACGCAATTGGAGACACAGATGTTTTTCCCGTGGTTCGGATAGGTGGTGCTATCCTACATCCACGTTGATGGAGACTTCAACCCACGAAGGGTAATGGTTGCTCGAGTCCACAGAGGGCTCCACCCACAAAGGGTAACGGTTGCGCGAGTCCACGGAGGGCTCCACCCATGAAGGGTCCACGAGGAAGCAACCTTGTCTATCCCACCATGGCCATCGCCCACAAAGGACTTGCCTCACTAGGGTAGATCTTCACGAAGTAGGCGATCTCCTTGCCCTTACAAACTCCTTGGTTCAACTCCACAATCTTGTCGGAGGCTCCCAAGTGACACCTAGTCAATCTAGGAGACACCACTCTCCAAGAAGTAACAAATGGTGTGTAGGTAATGAACTCCTTGCTCTTGTGCTTCAAATGATAGTCTCCCCAACACTCAACTCTCTCTCATAGGATTTGGATTTTGTGGAAAGAAGATTTGAGTGGAAAGCAACTTGGGAAAGGCTAGAGATCAAGATTCATATGGTAGGAATGGAATATCTTGGTCTCAACACATGAGTAGGTGGTTCTCTCTCAAAACATATGAGTTGGAATTGTGTATGTGTTCTGATGGCTCTCTCCACGAATGAAGAGGAGGTGGAGGGGTATATATAGCCTCCACACAAAATCCAACCGTTACACACAGTTTTCCAATCTCGGTGGGACCGAATCAACAAACTCGGTCGGACCGAAAATGTAAACCTAGTGACCGTTAGAGATTTTCGGTGGGACTGACATGCAACTCGGTGGGACCGATATGGTTAGGGTTTGGGCATAACATAATCTCGGTGAGACCGATTACACAAACTCGGTGAGACCGAATTTGGTAATTAGCTAACCAGAGAGTTGGTCAGGCAAACTCGGTGGGACCGATTTGCTCTTTCGGCGAGACCGACAAGTTACAAAAAGGAAACACTGAATTTACATTGCAATCTCGGTGGGACCAATTCGCTCTTTTGCTGAGACCGAAAAGTTACAAAAGGGAAACAGAGAGTTTGCAATCCCATCTCGGTGAGACCGAGATCCCTATCGATAGAACCGAATTGCTAGGGTTTGGTAGTGGCTTATTACAAGTGAAACTCGGTGGCGCCGAATAGAAAGAATCGGTATGATCGAGTTTGGCTTAGGGTTTAGGTCATATGTGGATATGGGAAAGTAGTTGAGGGTTTTGGAGCATATCACTAAGCACATGAAGCAAGAGGCTCATTAAGCAACACCTCATCCCTCCTTGATAGTATTGGCTTTTCCTAAAGACTCAATGTGATCTTGGATCACTAAAATATAAAATGAAGAGTCTTGAGCTTTTGAGCTTGAGCCAATCCTTTGTCCTTAGCATTTTGAGGGTTCCACTTTCACCATCCATGCCATGCCAATCATTGAGCTTTCCTGAAATAATCATCTTGGAATAGCATTAGCTCAATGAGCTATATGTTGTTATGAATTACCAAAACCACCTAGGGATAGTTGCACTTTCAGATGTCCTTGGCTTTGGGAGGAGCCGGATGTTCGGGGCATGGGGTCGGATGTCCGGGCCGTCGGGGTCCAGCTTCGGGTGCGTTCTGTGATGGGCACCAGATTTCCGGGGGTCGGGCCGGATGTCCGGGCTGGGGCCGAATGTCTGGCCCTGTAGTAGCTGGCTCTTCTTCCTTCTCCCTCCTTTGCTTCCGCGCATGCTTGGCCTTGGTCCTTGGGTTCTCCATGGTCTCCTCGGGTGTACCTGAGTGTGAACAAGGTCCACGCTTGAAGTAGCATCCATGTCTTACATGCGGAAAGGGAAGATTCGGAAAGGAGAGAGTTCACCTTGTGTCCAATGGCGTATGCTTGAGGTCTCAACATGAGGGCACTTGGGGCTTGGGGAGTAGTCATAGTGTACATGGGGATGATCGTCGGATGCTCTGCATCATCTCCCCTCCCTTGGGAAAGATCCAACCTTGGATCGTGATCCTCATCACCATGGAAACGGTTGTTGTGGACAGACTTGTAGTTGGACGGAGTTGAAGACATTGCGCAATCCAAGTACTCCAAGGTGTCACCGGAGTGGTATACATGCAAAAAGAGCAAACATAAATGACACTCGGAAATACAATGGTTAGCGCACACAAAGTGTGCACCATGTAAGAATGAGCCCGTGCGACAAGATTGATCATGACAAGGCGCATGAAGCTTATCCAAAAGATATGGAATGGTACGCAAAGCATTCATGGGAGAAAAAATATTCATTATGCGCACAAATGTGTTGTGAATATGATCAATGCAACCACGACGCAAAATGATGTCATAGTGAGACGGTTTATCAATAGCATGAATATGGTAATGGATGCTCAATGTGATGTGATCATGCAATTGATGGTAGTCAATAATGATGTGGAGCATCCTATGGACATCACCATGTCAAGAGTCCGTTCAGCGAGTGACACATGCGACATCTACTTGACATACACAAAGGTGAATCATCTCCTTTACACGTCCTCACTTGACCCCCTCGAGGATGGTATACTACGTGACACTTCTCCCGTGTGCATGCATAGGTATTGTCGGAGCTTCGCAGAAGACGAGGAGGAGTGAAAGCGCCAAGGAACAACTATACCATCCGTGAGGGAAGCCTGGAAGCGACGACGGAAGAAGACGGAGCTGCTGAAGCTACAACGGACGGACATCCGGGAGTCCGGACATCCGGCGCATGGGCAGTCGCGTAGGAGCTCCCCCAACAGACGGCCAACAGCATCAGCGGCCAGACATCCGGTGCCTCAGCAACGCCCAGACATCCAGCACCCAGCCCTGGAAATCCGGACAGCAGCTATCCAGAGAGCAACAGTTTCAGCCACCGCTAGGCCGGACATCCAATGAGTGCCTCGGACATCCGGCGACCCACGAACGACCGGTCATCCGGGCCGCAGCCTGCGCGCATGGACAGGGCCCGAGGACCATGTATCCCCCCTCTCACTTACCCCTTCATGAACTAGACTATATATACTACTTCCCCTCCTCCTAGTTAGCGTCAACAAAGTAGTAGCTCATTTAGAGATAGAGCTTTGCTCATCCATTATGGATCTACTCCACGAGAGAGACCGCGGCCCCTCTTTGGAGAATATCCACCTTGGATTCAAGACCCCTCACGGGAAGATCCCCTCGTGGATTCAAGACCTCCTCATGGAGACGAATCTTACCTTGTATCTTTCCCTTTGTTGTTCATGTACCTTGTGGATCTTGTGTGTTTGATTGTCCAGTGGATGTGTGATTGGACTTGTTCTTGAGTGTCTCCCCTTGTGATTTATCTCCGTTCTTCCTCGTGTTCTTCGAGTTCTTAGTTGGGATCTGCTGTGCTCGTGAAAGATCGGCCATCTAGGTTTCAACCCTACATCATCTTGTTATCATGAGCCACGTTGACCACGATTTCGGAGCCTCCCCTCTTTGTTTTCTAGCCCCAATTTTTTTTTGTGATTTGTTTGTTTGATGAAGTTTTGTTGGATTTGATCCATGGAGTTGCTTGGTTTCAAGTGGATCTAGCATATCCCCAAGTATCCCCACTTTCCATCCACGATATCCCATCAATTTTGCCCCAAAAATCATCTATTTCCGCCCTCAAATCGAGTTTCGAAGTCCAAATCCCGATTTGGAATCGTCGGGCTGGACATCCAGGTCATCGGCCCAGACATCCGGGACCCAAGCCGGACATCCAGCTCCTGGAGCATAAAATCCACACGGTTCTAGACATCAGCCCCCGGATATCCGGCCCTCACCCCCGGATATCCGGCCCCTGGCAATTCAGCCTTCCCCGTTTCACCATTTTATCCATAACTAATTCATCCGGAGTTCGATTTTCACGTTCTTTAGCTCGTTGAGAAGCTCTTGACATCCCCCTTCCCAAAAAATACTACCATAACCATTTGACTCCATCAAATTTTTGAAACTTTGGCATCTTTGCCTAGGGCTTCCACCATATCATCTGCATAACCCCCACCGACTTCCGCAACCAAACCCATATTGATGCCCATAGCATTAGTGGCTATTTGAGTTGTGATTTGAGTCTCCTAAGGTGTTTAGGCTACTTAGGGACGGTTGCTTCTCCATCAACCACCACCACCACCATAACTTCCGCATAGGCTTGACCACCATACACTTCCACCACCACACCTTAATACAATTTTGTTTGTGTTGTGAGTTGTGTCTCCTAAGGTGTTTCGGCTACTTAGGGACCGTGCTTCCAACTCCGACACTGTGTATAGTCCACCACCTTACCCTCCATTTCCGCATTGCGTACTCCACAACCTATCATTGCTTTCCGCAATTCCATTGAGCTTCCACGCAACCACCACCGCATTCCCGCTACCACCATTTGACATTTGTCTTTTCAGATTTTGATTTCGCGGTTTTTCCGTTTCCTAAGGTGTTTCGGCTACTTAGGGACGAGTCACCATCATCTTTGTATCTCCATCAGGATCACCGCCACTCATCATCGCCTCGAGTTTGTCATCGACATTGACCACTTCACCATCATCCGTCCGTGGCTTACAAACGACAAACCCTTGACGGTAACCTCCATATCATCTTGGTATCGTGGTATCCCTCCATTGTATATTCCCTTGCAATTTCATTGATAACCCCTAGCCCATTTTACGTCACTTGCCTATCGAGACTAGCCATTTGAATATTGCAGGCAATGTTACTCGTGCACATTAGTGATCTACACCTCCCATTGCATACATACCATATCATATTGGTATCATATCATCTCTTATGTCACAAGATTGTTTCCACATATACAAAATTGCTAGCTTGGTTTGTGCATGTCGCATTGTGGCCATACCCAAAAAAAAGAAAAAAAGAATAAAGCTTTTAAGCAAAAAAGAGAGAGAAAAGAAGCTTGTAAGCAATAGCCATAGCATAATAACACATTGCATATAAGATTGTCATATCCGATCATCTTGGATCATCTTGAGAGAAACATCGGGAACATCATATACATAGCATACTTGGGATAGAAGTCGTTGCATTTTTGTCTCCTATAGGTTGTGCACAAGTGTTGTATCCGCCTTTTGAGCAATCGTGCTAGCGTCTCTCTACATTTTAAGCTCATTCCTTGGTTGCACGACCCCACTCATCTATCCTTGTGTGTGTTTCCGTGTGCCACATATTGCTATTGGTCTACTTGTTTCACTTGCGAATTTTTGAATCTCTTTCAACATTATTGACTCTTGCTAACATTTAGCATTAAATATTCTTGTGCCACCGTCCTCACCGAGCTACTCCATAAGCTTTAGTTTGTAGGTGTGAGTGAACAAGTCGGTACCAATTCCACTATTCTTTCATCTAACATTGAGTGAAATGGGATACATCCTCAACTTTGGGAAAAGGTAACTTGGTATTGTTTATCTCATTTCCTACTCACCTCTACTCGAGTCTTGTGATGGATAGGCAAGGCATTTCACCTTCGGCCTACAACAACAACAACGAGTTCGATGCCATGAATAACTCTATCGACGCCAAGACACAAGCTCAAATGGAGGAGATCAAAGCCATCATCAAGTCCTACAAGAGATCTTCCTCATGTTCGAGAAGACGCTCAAGTATACATGCTTCCAAGCTACCATCTCCGGCAAGGCCACATCGGCATCGACACCATCCCCACCATGAACGTGAAGGTCACGAGCTCAACACCAACAACCGCTCAACGACTTCGCCATCTCCCTTGGCATCTTCGCCAAGCGACTTCAAGGCATCTTCGCCTTAGGATATACGACATCTTCACCAACAAGCACCTCAAGACTACGCTCAAGAGAAGCTCCCCAAGCTCAAGGCCGCGACTTCCACGAGCTACTACGACCTCGACATCAACCATGAGATTCCTTTCTATGGAACTCTAGAACCCGAGGAGTATCTCGAGTGGGAATGTTTGGTGGAGGACTACCTCAAGCTACAAAAATTCCTAAGCATGAAAGCAAGAAAGATATGAGCAAAATAATTTTATGGTGTTGGCAAGAAGTCCTATGTAAATAGCAATGGAACATCATGACTCCAAACACAACAAACATCAATACCATGGCACACAGAGAAATCATGGAAATAGCTACAAGGGTCTCCACCAAGCATGCAAAATACACATAGAAGTAGTACAATGGTGAATCATGGGTAAATGCACGCAAGGGTCACAATTGCATGGAAAAATCATAGAAAGAGGCATAGCATGCAAAGTGAACACGAGAAAATGGGCATAACGTAACAAGTGATATATAGCCCAAAGCCGTGTGAGAGACAAGTAAAAGGAATGCACGAAGTCCGTGCGCGAAGAGAACGTTGGTAAGGATAGTCCACGGGATCGCAAGTCATCTTTGCTCTCAAGAGCCCGTTTCGTCAACTCTTGGAATTGAGAGGTTTACGAATATACGTGAGTACCTACACAAAACAAAGACAAAGGAAAAATTGTGTGTGCATGGTATATGTACACATCATCCATCATGATGTGCACGTGTTTGTGTTGGTTAGCACAAAATAGCCAATGCTCAAACAAATGAGATGTGTGATATAGAAACATGTCATCCATCATGAGAGGTTTGTTGTTATGTATAGTATAATGGAGACTCAAATTATGTAATGCATCATGAGAAATATCTAGAGCATTGTTATGCGTGGAATGCATATGGTGCAAGCAATTATGGGAATCATGCAAATTATGGAATGCATCAAAATCTCCTAATATGTATGAGGAAACTATGGGGGTCTCCTCATGAGAATTAATGGAAACATCACTTGGAGAATATTGACAACATCCAAAACAATGCATATTTGGAACATTGGATCATGCCATGGCATAGTAGATGAATTGTGCAAATCATATAAAGGAAGCATGGCAATATCATCACATGAAAAACAAAAGCCAAGGACCATCATCTCGTCATCTATGCCACAAGTGCAGATGGGATTTATTTTAATGGGGCATGCATAGCTACTATGTTGAGATTGAAATGATGCAATATGGGAGATCTCACTCATAGCATATGCCAAGTTTAAAGGATTATCAAACATGAAGTGACCAATAGAATGTTCACATGATATCCTATGGAGCATAGCATCACAACTAGGCAACACAAGATGCTCATCATCATATTCATCATAAATTGGTAAGTCATGACATGAGGAAGTCGCACTAGCATGAAGCATGGTAATAGGTGTGTCAACATCATGCAAGCAATCATTGGTAATATAGTCCACTAGTGGGACAAGAGAAGCACCATCACCTATGTTACCTTTAGAGCACCGCTCATGTGTTGTAGGTGAGGTCATCTTCATCTTGATGGAACCATGTGAGGGGTGCATCTTCTTCCACCATGGCCATCGTCGTCTCCATTGGAGGTATGGACTCGTCGAGGGTAGGCATGTCGTCATGTAGGAGACCTAGCACCAAAGAAGAAAACACACTCGGAGTAGAGGTTAAGTCGTTATGGCTCTCAACCTCACATAGGGTATGTGGTATGCTCTCATGTATGAGGCTAGTGGTGGTCACACTCATCCTCTCATAGGAAATGCACTCAATGTCACATATGGTGGAGTCACTCATCTCACTCATGGGGTGGTGGCTCTCCTTACATGGGAATTGGGACATCTCATCATATGTGGGTGTCGGAGAGATGTAGGTGCAAATGTCTCCATGCTCAATCATGTCGTAGTCGTAGCCGTGGATGAAGGCCAAAGATGGAACATCATCACTCTCCTCTAAGACCAAAGATAAGGACTCATTTGCGGTCTCGTAGCTTGACTCGGAGTATGAGTCCAATATGGGCGTCGTCTTCATGTTGTTGAAGAGGTTCATGCTCGTCGCCGTGGTCGGAGGGGATGGCCCTAGCTCGACCTTCTTGTCGCCATCTTGTTGTTGGAGCCCATATGATGTGGCACCTCGTAGCTCGTCTCCATGACCGAGGGAAAATTCCCATGTTCAGCCATCTTCCTTGAGGGAAATCCGAAGATGGAAGTGTCACCCTCGCTCACAGGTGGTCGCCTTGTTGGTGAAGATGTTGATGTTGGCGAACTCATGGGAAGTAGGCAAAGATGTCGTATGTCCGAAGGCAAAGATGCCTTGAGAACACTTGGCGAAGATGTCGAAGTGGTTGGTGCAGCCGTAGCTCCGTCTTGGTGGTGCTCATCTCACGGTCTTCTCTTATGCTCATGAAGGTTGGCCTTGGCGTGAAGTAGGGCTTGTTGGGACTTGTGCATTTGCGCTTGGCGAGCACCTTCATGATGATGGTGTCGTTGTCGTGATTGCGCTCGATGGGGTTTGTCGCCATCGTGCACATGATTCTTGGAGGTGACTTGCCCTTGATGACGATGTGGATCACGAACGTGATGGTGGTCGCCATGGAGATGTGGACGTGGACGACTTGCCCTTGCATCATTTTTGCGCTCCGAAGACTTGTGACTTGAACGTCGCCGCCTTGAGGATGATGAAGGGGAAGAACAGTTGATCAACAAGGTCCGAATCTCCTCCATCCTTGCATCTTGCTGCTCCTTTTGTGCGGAAAGCTTGTTGTCGATGTTGTCCCTTTTCCTTGCTTCGGAGTGACGAATGTCGATGGAGAGGTTCTCGACGCGCTCTCACAATCTTGATTGTGCGCCTTGCATTTTTCGTTGTAGATCGAAGATTGACGCTTTGGTGATGTAGTTGTTCACGCCGTCGTTGTTGTGGAAGACCAGAGATGATATGCCTTCCCAATCTATCACAATACTCGAGCAAATATGAGTGGAGAAAGGATAAGAACTATACCAAATGTACCTTGACCGATGTTGAAGATGGATCAATGATCACTCAATGATGTAACAAGGAAATAGCAGAATTGGTACCAATTCTTGTCCGTTTCTCACACCTACACAAATAAGGCTTATGGTGGAGCTCGGTGAGGATAGTGGCACAAAAATTTGATGCAAAATGTTATCAAGAGTCAATAATGTTGAAAGAGATTCACAAGTTCGCAAGTGAAACAAGTAGACCAATAGAAATGAATGGCACATGGAAACGCACACACGGATAGATAAATGGGGCCGTGCAACCAAGGATGAGAACAAAATGTGGAATCCACGGAAAACGCTTGTGTTGCACAACTCAAGAGAGACACTAGCACGATTTCTCAATAGGCGGATACGACACTTGTGCACAACCTATAAGATGCGAAATAGATAAAGTTTCTATCCCAAGTATGTTATGTGTATGATTTCCGGTGTTATGATCCAAGATGATCGGATATGACAATCTTATGCAATGTGGTATGATGCTATGGCCCTTGCTTACAAGCTCTTTGTTCACTATTCTTCTTTGCTTAAAAGCTTATTATTATTTTTTGTATGTGTGTGGCCACTTTTGCACAATGCACAAACCAAGATATCAATTGTGTATATGCAAGAACAAACTTGTGACACAAGGGATGATATGATACCAATATGATATGGTATGTATGTATGTATGCAATGTATGGTGTAGATCACTAATGTGCACAAGTAATGTTGCCGGCAATACTCAAATGGCTAGTCTCGATAAGCAAGTAACGCAAAATGGGCTAGGGGTTATCAATGCAATTGCAGGGGGAATATACAATGGAGTGATACCATGATACCAAGATGATATGGAGGTTACCGTCCGCGATGATGATGAGTGGCGATGTTCTTGATGTAGATACCAAGATGATGGAGACTTGTCCCTAAGTAGCCGAAACACCTTAGGAAACGGGAAAAACGTGAACTCAAAATATCAAACGTCAAATGTCAAATGGGGGTAGCGGGAAAGCGATGGTGGTTACGGAAGCTAAATGGGATTGTGGAAATGCAATGATGGGTTTTGAGACACAATGTGGATGTGGAGGATAAGGTGGTGGACTATACACGGTATCGGAGTTAGAAGCACGGTCCTTAAGTAGCCTAAACACCTTAGGAGACACAACTCTCAACACAAACAAAATTGGGTTATGTTGGAGTGATGGAAGTATATGGTGGGCAAATCTATGCGGAAGTTATGGTGGTGGTTGATGAAGAATCAATGGTCCCTAAGTAGCCTAAACACCTTAGGAGACTCAAATCACAACTCAAACAACCACGAATGCTATGGGGATTGAGGGAGTCCTGGATTAGGGGGTGTCCGGGTAGCCGGACTATACCTTCAGTCGGACTCCAGGACTATGAAGATACAAGATTGAAGACTCCGTCCCGTGTCCGGATGGGACTTTCCTTGGCGTGGAAGGAAAGCTTGACGATGCGGATATTCAAGATCTCCTACCATTGTAACCGACTTTGTGTAACCCTAACCCTCTCCGGTGTCTATATAAACCGGAGGGTTTTAGTCCGTAGGACAACTTCATCATACAACAATCATACTATAGGCTAGATTTTAGGGTTTAGTGTAACGCCCTCGATGCGGCTATAGCTCCCACGTGTCGAGGCACGAGTTAGAGGCATAACCGCATTGATAGCAATGTCGCAAGTTAGGCAATCTTCACAACATCCCATGTAATATAGATAATAAAAGGGGAGATGCATAGTTGGCTTACAGTCGCCACGTCAATCAAAGTACATAAATAGCATTACATCAAACAAACACTCATGTCCCAACTACGGCGCCAAAATAAAAGATAACCCAACATGTGACACGGTCCCGATCACCCCAACTGGGCACCACTACTGATCATCAGGGAAAGACACATAGTAACGGCGTGAGTCCTCGTCGAACTCCCACTTGAGCTCAAGCGCGTCATCTGGAACGGAATCATCAGGCCCTGCATCTGGTTTGGAAGTAATCTGTGAGCCACAGGGACTCAGCAATCTCGCACCCTCGCGATCAAGACTATTTAAGCTTAATAGGTAAGGCAAGGTACAATATGTGGAGCTGCAGCAAGCGACTAGCATATATGGTGGCTATCCTGTTCGCAAAAGAGAGCGAGAAGAGGAGGCAAAGCGCGAACGAGTAACTAGAGGACAAACTGCGCAAGCATTACTCCAACACCGTGTTGACTTCCCGGACTCCGCCGAGAAGAGACCATCACGGCAACTCACACAGTTGATTCATTTTAATTAAGTTAAGGTTCAAGTTGTCTACAACCGGACATTAACAAATTCCCATCTGCCCATAACCGCGGGCACGGCTTTCGAAAGTTCAAATCCCTGCAGGGGAGTCCCAACATAGCCCATGACAAGATCTCACGGTCAACAAAGGAATAGACCTCCTCCCGAGACGTTCCGATCAGACTCGGTATCCCGGTTCTTCAAGACACTTCGACAAGGTAAAACAAATCCAGCAACACCGTCCGAATGTGCCGACAAATCCTGATAGGAGCTGCATATATCTCGTTCTCAGGGCACACTCAGATGAGCCAGACGTCAGGTAGGCCAGCCCAGAGTTGCCCCTGGTGGCCCCGGACATCGCTCGGTTGGACCAACACTCAGAGGAGCACTGGCCCGGGGGGAGTTTAAATAAGATGACCCCCGGGCTCCGGAAACCCAAAGGAAAAAGAGGCTAGGTGGCAAATGGTAAAACCAAGGTTGGGCATTGCTGGAAAAGCTTTATTCAAGGCGAACTATCAAGGGGTTCCCATTATCACCCAACCGCGTAAGGAACGCAAAATCCGGGAACATAACACCGATATGACGGAAACTATGGCGGTAAGAGTGGAACAAAACACTAGGCAATAGGCCGAGCCTTCCACCCTTTACCAGGTATATAGATGCATTAAGATAACATGGCAATATAATGATATCCCAACAAGTAAATAATGTTCCAACAAGGAACGGTCTCCAATCTTCACCTGCAACTAGCAACGCTATAAGAGGGGCTGAGCAAAGCGGTAACATAGACAATCAACGGTTTGCTAGGACATGGTGGGTTAGAGGTTTGACATGGCAAATTGGGAGGCATGATAAGCAAGTGGTAGGCATCGTAGCATAGGCATAGCAAAAGAGCGAGCATCTAGCAATGCAAATATAGTAGTGATTTCGAGGGTATGATCATCTTGCCTGCAAAGTTGTCGGAGTTGACTGGATCCTCGAAAGCAAACTCAACGGGCTCCTCGTTAGCGAACTCGTCTCCCGGCTCAACCCAAACAAGACAAACAAGCAACAAGGACACAATCAACCACGTGCAAGGCTCAAACAATATGATGCAAACATGGTATGCTATGCGGGATGCAAAATGCGATGCATATGAAAGATTTGGCAAGGAATGCATGAACCTGGCCTCAACTTGGAAATCCAAGTGTGCCACTAGAAATATGAGATGAAATCGCTTGAAAACGATATAAAGAACGCCGGAATCGGAGTTACGGTTTGGAAATGGCAAGCGATTCAAATATGACCACGTTCTGCGATTTACAGCAAGTAGCCAACTAGATGCAACAAGATGAACATGCTACAGCACTCAATCATGGCAATAAAATACATGGCAGGGATTCATTCATGATGCTTAACAAAAGACTAGCATTGAGCTACGGCCAATTCATCCATTAACAGGTTCAAACAAGCATGGCAAAAATGCATTTGGTAAACAGATTTCAGACTTTGTGAAATTAACACTTGTCTGGAATTTCAGATCAGGTAGCCCACTTTGGAGCATGAAAACTATGTGCTACAGGACCTGAACATGTCAAACTAAAGCATGGCATGGAGCTACTCGAAGAGCTTAACAAAAGTCCCTTAGTGACCTTGAGCCAAAAGGGATCAGAAAACACATTTGCAAGCATGTGAACATGGCAAAAACATAATCAGTTCTCAGACTTAGTGAAAACTGGATCATGCTGAAACAGATATCAAGTAGGCATGTTTACGAGCTCGATGCACTCACTACAGAGCAAGTCATGAAAATCTAAGCATACACCCATCAAGAAAACACAAAATACAAGCTAGACATGGCAAGAACAATAACATAGCATGCACGGATCAACTACAACATCCTCGGGAAAATTGGTAACAAGTAGACAATCTGCCCAGATTCACGAAATGACAAAGGTAGAGCTCGATTGACTCAAGCTAGGGTGCTCCATAATTGCAAACAAAGGCATGGATGGATAGAGAAATACAACATTAACAAAACATCCTTACTGATCATCCTCAAAAGAGGCACGGATCACTAGGAAACAACATGAACATATGGCATATTGAGATAAACAGCTCAAGGACTTAGTGGAATTGCTAAGTCCCTGAAATCAGCATTAATGAATGCTCCACTTTGCAAGCTTGTGCTAGTCACCACACACATCACAAAAATACATGGGTTGCACCTCTGGATAGATGGCAAAACATATAACAAAACTCATGTAGAGCTCAGGGGCATATCATGCACACAATAATCATGGAAAAAATGACAAATATCTAATTGGAGCAGCAGATCTGACAATTAACTCAAATAGCACTCTTCTAACAGCATTTCTGGCATCAAGATGAATTCAAATGGAAATGATGCAATGAGATGAAATGATGTACTCTCTGAGATGAACATTTTGATATGCTATATGCCCAAAACGGAGCCATGGATGCAGAGTTATGATGAGATGAAAAACGCTAAAAATTACTGGGACTTAGGGCAAAAATTAGGTCAACCTCTCAGATCCGAATCTAGATCTGGCACGTTCTTCGAGGTTCGTCGGAGGGGGCTCGCCGAAGACGCGCCAGAGTCGAGGGAGAGGGGCGGTGCCACCGGATCCGTTGCTGGGGTCCCTGCCGGCGACGAGGGCGGCGCGGCGGACGACGGAAGGAGGCGGAGGACGACGTGGTGGCCTGGGCGGCAGAGGCGGCGGGCGGCGGGCGTCGGCGAGGTGAGAGCGCGGCCGCGCGGCGAGGAGGGAGCGGGCGCAGGCGCTGTCGGGCGGAGTGGGCCGCGGGGCCGGAGTAGGGCCCGGCGGGCCTCGGCAATGTGGGGCGGCGGGGCGCCACATGGCGGGTGGCGACTGGTGCAGAGCGGCGACGAAGATTCGTCCGGTGCGGACTGGACGTGTCTGGCGCGCAGAGGGGAAGGGGGGCTAGGTTTAGGGTGGAAATGATCCAAGAATTTCGGGAGTGGGTCTTTAAATAGGGATAGGAGGAGCTAGGAGAGTCCAAATGAGGTGCGGTTTTCGGCCATGCGATCGTGATCGAACGCTCTAGATGATGGAGAGGGTTTTGGTGGGTTTTGGGCCAAAATGGAGGGGTGTTGGGCTGCAACACACACGAGGCCTTCTCGGTCCCTCGGTTAACCCTTGGAGTATCAAACGAAGTCCAAATGGTACGAAACTTGACAGGAGGTCTACCGGTAGTAAACCAAGGCCGCTTGGCAAGTCTCGGTCCAATCCGGCAATGTTTAATCCCCACACACGAAAGAAAGGTAGAAATGACCACCGGAGGAGAACGGAGCGCCGGAATGCAAAACGGACAACGGGGAAAATGCTCGAATGCATGAGATGAACATGTATGCAAATGCAATGCACATGATGATATGATATGAGATGCATGACAACAACAACAACACACGGAGACAAAAACCTGAACCCGAGAAAATAAAATAACTTAACGCCGGAAATGGCAAGAGTTGGATTACTAATTGGGAAAATCATATCCGGGGTGTTACATTTGGCCTCCTTGATCTCGTGGTAGATCTACTCTTGTACTACCCATATCATCAATATTAATCAAGCAGGACGTAGGGTTTTACCTCCATCAAGAGGGCCCGAACCTGGGTAAAACATTGTGCCCCTTGTCTCCTGTTACCATCCGGCCTAGACGCACAGTTCGGGACCCCCTACCCGAGATCCGCCGGTTTTGACACCGACATTGGTGCTTACATTGAGAGTTCCTCCATGTCGTCACAATGAGGAAGGATGCCTCTTCCCGTCTTTAAAGACAGCGCCGTTACTAAGGGAGCTGTGGCTGTCAGCCAAACTCTCCGGCTAGGCGGTTTTCTCATGACCGCCTGTTCGGCCGTTGCGCCGACGGTGACCTCTCGGGTCATCAAAAGCAATCTTCACGTCAGCTCGGAACTCGTCAAGCAGTTAGATCCAATGGAGCTCTCTTCCGTAAACGAGCTCTTGGATCGCATCACCCCCTTGGGGGTCACTACGGATTATGACCAGGTTGGGCTTAAACCCGATCTAAGAGAAATTAATTCTCCCCAGGTCACCCATCACATTGCCGTAGTAGAGGCACAGTGCGGCAACTCTTCATCTATCTTAAGGACTAGCTATGTCCGGATTCCAGATCCCATCAAGCCGGATACCCGCGGAGGGGAGGATGTAACTCAAGACCTGAACTTAGAATCAGGAAACGGGCTAGATTCACTGGACAGCATCCAAGAATCCAAACCTCAGAGTTCGGAAACTCCTTGGCCTCTGAGTCTTAGATTGGGTGAAGTTCCGGATTTAATTCCACCCACCCTCCCGAACATAAGTGATCTATCCCAAATCAGGCAAAAGCCTGAAGAAACAGTACATCATTACTGGGCAAGGTTCCTCCTGGTTATGAACAGGATAAACGACTGCCGCGAGGAAAATGCAATCTCAATCTTCTACAATAATTGCACGGACAAGGGAATCCTCAACGCCATAGGTCGTCGTGATCTTACACGCTTTGCTGACTTGGCGTCCATAGTACAAAAGTACTGTGCGATGGAAAGCTCCCGGAAAATGAAACTAAATTTTGGGACAATCCGGCCCTGAATAGAAACCTCGTCCGAAATAAAAGAGTGCATCATCATCAGACACCCGGGTTAAAAACCAAAAAACCAAAACCCTCTACAGGGCATGGAACCGTACTGGAGGGATGCTTAATGGACCCTGTAAAATTCATAGTATAGAGGACGCCACACCAACTCATAGCCTTAGAGCATGTTGGATACTCCGGCAGGTGGCCAACAGGGGCGAAGATCTCCTAATTCCGGAGGCTGCAGAAAGCCACCTCAGGGACTCCAGTACAATCTTAACAGTCTTCGAGAATTTCGCATCAAATAAAATGCGAAAAAGAACACTCCGCAGCTTCGCCGAAGTCTATCAAGTAGCAATAATAAACCCATGAAGTGACACGGGTATTACCTTTAATGCCAGTGACGAACCTAAATTCCGAACAGATCGAGCACCAGCCGCATTGGTACTCAGTCCTATAGTGGACGGCTTTCGCCTCACCAAGGTACTCATGGATGGAGGCAGCGGATTGAACCTCATTTTTGAGGAAACCCTTCAAAAAATGGAAACAGACTGGAACCGCATTGAGCGAAGCAGCACAACTTTCAGAGGAATAATCCCCAGTCGGGAAGCACGCTGTACAGGAAAAATCACACTAGATGTGGTGTTCGGCACGCCGGATAATTATAGGTCCGAAGAGGTCACATTCCAAGTGGCCCTGTTCAGCAGCGGATACCACGCTCTGCTGGGGTGGGAATCATTTACAATCTTCCAAGCAATACCCCATTACGGGTACATGAAGCTCAAGATGCCTGGGCCGAATGGAATCATCACTCTCGCTAGTGATCCGGACATAGCACTCCGCACCGAAAACAAGACAGCCGCACTGGCCCTTGAGGCACTGTCCGAAGCCCTAGCGGCTGAGGAACTGACTACGCTGCGCTCCATGGTAAACAGGGACGATGTGATACTCGACAAAAGATCCAAGTCCACCTCCTTTAAACCAGCGGATGAAATAGTCAAATTCCAGGTCCATCCAACGGACCCCAATAAAACAGCTTCCATCGGGGCACAATTAAACCCCGATGTAGACGCCACACTGCGAGAATTCCTACGGGAGAACTGGGACATTTTTGCATGGCACCCTTCGGACATGCCAGGAATCCCACGCGGGCTGGCCGAAGACAGCTTAAATATCCTAAAAGGATTCAAACCTGTCAAACAAGCCCTTTGGCGTTTTTCTGAACCCAAGAGACAGGCAATGGGAGAGGAGCTAGCCAAATTACTGGAGGCCGGATTCATCAGAGATATAAAACATCCGGACTGGCTAGCAAACTTGGTGATGGTACCAAAGAAGGACAAATCCTGGCGCCTGTGCATTTACTTCAAAGACCTCAACAAGGCTTGCCCAAAGGATCCCTTCCCCCTCCCCCACATCGATCAAATTATCGACGCCACTGCAGGACATGATTCGTTGTGCTTCCTCGACGCATACTCCGGTTACCATCAAATCAAGATGGCCGAGTCAGACCAAGCCGCAACGGCATTCATCACCCCATACGGCCCATTCTGTTCAACACAATGCCTTTCGGGCTCAAAAACACCGGCGCAACATATCAGCGCATGATTCAGACATGTCTGGCAAACCAGATCGACAAAACAGTAGAGGCATACGTGGATGATGTGGTCGTAAAAACAAGACATGTCGAATCTCTAGAAGACGACTTGAGGCTTACATTTGACAACCTCTGAGCATATGACATCAAGCTAAATCCGGAAAAATGTGTTTTCGGCGTTCCAGCTAGAAAGCTCTTGGGCTTCATTGTATCCGGTAGGGGAATCGAAGCAAATCCAGCCAAGATCCGAGCTTTGTCACAATTGGATACCCCAAAGGACCTCAAACAAATACAAAAATTAATCGGATGCATGGCGGTTCTAAGCCGCTTTATCTCCCAGTTGGGAGAAAAGGCGCTACCCCTCTATCGCCTCCTTCGGCGCACCGAACACTTCGAGTGGACGGACGCCGCCATGGCCGGATCGAGGAAATAAAAGCCATATTGGCAACAAACCCCGTTCTGGCCGCGCCAAACATCGGCGAACCAATGCTATTGTACATTGCAGCAACCCATCAAGTTGTCAGCGCAGTACTCGTCGTCGAGCGGGAAATGGACGGACACAAATTCCCCCTTCAAAAGCCGGTTTACTATGTGTCCACTGTCCTCACCCCATGCAAATCACGGTACCCACATTATCAAAAGATTGCATATGCAGTATTCATGGTATCCCAGAAGCTACGACACTACTTTCAAGAGTGTTCAATCACAGTAGCATCGGAAGTACCACTCAATGATATTATAAACAACCGTGACGCAATGGGCCGGATTGCAAAATGGGCCATCGAGCTCCTCCCGTTCGACATAACTTATAGGCCACGGCGAGCTATCAAGTCGCAAGTGTTGGCCGACTTCGTCGCAGAATGGACGGAGGCCGAACTCCCTAAAGAGTATGACACATATTCAAACTGGATAATGCACTTCGACGGTTCCAAAATGTTGGCCGGACTAGGGCCCGGCGTCGTTTTGACGTCCCCCACAGGAGACACAGTTCAATATGTACTCCAGATTATGTACACGGACTCCAACAATGCAGCCGAATATGAGGCCCTATTACATGGTCTCCGGTGCGCGGGGATTCGAACCTCGCGATATCCCAAATAAATGGAGACTTCGATGCCAAGGATCCAAAAATGGTAGCTTACCGCAACGCTGTCCTCAAAATGTCAGCTCGGTTTGAAGGGCTCGAATTTCACCATATAGCCCGAGAAAACAATCAGGCGGCAGACGTCCTGGCACGCATCGGTGCAAAACGCGCTGCGGTCCCCGCCAACATCTTCCTGGAAAGGCTGTTCAAGCCATCCATAGTATGGGAAGGGGAACATGGCACTATCAGTCCGGACCCAACTGCACTGTCCGACGCCGAACAATCTGACATAATCGGAGGCTCTGCCAATGAAATAACAACCTCAGCCCACGTACTAATGGTCGTTATTGCCCCATGGACAAAACCATTCCTAGCCTACCTTACTAGGCAGGAACTCTCAGAGGACCAAAATGAGGCACGCTGTATAGTGTGGTGATCTAAAGCGTATAAAGTCCATGAGGGAGAACTTTATAAGAAAAGCACTACCGGAGTCCTTCAAAGGTGCATCTCCGAAGAGGAAGGGTGGAACCTGCTGGCTGAAATTCATGCCGGACTCGGTGTCCATCACGCCGCAGCCCGGTCCCTCGTAAGCAAGGCTTTCCGTACAGGCTTTTATTGGCCGACGACCCGGGCGGACGCTCAGGACTTGGTCCATAAATGCGTCGTTGCCAGCTTTTTGCAAACGAAAGCCATATGCCACCCACCACCCTCCAAACTACCCCCATCACTTGGCCTTTCGCGGTCTGGGGGCTTGACATGGTGGGACCCCTTAAAGGCGGAACCCACAAGAAAAAAATACTTACTGGTCATGGTGGATAAGTTCACCAAATGGATAGAAGCCAAGCCTGTTAAGAAGGCCGAATCCGGACCTGTGATAGACTTTATATCCGGGGTCGTACACCGTTATGGCGTCCCCCACAGCATCATCACCGATAACGGCAGGAACTTTACGGCCTATGAGGTAAAACTCTGGTGCAAAAACATGGGCATCAAGCTCGATTATGCTTCCGTCTATCACCCACAAACTAACGGTCAGGTCGAACGTGCAAATGGTCTCATCATGAGCGGCATCAAACCCAGATTAGTGCGGTCCCTCGAGGAATCTAATACACACTGGGTGAGGAGCTCGACTCTGTACTCTGGGGGCTGCGGACCACGCCGAACCGCACCACCGAATACACACCATTTTTTATGGTGTACGGCGCAGAGGTAGTCTTGCCCTGCGACATAATTCATGACTCACCTCGAGTGCGCATGTACGAAGAAAGGGAGGCCGAGCTCGATCGGCAGGACAGTTTGGACGCCTTAGAGGAGGAGCGCGACATGGCAAAAGCCCGTTCCGCATTCTATCAACAACAGGCTCGAAGATATCAAAGCAGAGAAGTGCGGGCCAAAAAGTTACAACGTTGGCAAATTAGTTCTACGCCTGTCGGACAAGAAAAAGGACAAGCTGAAGCCCAAGTGGGAAGGTCCCTTCATAATCGACCAAGTCCTGACTGGTGGAACATACCGCCTGCGAGATGCGTCGGATAACCGACTCGAGCCGAACCCATGGAACACAACCCGTCTCCCAAGATTCTATGCCTAGCGCCGGACTCTGTGTTTGTCTCCTTCCCCTCTTCTCTTTTATAGCCCTTAAAGGCTCCTCAAGTGAAGTGCTACTCGCGCTCGTTAAACCTGGGGGCTTCTTTAACAGAAGCTTATTTATACGGGCTTCACGCCCACCACATGTGTCAAACTTCCACATGTACCTTTTCTTCACCATTATATGCATCGATATGACTTATGTTTTGGTCAAGCTAGGTTGCCTGGCTCCTGTGCTTACCCCTACGTTCCCGATTGTTCGGCTACGTGGTAAAGGGAGCACCTCTGTGATTGTTACTGCCGGATCAGCTGGATGTGTACCTCAGACTGGGTGAAGCCGAAAGCTAGCGTTCTTAAGGGAATATTCGGTCGGTGAACTAAAAGATGACCTTTTTTTACTTATTTATATATATGCCTCCAGATGGTTTTCCTGCGTTTGCAGTCCGGACATGCACTTTAGGGCATGCCTCCCAGAGAAAGGAACCCCTAATGGAACTATTCTCTCTAGAAGATGTTTCTTACTAACCATGTAATATAACATAACTAGTTGGGCACTTGTCTGATAAAGCACTAATGACCCCTACGCCTGGTCTCCATGCATACCCCGGTTCTTACATAACCGGTAGGGTATTCGGACACACTCCGGACCGTCAGGTCCTGAGGTTGAAGCAAAAAGGTCGGCAACGACAAACGATCTACAATCCGGCTATAAGGCATTACACATGTCAATTAAAAATTACATAGTCACTCTGACTGATTGTATTCCTCTTCAATACCATCTAACAGGCTGTCTAACTTATAGTCCTGCTGGGAATACTTTGTGGCCAATTCTACTTGGCCGTACACTAAGCTTACAGGGATCTCCTTCCAGTCAGGCCCCATAGGTCCGACCTCGGCCATGTGGTTTGGGTCAGACTTCGTGTATCGCGTCTTCACCATGGCCCAGGCCTCCCTAGCGCCTTGTCGGCAGGCTGATATGTTCCACAACCGGAAGCTCCGCCGAGCTCCCTTAAGCTTCTCTGAAAGCTCTCCAAGGCCCTCGGGCATGGAGTGGGAAGGCCATAAGGCTTGGGCAACGCCTCGCATCGCCTGCCGAACTCGCTCGTGCAGTTGCGAGAGCTCGGGAAGAAGGTCACCCATAGAAGCGGGCATCTCCTCTGTAGGACGACCCATTAGCATACCTACAGACAGTACTCTGTTAGTCGACTTCCTCGCCGAACTCTTTTCTTTCAAAGATTTGCTTAAGCACTTACTAAATATGCCGTGTCGAAGCCGCTGATTCTCCTTATTAGAGTCTGACAGTTGACCACGAACATCCTTAAGTTCAACGTCCAGCTTGGTGTTGGCATCCTGAAGCTCATTCTTATCCCGCCTCACCCTTGTCAACATACTCTCACCGTCCTTTAGCCGGCGTAAGAGTTGTTGCCTCTCTGGATCCAATCCGGCGCCATCTGCAATATGATTTGGCAGATTCATACCCACGCCGCACTTCGCAAGATATTAATCTTTCGAAGTGTATCTTACCAGAGGGGGTCTCTTTAGGCTCCCCTGCCGCGTCTAGTGCGGCCTCCAATTGGGCTTTGCACTCTTTCAGCTCCTGGGACAGTACGGTATTCTTCTCTATAAGAACCTGCATAACAAATGATCCTTAAACCAGTTACTCTAACTGTTTCAAGTCTCGGGGGCTACTGGTATATACATATATATTTACCAAAATTTTCTTACCTGTATGTCTTTTACATATTGCTCCGTGGCTCTGGTTAAACCATTTTGAGCGGCACGGAGGTACGCATCTCCTGAATTGAAGGCATCTAATGCCTCTCGGGAGAAACAAGCGTCGCGAAGAACTGTCCGGCGACGCCTGTGGTTCATGGCACTCTCCACCTCGGAATTGGTGGTAGACAACCCGTCCGCATCCTCTGTCGGAGGAGCGTCCGATGCGTGCCTCGTGTTCGCTCCCGCTTCCGGGTCAGGCGTTGGAGCCAGGCTGGTGGAGGTGCAGTTGGCAACCTCTCCGGATGTAGTCCGGCGAGGTCTCTTCGTCCTGAAGATAGCATGAACATTAATATGCCCTGAAGAAATAACACTAGGGAAAAAGAGGATGCGCTATAGCTTTGTGCCGGCATCCCAGTCCGGACTACATTCCTTTTTGCCCCACGGGGCCACGCGGCCCCTCGTTGGCTAGCCGCCGGAGGTTCGGCCTCCCGCCTTGGAAACCTCCCCTGCAAAACACGGTCGTTGTCAGGAAAACTAAAATGCGTGAGAATTGATTCCTTCTCAAAGGGATGAGACTCCGCTCTCTGTTACCTGGGAGGCCGGGATTAACCCTGGGTAATCAGCCGTAATGGTCGCCAAGGTATTGTCCTTGCTTAACTGATGAAACACCCCGTCAATTAACTCCACCGATATATCCGGATCCTCTTCGGAGTCCGGATCGAGGGACCGTTCTGGATCCTCGGGTTGTGGGGGACGGCTGTATATATCCTTTACTTCCTGACGCAGTTCCTGTGTTGAAATCATTGGACTACATATTTAATCATGGGAATATAAAGCGGATGGGCTCGCACAATTGTTCACTTACCCAACTCGGGGGGTTGTACATACTAAATCCGCACTGCGGGTTTACGCGGAGGAATTCCTCCTCTTCTCCCTTGTACAAAGAGGATAAGATCTTTACTAGAGCGGCAGCTGAGGCTGGCCCCTTACGACCGTAACGGGTGGCATCATCCTCCCCGTTAAAATCCCACATGGGGTGGCCTCTATATTGAAGCGGCTGCACCCCCCGCATAATGCATGCGGCCATGACTCAAATCATGGTTTGTTCGGAATGAACCAATAGTCTTATCTGGCCCATCAGGCGAAGGACGACCCTATCGCTCTCTCTCTGAGAGCTCCACGGACGCCAGCTCAGGCATTTCTTTAAGGGAGCACTGTTGAATTCGGGGAGACTGACCCAGATAGGGTCCGGTAGCGGGACATCATCTATATAAAACCATTCCGAAGGCTAGTCCTCGGACGCCTTCTTTGGGGTTCCGAATAGATATCCGGTCCCGGCGATATGCCATACTTCGGCTCCGCCCACTTGATATATAGACCCCCCTTGAGAGCGGGGCACGAGACAGAATAATCTCTTCCACAGTGCGAAATGAGCCTCAACACCCAAGAATAGCTCGCAAAGAGCGATGAAGCCCGCGATATGCAATATAGAGGCGGGCGTGAGATCATGCAGCTGGAGGCCGTAGAACTCCAGAAGCCCACGGAGAAATGGATGGATTGGAAATCCAAGTCCTCTTACTAGATAAGGGACGAGGCACACCCGCTCTCCTTTGGAGGGACTGGGGGTGCTCTCCGCCATTATAGGTGGCGAGTCCGGCTCGGACTGGGACCATATAGGCCTGAGGGAGAAATCTCTGGGCCTGAAGCGACACTAGCTCGCTGTGCGGGATGGAGCACCTCTCCCAGTCTCCAGGTTTAGGACTGGAAGGGCGAGAGGAGGAGCTGCGACGGCTGGCCATGTTGAAATGAACCTTTGCTGGAAGCGCTCTGATGGTTACTCCCGGAGAGGAGAAGGTGTGGTTTGGATCCGAATCCCCATCCCATTAAATAGGTGGCTCGTTTATGCGGCTAGGGGTGTGAATGTAAAAACACCCCGACTTTTCACATTTGCTTGACGCGTGGAAGACGGCCATTATTGGGCATGGAAGCCAAGCTGCGCTAAATTATGAAATCGGACATTATTCAGCAGGTACACGGAATTTGGAGAAGAACCCGCCTTGCAATGCTGAAGACAATCTGCACGCCGGACTCGTCGTCATTGAAGCCTGGTTCGGGGGCTACTGAGGGAGTCCTGGATTAGGGGTGTCTGGGTAGCCGGACTATACCTTCAGCCGGACTCCAGGACTATGAAGATACAAGATTGAAGACTCCGTCCCATGTCCAGATGGGACTTTCCTTGGCGTGGAAGGCAAGCTTGGCGATGCGGATATTCAAGATCTCCTACCATTGTAACCAACTTTGTGTAACCCTAACCCTCTCCGGTGTCTATATAAACCGAAGGGTTTTAGTCCGTAGGACAACTTCATCATACAACAATCATACCATAGGCTAGCTTTTAGGGTTTAGCCTCCTTGATCTCGTGGTAGATCTACTCTTGTACTACCCATATCATCAATATTAATCAAGCAGGACGTAGGGTTTTACCTCCATCAAGAGGGCCCGAACCTGGGTAAAACATTGTATCCCTTGTCTCTTGTTACCATCCGGCCTAGATGCATAGTTTGGGACCCCCTACCTGAGATCCGCCGGTTTTGCCACCGACAGGGATCAATATGGGTTAGGGTGCGGAAGTCGGTGGTGGTTATGCGGATGATATGGTGGAAGCCCTAGGCAAATATGCCAAAGTTCCAAAATTTTGATGGAGTCAAATGGTGATGGTAGTATTTTCATGGGAAGGGGGATGTCAAGAGCTTAAAAACGAGCTAAAGAACGTCAAAATCGGACTCCGAATGAATTAGTTATGAACAAAATGGTGAAACGGGACAGGTTGAATTCCCAAGGTCCGGACATCCGGGGTCGGGGCCGGATATCCGGGACCTGATGTCCAGAACATTGCATGAAAATGCGCTCCGGGAGCCAGATGTCTGTCTTGGGGCCTGGATGTTCGGCCCGATGGCCCGGATGTCCGGCCTGAGGCCCGGATGTCCGGCCTGACGATTCCAGATCGGGATTTGGTCTTCGAAACTCGATTTGGGGGCGGAAATAGATTATTTTGGGGGGCAAAATTGGAGAGATTTTGTGGATGGAAAGTGGGGAAACTTGGGTAAATGCTCGATCTACCTGCAACACAAGAAATCTGCGGATCAAATCCAACAAAACTTCATCACACCAACAAATCACAAAAAAAATTGGGGCTATTTTTGTGGGGAATTTTTGAATTAGGAACAAAATCAACAAAAACAAGGCTAGAAACACAACGGGGAGGCTCCGAAATCATGATCAACGTGGCTCTAGATACCAATATGATGTAGGGTAGGAACCCTAGATGGCCGATCTTTCACGAAAGGAGCGGATCCCGCGATGAACACGAAGAACACGAGGGGAAACATGAGGGAAAATCACAAATGGGCACAAAGAGAAACACTCAAACCAACAAGATTAAGTCACACATGTGCTAGATCCTCAAAACACAAGAGGAGATACAAGATCCATGATCTACAAAGGACGATACAAATGGTAATCGGTCTTCTCCGTGAGGAGGTCTTGATGGTCTTCTCCGTGAGGAGGTCTTGAATCTAAGTGGATCTTCTTTAAAGAGGGGCCGCGGTTTCTCAAGTAATAGATCCGATATGGATGAGTGAGGCTCTATCTCTCAAATGAGCTATCACAACACTAACCTAACTAGGAGGAGGTGGGGGAGTATATATAGTGTTAGCCCACGAAGGGATAAGTGAGGGGGATACACGGGCTGATAGAGGCGAGGGTCCCGATCTTTCGATGAGATGATAACTATCGACTTGGTGGAGACGACTTTGACGATCTGACTACAAACGTGCAATGACGTAGCGCCTTAGCAATCCCTAAACCAACACCGAGAGGTTATTGACCACGCCGAAGCACGATCAACCTGACCACGAAGGTCTATTCCTGCAAGCAATCGAAGAACAAGCAAGCATATGATTAAGCAATATGAATATTGCGAGTATAGATGAAGTATTGATGAGAGTGGGGTTTCAAAAGCGGCCTTGGTCTGGTCATTGGACACAAATGAAGTACATGAAGTTGTAGCGATGGCTAACTTTTAACTAAATAAAACCCGAGTCTAAACGATGCCGTAAGGCTATATTTGTAGGGAAAAGAGAGGGGATTTCATCCACCCTAGGCAAGGTGGGACTAAAACACCTCCTAAGTCATTTCCCCATGAATATGGACTCTGAAAATAGATTACATGGGCCTGGCCCAATATAAGGTGGCCCAACACCGGTAATAAGCTATGGACGAAATTTATGAAAGGCCATCTTGTATATTTCGTCCATATTCTTGTATGTCATCATGGTGGCTTCAAAGTACGTAAATGTCCACTTGAACCTCTATTCTTGTTCTCTTTGCACACACCATGCTTGACGATACTCCAATGTTCATCGTTCTTGTATGTTATAGGACATTCCATTGCAAGCAACACAAATGTATCTAAGTTAGGAAGCATCATATTCTCATGAACACTAGAAACATTAACAAGAAACAAAAGTACCTGATAATTTAATTGGCGTATGCGAGCTCTAGCAATTGTTCCAAGAGGTAAAACAGTAGGGGATATGGGTGTAAGGCGGTATCCATGTCCTCATCATGGGCCCTTGGCCCGTTCTCTGCGCAAAGGCAGGTGCCAGATGTCTGGGCTGGGGGCGGATATCCGGCGGCTCAGGAAGAGCCAGATGGCTGGGCCTCTGGTCGGATGTCTGGGCTGTAGTTGCCCGATTCTTCTGCTCTCTGGTTAGCATGCTCCGGATTTCTGGGCGAAGAGGCCGGATGTCCGAGGCTTCGGGTGGAGCAGGATGTCCGGGGCATGGGGCGGGATGTCCGGGCCGTCGGGGTCCAGATTCGGGTGCATTTTGTGATGGGCGCCGGATTTCCTGGGGTCGGGCCGGATGTCCGCGCTGCTCCGGATATCCGGGCTGAGGTCATATGTCTGAGGCCGGTAGCAGCTGGCTCTTCTTCCTTCTCCTTCCTTTGCTTCCACGCACGCTTGGCCTTGGTCCTTGGGTTCTCCATGGTCTCCTCGGGTGTACCTAAGTATGAACAAGGTCCACCCTGGAAGTAGCATCCATGTCTTACATGTGGAAAGGGAAGATTCAGAAAGGAGCACGTTCACCTTGTGTCCAATGACGTATGCTTGAGGTCTCAACATGAGGGCACTTGGGGCTTGGGGAGTAGTCATAGTGTACATGGGGATGATCGTCGGATGCTCCGCATCATCTCCCCTAGTCCACCATCCCATGTGCTCCCTCTAACTTGGCACTGTTATATGTGGTCACATGTTATGTGCGATGTCCATCTTGTATTGCTTCTAATTTAGTTGAATTCCATCTTCTTACTTTACACATTATACTTGTGAATAAGACACGTGTTCATGTTTCTAGAACATACAATATTTGTCTATCACACCATGTTCTTACATCAAAGCACTACTGTTGTGTAACATGCAAGAATCACTTATCATAAGACATGTTTAAGTGGCAGTGTGATATAGGTTACATCTCACATTCTTTTCTTGCTTGCACTACTTCTAATTTGTTGAAATGGCACTTGTGAAGAGACAATTTTAACTTAGTAGAGTGTTATTCCTTGCATCTTTCATGTGGTGTCTAGCTTTTGATGCTTCTAATTTGTTGAAATGCGTTCTGCTTAGTTTACACATCATAGCTGTGAATATGCAATGATGTCCTTTTTCTTACATATTCAGTCATCCTATCATGTGATCGCCTTATATTAAAGTAGTCCTCGTGAGCATCCTACATCAATGAGTTATGAAATGCGAATCTTTATTCATTTTCTTATGGGTTTGACTTGACAAGGCAATAAAATTAAGTAAGTGGAAGGAAAAAAAATTAAGGCATGGACTGATGGCGGTCTGCCGGTGAAACCGGCATCCCAGGTGCTTTCTCTAGCTTGAGAGTGTGATATTGTCTTGCGTGTTGCATACATTGTCTAACTTGTATTGCTTGTTATTTGATTAAATGACTTCTGCTTAGTTTACACAAATAGTTGTGAATATGTCATACCATCCTGTTTTCCGTACATATTCCATCCCACTATCATGTGTTTGACTTACGTCGGAGTAGTCATTGTCAGCATCATGCATGAATGATTTCTAAGAGTGAATTTTATTGCTTTTTCTTGTCGGTTTTACTTGACAATGTAAAATCAATAAACTGGAAATTTGTAAGGCAGTTGATAATGGTGCTCCTCCCGACCAACTAAAATAGAGGGCCTCTACAGATTCTACTCTGCCAGCCCCCGAACAAGATTTGCAAGACAACACATGCATAGACACTCAACGTAGCTGTGTTGATGATGAGCACGTCTCCCCTAGTCAACCATCACAGGTGATCCCTCTAACTTGGCACTGCTATATGTGGTTGCATGTCATGTATGATGTCTAGCTTGTATTGCTTCTAATTTAGTTGAATTCCATCTTCTTACTTTAGACATTATACATGTGAATAAGACACGTGTTCCCGTTTCTAGAGCATACAGTATATGTCTATCACACCATGTTTACATCATAGTACTACTGTTGTATAACCTACAACAATCACCTATCATAAGACACGTTTAATGTGGGAGTGTGATATAGGTTACATCTAACATTCTTTTCTAGCTTGTACAACTTCTAATTTGTTGAAATGGCACTTATGACGAGACAATTTTAACTTCGTAGAGTGATATTCATTGCATCTTTCATATGGTGTCTAGCTTTTGATGCTTCTCATATGTTGAAATGCCTTCTTCTTAGTTTACACATCATAGCTATGAATATGCAATGCTGTCCTTTTTTCATACATATTCAATTGTCATATCATGGGGTCGCCATACATTAAAGTAGTGATCGTCAGCGTCCTGCATCAATGAGTTCTTAAAAGAGAATCTTTATTCATTTTTCTTATGGGTTTGACTTGACAAGGCAATTAAATTATATAAGAGGAAGGAAAAAACTTAAGGCATGGACTAATGGCGGTCTTCCGGCGAAACCGACATCCCAGGTGCTTTCTCTAGCTTTATAGTGTGATATTGTCTTGCATGTTGCATACGGTGTATATCTTGTATTGCTTATAATTTGATTAAATGACTTCAGGTTAGTTTACACAAATAGTTGTGAATATGCCATGTCATCCTGTTTTTCATACATATTCCATCCTCGTATCATTTGTTTGCCTTACATCAAAGTAGTGATTGTTAGTATAATGCACAAATGAGTACTGAAGAGTGAAGTTTATTGCTTTTTCTTATCGGTTTACTTCATAGTGTAAAATCAATAAAGCGGAAGGAAATTAGCATGGTAGTGGATAATTGTGCTCCTTGCGACCAATTGAAGCGGAGAGCCTCTACAGATTCTACTCTGCCATCCCCCCAACAAGATTTGGAAGACAACACATGCATAGACACTCAACATAGCTGTGTTGATGATGAGCACGTCTCCCCTAGTCAACCATCATAGCTGCTCCCTCTAACTTGGCACTATTATATGTGGTTGCAAGTTATGTATGATGTCTAGTGATGTATGGTAGAACACTAATCGCCCGATCTTTCATGAAAGGAGCGGTTCCCGCGAAGAGCACGAGGGAAAACACGAGGGGAAACACAAGGGGAAACACGAGAGAATCACTAAACCAACAAGAAATAGTCGCACATATGCTAGATCCTCGAGTACATAAGAGATCACACGATCCACGGTCAACTAGGGACGATACAAAGGTAGCCGGTCTTCTCCATGAGGAGGTCTTGAGGTTCTTCCCGTAAAGGGGTCTTGAATCCGCTTGGGGGATCTTCTCCGAGGAGGCGCTATCTCCAAGGAGAAGGTAACCAAGTGGATGAGCAAAGCTCTCACACGAAACATGAGCTAATCCTTTGCTAACCCTAAAAAATAGGTAGGAGGAGAGTATATATAGTCTAGGTGGGCGAAGGGGGACATGGGCTACAGCCCAGCATGTAAACAACACAGAGGCATCGGACGTCCGGGAGTCACCGGTCGTCCGGAGGCTCGTGAGGGTCCGGACATCCGGAGGCTCGCGAGGGTCCGGACATCCGGTGCTCGTCGAACGTCCGTAGATTCAGCTCGGGTGTGCTTCGGTCGGACGTCCGGTTGGGGTCGGTCGTCCGGGCGTCGGTCGTCCGGAGGGCTTCGGAAATCCGTAGTTCCAGCTCGGGTGTGGGTGTGTCAGTCGTCCGTAGAAGGTTGGACGTCCGGAGCCTAGAGATCGTCGGACGTCCGGTCTTGGTCGGTCGTCCGGAGCGCATCTCTTCTTCTTCACGTCCATCTTCCTCTTGTGATTCTCCTTGCTCCTTATCTACTTCATGGCCGACTCCTTGATACCCGAGTATGCACAATGTCTCTGTTTGAGGTAGTAGCCATGTCTCATGTGCATCGAAGTGAACTTGTGAGAGGAGAGATGTCACCTCGGTTTCGAGAGCTCTTGCACGCGCTCGTGTCATGGGTCCGCTGGGCACTTGGTGAGACGATGGTAGGTCCATGGGGATGACCTTGGGATGCTCCGCATCATCTCCCCTCCCTTGGGGAAGATCCGACCTCGGATCAGATTCTTCATCACCATGGTAGGGCGAGAGGTCCTTGACATTGAAGATGTCGCTCACATTGTACTTGTCGTGTGGGAAGTCGATCTTGTAAGAATTGTTGTTGTAGCGTGCAAGCACCTTAAAGGTCCATCCGCTCGAGGTAGAATCTTGGACTTGCGTTCGGTGGGGAAGCGGTCTTTGCGAAGGTGTAGCCACACAAGATCACCAATGTCGAATACCATGGGTTTCTTATTGATGTTGAGCTTGGTTGCAAGTCGTTGTACTTGGCACTCGATGGTGTGCCTTGTATCTTCATGCACCTTCTTGAGATGGTTCACACATGCACTTGCGTCCATATTGATGCGCTCTTGTAGTGGTAGAGGAAGAATGTCCAATGGTGACAATGGGTTGAATCCGTAGACGACCTCAAAGGGGGACTTGCCGGTTGTTGAGTGTCTTGCTCGGTTGTAGGTGAATTCGGCGATAGGTAGACACGCCTGCCACTCCTTGATGTTCTTCTTGATGAGTACTCAAAGTAGAGCAGAGAGTGTGTGGTTGGTCACCTCCGTTTGGCCGTCGGTTTGTGGATGATATGCCATGGACAAGAGTAGCTTGATTCCGAGCTTGGAGCATAGGGTCTTCCAAAAGTAGCTAACGAACTTGACGTCGCGGTCCTAGACGATCGTCATTGGCACTCCATGTAGACTCAATATTTCCCTACAAGAGAGATTGGCAACATGTGAAGCATCGCCTATCTTGTTGCAAGGAATGAAATGTGCCATCTTAGAGAACCGGTCCACAACGACAAATACCGAATCCTATCCATTTCTAGTCCTAGGCAAGCCAAGTACAAAATCCATGCTAATATCTTCCCATGGTTGATAAGGAATTGGGAGAGGCATGTAAAGGCCATGGGACTGAGCTTTAGACTTAGCTTTGTGACATGTAGAGCATCGGTTGGTGAAGCAGTTGACGTCGGAAACATCTTGGGCCAATAATAGTTCTTGGAGAGCGTAGCAAAAGTCTTTTCCCGTCCAAAATGTCCCATTAGTCCTCCTCCGTGAGATTCCTGCAAAAGCAACAAATGAAGAGAAGACTCGGGGATGCAAAGCTTGTTAGCTCTCATAAGGTATCCATCTTTGATGTAGTAGCGTTCCCAAGAGGTATGCGTCGAACATTTGGCATAAGGAGTAGCAAAAGTAGGATCATGCTCATACAAGTCTTTTATGTGCTCAAATCCAATGACATCCAATTCAAGTTGAGTAACAAGCATGCATATGCGGGAAAGAGCGTTCGCCACAACATTTTCCTTACCTTTGATGTACTTGTGGACATAAGGAAAAGACTCAATGAATTCACTCCATTTACCTTGACGCTTGTTCAACTTGGTTTGACCCTTAATGTACTTGAGCGTTTCATGATCGGTATGAATGATGAATTCATGAGGGTGAAGATAGTGTTCCCATTCATGCAAAACTCGCACTAAAGCATATAGCTCTTTGTCATAGATGGGGTAATTGAGTTGCGCTGCGGAAAGTTTCTCACTAAAGTAAGCTATGGGGCGCTTCTCTTGCGTTAACACATCTCCTATGCCATTACCACTAGCATCACAGTGAATCTCAAAGGGCTTGTCAAAGTTGAGTAAAGCAAGCACGGGAGCATGAGTAAGAAAATTCTTAAGCTCATTCAAAGCGGTATCTTGGGATGGTCCCCAAACAAAAGGCGCATTTTTCTTGCTCACAACATGCAAAGGGGAAGTGATGGTTCTAAAGTCCTTCACAAATCTATGGTAGAAGCCAGCTAAACCAAGGAAGCTACGCACTTGATGCAAGTTGGTTGGTTGTGGCCAAGTTTTGATAGCATTGATCTTGGAGTCATCAACATGAAAACCCTTAGCGGAAACAACAAAACCCAAGAAAACGAGCTTATCAACGCCAAAAAGGCACTTTTCCATGTTAGCGTAGAGATGCTATTTTCGAGGAGTTTGCAAAACGGTTTGAACATGGGTGACATGATCTTTTAGAGATTTTCTATAAACAAGGATATCATTGAAGTAGTCCACAACAAACACACCAATGTAAGGGCGAAAGACATGATTCATAAGACGCATAGAAGTACCCGGTGCTTCCGATAGACCCATAGGCATGACTATCCACTCATACAACCCAAACTTGGTTTCAAAAGCAGTTTTCCATTCATCACCCTCTTGTATGAGGATTTGGTAGTAACCACTTTTAAGATCAATCTTGGAGAATATAGTGGCACCACTAAGTTCATCAAGCATATCATCAAGGCGTGGAATGGGATACCTGTAGCAAACGGTCATAGCATTTATAGGTCCACAATCAGAGCACATGCGAAAGCTACCGTCTCGTTTTGGTTTCTTTGGGGTTGACGCGTGATGTAGGGTAGAACCCTATGTGGCCGAGCTTTCACGAAAGGAGTGGATCCCGCAAAGAACACGAAGAACATGAGGAGGGAAATGAGGGAAAACACGAGGGAAACACGAGAGGAACACTAAACCAACAAGAAATAGTCACACATGTGCTAGATCCTCAAGTACATAAGAGAACACACAATCCACGGACAACTAAGGATGATACAAAGGTAGCCGGTCTTCTCCGTGAAGAGGTCTTGAGGTTCTTCCCATAAAGGGGTCTTGAATCCGCTTGGGGGATCTTCTCCGAGGAGGCACTATCTCCGAGGAGAAGGTAACCAAGTGGATGAGCAAAGCTCTCACACGAAATATGAGCTAAACCTTTGCTAACCCTAGCTAGGAGGAATAGGAGGTCTATTTATAGTCTTAGTGCAAAAGGGGGCAGAGTGGGGGGGGGGGTACATGGGCTGTAGCCCAACTCATGGCAGCGCACATGCATCGGACGTCCGGGAGTCACAGGTCGTCCGGAGGCTCGCGAGGGTCCGGACGTCCGGTGCCTGTCGGACGTCCGTAGATTCGGCTCGGGTGTGCTTCAGTCAGTCGTTCGGTCGGGGTCGGTCGTCTGGGTGGCCTCGGAATTCCGTCATTTTGGCTCGGGTGAGGAGGTGTCCGACATCCAGTCTGGGTCGGACGTCCGGAGCCTGGAGATCATCAGGCGTCCGGTGCTGGTCGGTCGTCTGGAGCCTGTAGCTTCTTCTGCATCTCTTCTATTTCTTCTTCGTCTTCACGTCCATCTTCCTCTTCTTCTTCTCCTTGCTCCTTAGCTTCTTCACGGCCAACTCCTAGATACCTGAGTATGCACAATGTCTCCATTTGAGGTAGTAGCCATGTCTCATGTGTATCGCAGTGGAAGTGTGAGAGGAGAGATGACACCTCGGTTTCGAGAGCTCTTGCACATGCTCGTGTCATGGGTCCGCTAGGCACTTGGTGAGACGATGATAGGTCCATGGGGATGACCTTGGGATGCTCCGCATCTTCTCCCCTCCCTTGGGGAAGATCCATCCTCGGATCAAATTCTTCATCACCATGGAAGTGCGAGAGGTCCTTGACATTGAAGATATCGCTCACGTTGTACTTATCGCGTGGGTGGTCGATCTTGTAAGCATTGTCAGTGTAGCGTGCAAGCACCTTGAAGGGTCCATCCGCTCGTGGTCGGAGTTTGGACTTGCGTTCTTGGGGAAAATGGTCCTTGCGAAGGTGTAGCCACAGGAGATCTCCAATGTTGAATACCATAGGTTGCTTGTTGAAGTTGAGCTTGGTCGCAAGGCGTTCTACTTGGTGCTTGATGGTTTGCCTTATATCGTCATGCACCTTCTTGAGATGATTCACACACGCACTTGCGTCCAAATTGATGCCCTCTTGTAGTGGTAGAGGGAGGATGTCCAATGGTGACAATGGGTTGAATCCGTAGACGACCCCGAAGGGGGACTTGCCGGTTGTTGAGTGTCTTGCTCGGTTGTAGGCGAACTCGGTGATAGGTAGACACTCCTCCCACTCCTTGATGTTCTTCTTGATGAGTACTCGAAGTAGAGCAGAGAGTGTGCGGTTGGTCACCTCCATTTGGCTGTCGGTTTATGGATGATACGCCGTGGAGAAGAGTAGCTTGATTCCGAGCTTGGCGCATAGAGTCTTCCAAAAGTAGCTAAGGAACTTGATGTCGCGGTCCGAGACGATAGTCTTTGGCACTCCATGTAGACTCAATATTTCCCTGCAAAAGAGATTAGCAACATGTGAAGCATCATCTATCTTGTTGCAAGGAATGAAATGTGCCATCTTAAAGAAACAGTCCACAACAACAAATACTGAATCCTTTCCGTTTCTAGTCCTAGGCAATCCAAGTACAAAATCCATGCTAATGTCTTCCCATGGTTGATGTGGAATTGGGAGAGGCATGTAAAGGCCATGGGGTTGAGCTTTAGACTTAGCTTTGTGACATGTAGAGCATCGGTTGGTGAAGCGGTTGACGTCGCAAAACATCTCGGGCGAATAATAGTTCTTGGAGAGCGTAGCAAAAGTCTTGTCGCATCCAAAACGTCACTCCGGGGTTGACGCGGTATGGGGCTCTGTTTGGAAGAGGTGCTCCGGGGATGAGGTCGATGCGGTGCTCGATGCCTCGCAGTGGAGGTAGTCCCGGAGGTAGCTCATCACGGAAAACATCTTAAAATTCCTGCAAAAGAGAAAATAACACTAAAGGTAGAGCGTGAGAGGTGTTAGCTTGTGTTGTATTGTCCTTGCACAAAAGGACATAGTGTATCACACTAGATGGGTTCTCACATACTCCTCTTATCTCACTTTTGGTAGTAAATAGGACTAAGTTTTTTTTCGCTCATCATGGAGGCGCTTAATTTTGGCTTGTGGTGCTCACTTTCTTTTTGGTGGCTCACTCTCTCACTATTCTCTCCACGATGGGTGGCTTGCTTCTCGGTGATCACTTGGCTTGGAGACATGGGGCGAAGTACGTACTCCTTTCCTTTCATCTTGAAGACGTAGTGGTTCGTTCAGCCGTTGTGGATTACACCTCTATCAAATTGCCATGGGCGTCCAAGAAGAAGGTGGCAACTAGTCATGGGAACGACGTCGCACTCCAAAGTGTCTTCGTAGGCACCGATTTTGAAGGAGACTTGTACTCGATGCTCGACTTGGCGAGTGCCGGAGTCGCTAAGCCATTGAACTTTGTAGGGATGTGGGTGCTTCGTCTTGGGCAATTGGAGCTTGGAGCAAAGTTCTTCACTTGTGAGGTTATGACAACTCCCTCCATCGATGATGACCTTGACGGATCTTCCATTGATGCCGGCCTTGGTATGAAAGATATGGCATCTTTGGTCTTCTTCTTGGTGATGTTGGACAGTCAAGACCTTGGAGACAACAAGGGTGGGACTTGAATATTCATCGCAAAATACTTGTTCTTCTTCATCGTTCACTTGCCGGTGCATGGCGACTTGCTCAAGGGCGTCCATTTCTCCTTCACTCATTGAGTCGTAAGTACCGTCATTGTTGAGAATTATGGTTCCCTTGTTGGTGCACTCATAGGACTTGCGGCCTCGGCCTCCGCATGTGAAGCATTTGAAGGAACTCGTCCTGACGGTCTCATCGGTTGGGGGAGATGATGATGAAGCTCTCGGTTTGAAGTTGCTCGCTGTAGGAGGATGACTTGGAGTTGACGAAGCTTTCTTGGAAATCGACTTGTCGACATTGCTAGTAGACGGCTTGGTAGACGGTGTTGGAGTCGTTGAAGCTTGGGTGTTGGAGAGTTGTATGACTTGGATGAGAACTTGGCATACTTGTAATCGTCTTGCACTGGACGTTCGCTTTGGTAGCTTGATGCACTAGCTCGATGAGATTCGAGTATGGTTGGAAGTCGGTGATCTTCCTAATATGATTGTTGAGTCCATTCAAGAAACATGCCATTGTTTGCTCATCATCTTCCGTGACATTGGCTCTTATCATGGCAATCTCCATCTCCTTGTAGTACTCTTCAAAGCACTTGGTTCCTTGCTTGAGTAGTTGGAGTTTCTTGAAGAGGTCACGGTTGTAGTAGGTAGGCACAAAACGTGCTCTCGGGACATCCTTCATTTGCGCCCAAGTAGTGATGGGTGGTTCACCTCTTGCCTCACGGCGCTCGATGACTTGTTCCCACCAAATGAGGACATAGTCTTGAAAATCAAGGGATGCCATTGCGATCTTCTTCTCTTCTTCATAGTTGTGCAAACGGAAGATTTTGTCGACCTTCAATGCCATGAAAGATACTCTTCGGGATCGTTGCTTCCATTGAACTTGGGCATGGTGAACTTTAGCTTGCCGTAGCGTTACTCTTCATTGTGTTGGGGTCGAGGATGATGACGCCCATGTTGTTGATGATTGTCCAACTTGTGTTGCTCTTGGCGAGGAGGGTTGTTGACTTCATGTTGGTCGTGTCGTGGAGGATTCCCTTTGTCTTCATGCTCTTGGTGAACTTGATGTCCTTGGGGTTCTTGAGGAGCTTGTGGAGGGGCTTGTCGAGCTCGAGGACGAACTTGAGGAACTTGACGATGCACACATGATTGGTAAATCCTCTCTTGAACATCTTCGCGAAGTGCTTCCTCTTGTTCACGCCGATGGCGATTACGTCTGGCGACGGCGTGACTTGAATCTTGAAGGGCACGTTGCGCCGCAAGTGCTTGAGCTTCACGAAGTTCTAGTTCTTGGCATTGTGCCTCGGCATCTTGTGCATCTTGGTGTAGACGTACGCGCTCTTCCTATTCATGTTGGCATTGTCGTTGCCGTTTTCGTGCTAGCCCAAAAGCCTCTTGGGTTTGACGTTGTCGGTGCTCTTGAGAGTTGGTGTCGCATAGAGGATCGAGCCTTGCTTGAGGATCGTTGCGCGTGGCACGTCGAAGAGTGTTTGATGTCGGTTTACTTGAGCCGGAGAGGGTGAAGTCGGAGTGTCGACTTGAGCGGCTCCGTCTAGATGAGGATGAAGTGGAAGAAGAACGGTTAAGCAACATACCGCGAATCTCGTCCATTCTTGCGTCGTTCTCTTGCTTGTGGTCGTCGAGCTTGTGCTCGAAGTAGTCCATTGTACGTTTCTTGGAGAGTCGCAAGTCGGCGGCGAGGTTGTCGATGTGTTCACTCATTGCTTGTTGCTCTTGGTGTAAAGCACGTTGTGCACCAAAGAGGTGGATCTTGGTGACATAGGAGTTGATATCGTCGTCGTGCTCAATGAGGAGTGGGTTGGTACAAGTACTTGGCCTACCCATCATTCCAAGATAAAAATGTGAGTGGTAGAAAGATAAGAATGAATACCAAATGTACCTTGACCGAAGTTGAAAGTGGATCAACGATCACTCCAATGTGGACAAGGAAATAGCACAATTGGTACCAATTCTTGTCGATTTCTCACACCTACACAAGCGAAAGCTTATGGTGGAGCTTGGTTAGGATTGTGGCACAAAATTTGATGCAATTGTAAGTGAGCTTCAATAATGTTGGAAAATATTCGCAAGATTGCAATGCAACAAGTAGACCAAGCAATATAAGGTACACGGAAACATACACCCAAAAAGATAAGTCGGGTCGTGCAACCAAGGATGAGCCAAAATGTGGAATCCACAAAAATGCTCTTGTTGCACAACACTAGAGAGACGCTAGCACGATTGCATAATAGGCGGATACAAAGACTTGTGCACAACCTACTTAGCAAAAATGCGACAACTTCTATCCCAAGTATGCTTTATGTATAGTGTTTCGATGCTATGATCCAAGATGATCTAGTATGGCAATCATAATGTTGTATGATGCTATGGTTGTTGCTTAAAAGCTCCTTGCTTATCTTTCCCTTTTGCTTAAGAGCTTGTTTGGCTCTTTGTTGTTTGAGCTCTTTTCTCATGCAATGCTTCACGAACCAAGATAGCAATTGTGTATGCGATGACAACCTTGTGACACAAGAGATGATACGAAGATATGCAACAATGATGTATGTATGCTATAGGAAGTATGATCACTAATGTGCACAAGTCTTGATGGGTAAGCGACGCAAAGGAGTAAGGCTATGATGGCTATCAATGTAATGGAAAGAGTGACATGTCCAATACCAAGACGAGGTTACCGTTCTTGCTTACGGTATGGTGTCAAAAAGGTTTCACGAATACCAAGATGTAGTCTAGGTGATCGTTGTTGATGACTCATCCGTGGCGAAGATGAGTGGTGGTGATGTTGATGTCGAAACCGTACCTAGATAGCCAAAACACAAAAGGATACCGAACCACAACTCAAATTCTCAAAGATCGAAATGACAAAACGTGTCGGAGTGTGAAATGGGTAAGCAATGGTGGTGGAATGCGGAAGTGGTGATGGTGTATAGGTGGTAGGAGTGCGTATGCGGAAATGTGGGGCGGTGGTGGTGACTAAACTGAAAAGAATTCAGTTTCATCCGGGATCGCCGGACATCCGGGCTGGGCCGGTCGTCCGGTCGTCGAACGTCCGGTGGGGGTCAGACGTCCGGTGCCTGGGCGATTTTCAGGCATGGGAAGAACAACACGTGTACGAGGTGGAGAGGCCGAAATTTGTCGAATCTGAGTGATTTCATGGATGGAAAGGGTGGAGACAAGGGGGAAAAGGTAGATCCACTCAAGGCAAAGCAAATCCATGGATCAAATGCAACAAAATTTCAACACACCAACAAAGCACACAAAACATTTGCGGCTATTTTGTGTGGAATTTTCGAATTAGGGGCGAAATCAACAAAAACTAGGCTAGCAACACAACAGGGAGGCTCTGAAATGGTGAACAATGTGGCTCTAGATAGCAAAGACGATGTACGGTAGAACCCTATGTGGCCGATCTTTCACGAAAGGAGCGGATCCCGTGAAGAACATGAAGAACACGAGGAGGGAAATGAGGGAAAACACGAGGGAAACACGAGAGAAACACTAAACCAACATGAAATAGTCACACATGTGCTAGATCTCGAGTACATAAGAGAACACACAATCCACGGACAACTAAGGATGATACAACGGTAGCCGGTCTTCCCCGTGAGGAGGTCTTGAGGTTCTCCCCGTAAAGGGGTCTTGAATCCGCTTGGGGGATCTTCTCCGAGGAGGTGCTATCTCCGAGGAGAAGGTAACCAAGCGGATTAGCAAAGCTCTCACACGAAATATGAGCTAAACCTTTGCTAACCCTATCTAGGAGGAATAGGAGGTCTATTTATAGTCTTAGTGCGAAAGGGGCGGAGTTGGGGGGTACATGGGCTGCGGCCCAACTCATGGAAGGGCACAGACATCGGACGTTCGGGAGTCACTGGTCGTCCGGAGGCTTGCGAGGGTCCGGACGTCCGATGCCTGTCGGACGTCTGTAGATTCAGCTCGGGTGTGCTTCGGTCGGTCATCCGGTCGGGGTCAGTCGTCGGGGCGCCGGTCCTCCGGGTGGCCTCGGAATTCCGTCGTTTTGGCTTGGGTGAGGAGGTGTCGGACATCAGGTCTGGGTCGGACGTCCGGAGCCTAGAGATCGTCGGACGTCCGGTCCTGGTTGGTCGTCCGGAGCCTGTAGCTTCTACCGCATCTCTTCTTCTTCTGCGTCTTCACGTCCATCTTCCTATTCTTCTTCTCCTTGCTCCTTAGCTTCTTCATGGCCAACTCCTAGATACCTGAGTATGCAGAATGTCTCCATTTGAAGTAGTAGCCAAGTCTCATGTGTATCGAAGTGGAAGTGTGAGAGGAGAGATGTCACCTCGGTTTCAAGAGCTCTTGCACGTGCTCGTGTCATGGATTCGCTAGGCACTTGGTGAGACGATGGTAGGTCCATGGGGACGACCTTGGGATGCTCTGCATCAACGCGGTAGGGATCTTTGTTTGGGAGAGGTGCTCCGGGGATGAGGTCGATGCGGTGCTCGATGCCTCATAGTGGAGGTAGTCCAGGAGGTAGCTCGTGAAAACATCTTGAAATTCCTGCAAATGAAAAAACAATACTAAAGGTAGAGCGTGAGAGGTGTTAGCTTGTGTTGCATTGTCCTTGCACAAAAGGACATAGTGTAGGACACTCGATGGATTCTCACACACTCCTCTCATCTCACTTTTGGTGGCAAATAGGACTAAGTTCTTCTTTTCGCTCATCGTGGAGGCACTCGATTTGGGCTTGTGGCACTCACTCTCTTTTTGGTGGTTCGCTCTCTCACTATTCTCTCCATGATGGGTGGCTTGCTTGTCGGCGATCACTTGGCTTGGAGACATGGGGCGAAGTACGTACTACTTTCCTTTCATCTTGAAGATGTAGTGGTTCGTTCCGCCGTTGTGGATGACACTTCTATCAAATTGCCATGGGCTTCCAAGAAAAAGGTGGAAACGGTCATTGGAACGACGTTACACTCCAAAGTGTATTCGTAGGCGCCAATTTTGAAGGAGACTTGTACTCGATGCTCGACTTGGATAGTGCCGGAGTCGCTTAGCCATTGAACTTTGTAGGGATGCGGGTGCTTCATCTTGGGCAATTGGAGCTTGGAGCAAAGTTCTTCACTTGTGAGGTTATGACAACTCCCTCCATCGATGATGACCTTAACGGACCTTCCATTGATGTCGGCCTTGGTATGAAAGATACGACATCGTTGGTCTTCTTCTTGGTGATGTTGGAGAGTCAAGACCTTGGAGACAACAAGGGTGGGACTTGAATCTTCATCAAAAAGACTTGTTCCGTGTCTTCTTCATTCACTTGCCGGTGTATGGCCACTTGCTCACGGGCTTCCATTTCTCCTTCACTCATTGAGTCATAAGTGCCGTCGTCATTGAGTATCATGGTCCGCTTGTTGGTGCACTCGTAGGACTTGTGGCCTCGGCCTCCGCATGTGAAGCATTTGAAGGAACTTGTCTTGATGGTCTCATCGGTGGGGGTTGATGATGATGAAGCTCTCGGCTTGAAGTTACTTGTAGTAGGATGACTTGGAGTAGTCGAAGTTTTCTTGCAAGTCGACTTGTCGATGTTGGTTGTAGAAGGCTTGGTAGACGGTGTTGGAGTCGTTGAAGCTTGGGTGTTGGAGGAGCCGTATGACTTGGATGAGAACTTGGCATACTTGTAATCATCTTGCACTTGACGTTCTGCTTTTGTAACTTGATGAACTAGCTTGATGAGGTTCGAGTATGGTTGGAAGTTAGCGATCTTCTTGATAGGATGGTTGAGTCCATTCAAGAAACGTGCCATTGTTTGCTCATCATCTTCCATGGCATTGGCTCTTCTCATTGCAATCTCCATCTCCTTGTAGTATTCTTCAACGCTCTTGGTTCCTTGCTTGAGTAGTTGGAGTTTCTTGAAGAGGTCGCGGTTGTAGTAGGTAGGCACGAAGTGTGCTCTCATGACGTCCTTCATTTGTGCCGAAGTAGTGATGGGTGGTTCACCTCTTGCCTCACGGCGCTCCATAATTTGTTCCCACCAAATGAGGACATAGTCTTGGAACTCAAGGGATGCCATCGCGATCTTCTTCTCTTCGTCATAGTTGTGCAAGCGGAAGATTTTGTCGACCTTCAATGCCCATGGAAGGTATTCTTCGGGATCATTACTTCCATTGAACTTGGGCATGGTGAACTTTAGCTTGCCGTAGTGTTGCTCTTCATTGTGTTGGGGTCGGGGATGATGACGCCCATATTGTTGATGATTGTCAAACTCGTTGCGCTCTTGGCGATGAGAGTTGTGGACCTCATGTTGTCCTTGTCGTGGAGGATTTCCATTGTCTTCATGCTCTTGGTGAGATTCATGTTCTTGGCGAGCTTTTGGAGGTACTTGTCGAGCTTGATGTTGCACGCGAGCTTGATACCTTCATTCATGAACTTCTTCGCGAAGTGCTTCTTCTTGTTCATGAGCTTATCGGCCTCGGGTGGCTACGGCTCGACTTGAATCTTCGAAGGCTTGTTGCGCCTCAAGTGCTTGAGCATCTCGCAATCGTTACGCTTGACGTTGTGCCTCGGCATCTTGTGCTTCTTGGTGTAGACGCGCTTGCTCTTCCTCTTCATGTTGGCATTGGCGGTGCCGTTCTCGTGCTTGTGCAAAGGCAGCTTGATTGTGACAATGTTGGTGCTCTTGAGAGTCGGTGTCGCGTAGAGGATTGAGGTCCGCTTCACGATCGTTGCGCGCGGCATGGTGAAGAGTGTTCGATATCGGTGTACTTGATCCGGAGAGGGTGAAGTCGGAGTGGCGACTTGAGCGGCTACATCTTGATGAGGACGAAGTGTACGAAGAGCGGTTGAGCAACAAAGCACGAATCTCATCCATTCTTGCATCTTTCTCTTGCTTGTGATCGTCGATCTTGTGGTCGAAGTAGTCCCTTGTACGTTGCTCGAAGAGTCGCAAGTCGGTGGCGAGGTTCTCGATGCGTTCACTCATTGCTTGTTGCTCTTGATGCAAAGCACATTGTGCACCAAAGAGGTGGCTCTTGGTGACATAGGAGTTCATGTCGTCGTCTTGCTCGATGAAGAGTGGGTTGGTAGAAGTACTGGCCTATCCATCATTCCAAGAGAAATATGTGAGTGGTAGAAAGAGAAGAACATATACCAAATGTACCTTGACCGAAGTTGAAGGTGGATCAATGATCACTCCAATGTGGAACAAGGAAATAGCACAATTGGTTCCAATTCTTGTCGGTTTCTCACACCTACACAAGTAACAGCTTATGGTGAAGATTCGCAAGTTTGCAATGCAACAAGTAGACCAAGCAATATAAGGTACATGGAAACACACACGCAAATAGATAAGTTGGGTTGTGCAACCAAGGGTGAGGCAAAATGTGGAATCCACAAAAATGCTTTTGTTGCACAAACTAGATAGACAATATCACGATTGCACAATAGGCGGAAATGAAGACTTGTGCCAACCTACTAAGCAAAAATGCAGCGACTTCTATCCCAAGTATGCTCTATGTATGGTGTTTCGATGCTATGATCCAAGATGATCTAGTATGACAATCTTAATATTGTATGATGCTATGGTTCTTGCTTAAAAGCTCTTTGCTTATCTTTCCCTTTTGCTTAGAATCTTGTTTGGATCTTTGTTGTTTGAGCTCTTTTCCCTTGCAATGCTTCACGAACCAAGATAGCCATTGTGTATGCGATGACAACCTTGTTACACAAGAGATGATACTAAGATATGCACCAATGATGCATGTATGCTATGGGAAGTATGATCACTTATGTGCACAAGTACCGTTGCCGGCAATACTCAAAGGCTAGTTTCGATGGGTAAGCAACGCAAAGGAGTAGGGCTATGAAGGCTATCAATGTAATGATAGAGGCGAGGGCCTCGGTATTTCGATGAAATGGTGGCTATCGTTTTGGTAGAAGTAGACTTTGATGATCCGACTACGAACGTGCGAGGACGTCGCGCCTTAGCAATCGCTAAACCAACTCCGAGAGGTTATTGACCATGCTGGAGCACGATCAACCTGGCCATGAGGGTCTATTTCCTGCAAGCAATTAAGAACAAGCAAGAAATTGAAATTGCAATCTGGATATTGCGAATATAAGAGGAAATCTTTATTGATGAAGGTGGGGTTCTGTGACGTCTTGGTCTGGTCGCTGGACACAAACGAAGTACGCGAAGTTACAGTTAAGGCGAACTTTTAATCTAAACAAAACCCAAAGTCTAAATGATGCCCTAAGGGCTGTATATATGGAGGAGAGAGGGGGGATTTCGTGGCCCTTGGTGGAGGGGTCCGAAACAAACCCTAACTCTTGTTTCCCTACACATACGAAATCTAAAAACAGCCTATACTTAAGTGTTTCTAAAATACATGGGCCTAGCCCAATAATAAGGTGACGCGGCACCTAGAATAGCCTCTGGACGAAATTTATGAAGTGGCATCTTGTATATTTCATCCAAGGCTTCATGCACTCATTATGGTGGCTTCAAAGTCCTGGAATCATCACTTGTAACTCCGTTCTTGTTCCCCTTGCGCATGCCATCATCTCCATGCTTGAACTTGATCCAAGGTTCATCTTTCTTGTCCAAGCTAGGCCCTTCATTTGTAAGCAAAACAAATGTATCCAATTTATGCAGCATCATATTCTCATGAACATTAGAATCATTACAAAGAAACGGAAGTACCTGATAATTCAATTGGCGTGCGCGAGCTCTAGTAATTGGTCCAGTTTGTATAACAGCAGGGGTTGTGGGTGTAACAATGGCATTGATGTCCTCATCATGTAATGGCAAGAATGATGTATCCAATACCAAGATGATGTTACCGTTTTTGCATACGGTGTGGAGTCAAAATGTTGGCACAGATACCAAGATGTAGTTGAGGTGGTCGTTGTTGATGACGCGTCCGTGGTGAAGATGAGCGGCGGTGATGTTGATGTCGAACAGTACCTAAATAGCCAAAACACAATAGGACACGGAACCGCAACTCAAATTCTCAAAGCTCGAAGTGGCAAAATGTATCGGAGAGCGAAACGGGTAAGCAATGGTGGTGGTATGCGGAAGTGGTGATGTTGTATAGGTGGTGGGAGTGCGTATGCGGAAGTGGGGCGGTGGTGGTGACCAAACTAAAATTTTTTTAGTTTCATCAGTGAACGCCGGATGTACGGGGGTTTACGGTCATCCGGTCGTTGGACGTCCGGAGGCTGTCGGATGTCTGGTGTCTGGGCGAAATTTCGGGCACGGGAAGAACAACTAGGGTTCGTGATGGCGATGGCGAAAATGGTCAAATCCTGGGGGGCTTTGTGAATGGGAAGGGTGGGGAAAGGGGGAAAAGGCTAGATCCACCAAAGGCAAAGCAAATCCATGGATCAAATCCCACAAAATTTCAACACACCAACAAATCACAAAAACAATTTGGGGCTATTTTGTGGGGAATTTTTGAATTTAGGACATAATCAACAAAAACAAGGCTAGAAACACAATGGGGAGGCTCCAAAATCGTGATCAACATGGCTCTAGATACCAAGATGATGTAGGGTAGAACCCTAATCGCCCAAGCTTTCACGAAAGGAGCAGATCCCACAAAGAACACGAAGAACACGAGGGAAAACACGAGGGGAAACACAAGGGGAAACACGAGAGAATCACTAAACCAGCAAGAAATAGTCACACATATGCGAGATCCTTGAGTACATAAGAGATCACACGATCCACGGTCAAATAGGGACGATACAAAGGTAGCCGGTCTTCTCCGTGAGGAGGTCTTGAGGTTCTTCCCGTAAAGGGGTATTGAATCCACTTGGGGGATCTTCTCCGAGGAGGCGCTATCTCCGAGGAGAAGGTAACCAAGTGGATGAGCAAAGCTCTCACACGAAATATGAGCTAATCCTTTGCTAAGCCTAAACCATAGGTAGGAGGAGAGTACATATAGTCTAGGTGGGCAAAGGGGGACATGGGCTGCGGCCCAACATGTAAACAGCACACATGCATTGGACGTCCAAGAGTCACCGGTCGTCCGGAGGCTCGCGAGGTTCCGGACATCCGGTGCTGGTCAGACGTCCGTAGATTCCGCTCGGGTGTGCTTCAGTGGGACGTCCGGTCGAGGTCGGTCGTCCGGGCATCAGTCATCCGGAGCGCTTCAGAAATTCATAGTTCCGGCTCGGGTGTGGGTGTGTCGGTCGTCCGGAGAAAATTTTTATGCTCAGCTTTCTGACAGCAATCACACCATGCGTGATACTTCTTGTGCTGGCTCTTTTATGATGAAGACTATTGGATTCAAATGGGATTTATTGGAAAGAATTAAATGCAACTCTGAAGATTGGGACCTCGACAAAGGTAAGGAGTCAGGTATGACACCTAGTTTTGATTGTGTTAAATCTTTTATGGATACCGATGTTTTCCGTAAATTTAGCACTAAATATGGACTTGACTCTGAGATAGTAGCTTCTTTCTGTGAATTTTTTGCTACTTATGTTGATCTCCCTAAGGAGAAGTGGTTTAAATATCATCCTCCCATAGAAGTAAAAGTAGCTGCACCTATTAAAGTTGAAGAAAAGATTGTCACTTATAATGATCCTATTGTTCCTACTTTACATGTTGAGAAACCACCTTTTCCTGTTAGGATAAAGGATCATGCTAAAGCTTCAACTGTAGTTCGTAAAAGCAATATTAAAACATATACACCTCCTGAGCAAGTTAAAGTTGAACCTAATATTGCTATTGTTAAAGATCTCTTGTCTGATAATATTGATGGGCATGTTATTTATTTCTGTGATGGAACTGCTAGAATTGTTAAACCCTGTGCTAAAGATAAACCTAGACCTATGGTAGGCATGCCTATTATTTCTGTTAAAATAGGAGATCATTGTTATCATGGCTTATGTGATATGGGTGCTAGTGCTAGCGCAATACCTCATTCCTTATACAAAGAAATTATGAATGATATTGCACCTGCTAAAATAGAAGATATTGATGTCACAATTAAACTTGCCAATATAGATACTATTTCACCAATGGGAATTGTTAGAGATGTTGAAGTCTTGTGTGGGAAAACTAAATATCCTGCTGATTTTCTTGTTCTTGGTTCCCCACAAGATAGCTTTTGTCCCATTATATTTGGTAGACCCTTCTTAAACACTGTTAATGCTACCATAGATTGCAAAAGGGATGTTGTTAATGCTACCATAGTAGATAACACCATGAAGAAGAATTACCTAGTAAGGATGAAATTATTGGTCTTGCTTCTATTGTCGTACCTCCCAGTGATCCTTTAGAACATTATTTGCTAGACCATGAAAATGATATGTTTATGAATGAAAGAAGGGAAATAGATGAAGTATTCTTTAAACAGGAACCTATTCTGAAAAATAATTTACCTGTTGAAATCCTAGGGGATCCTCCTCCACCCAAGGGTGATCCCATGTTTGAGCTTAAACCGTTACCTGATACTCTTAAATATGCTTATCTTAATGAGAAAAAGATATATCCTGTTATTATTAGTGCTAACCTTTCAGAGCATGAGGAAGAGAGATTATTGAAAACTCTGAAGAAGCACCGTGCTGCTATTGGGTATACTCTTGATGATCTTAAGGGCATTAGTCCCACTCTATGTCAACATAAAATTAATTTGGAAGAAGATGCTAAACCGGTTCGTGATCATCAACGCCGGCCGAATCCTAAAATGAAAGAAGTAGTAAGAAAGGAAATACTAAAGCTCCTTGAGGCAGGTATAATCTATCCCATTGTTGATAGTCAGTGGGTAAGTCCTGTCCATTGTGTCCCTAAGAAGGGAGGTATTACTGTTGTTCCTATTCATAAAGATGAATTGAGTCCTCAAAGAATTATTACAGGTTATAGGATGGCAATTGATTTCCGTAAATTAAATAAGGCAACTAAAAAGGATCATTACCCCTTACCTTTTATCGATCAAATGCTATAAAGATTATCCAAACATACACATTTTTGCTTTCTAGATGGTTATTCTGGTTTCTCTCAAATACCTGTGTCAGCCAAAGATCAATCAAAGACTACTTTTACATGCCCTTTTGGTACTTTTGCTTCTAGACGTATGCCTTTTGGTCTATGTAATGCACCTGCTACCTTTCAAAGATGCATGATGGCTATATTCTCTGACTTTTGTGAAAAGATTTGTGAGGTTTTCATGGACGATTTCTCCGTCTATGGATCTTCTTTTGATGATTGCTTGACCAACCTTGATCGAGTTTTGCACAGATGTGAAGAAACTAATCTTGTCTTGAATTGGGAAAAGTGCCACTTTATGGTTAATGAAGGTATTGTATTGGGGCATAAAGTTTCTAAAAGTGGTATTGAAGTTGATAAAGCCAAGGTTGATGCTATTGAAAAGATGTCATGTCCCAAGGACATCAAAGGTATAAGAAGTTTCCTTGGTCATGCCGGATTTTATAGGAGGTTCATTAAGGACTTCTCAAAAATTTCTCGACCTGTGACTAATTTATTACAAAAAGATATACCATTTGTCTTTGATGATGATTGTGTAGAAGCATTTGAAATACTTAAGAAAGCATTGATCTCTGCACCTATTGTTCAGCCACCTGATTGGAATTTACCCTTTGAAATTATGTGTGATGCTAGTGATTATGCTGTAGGTGCTGTTGTAGGGCAAAGAGTTGATAAGAAATTAAATGTTATTCAATATGCTAGTAAAACCCTAGACAATGCTCAAATAAATTATAGTACCACTGAAAAAGAATTCTTAGCAGTTGTATTTGCTTGTGATAAGTTCAGACCTTATATTGTTGATTCTAAAGTAACTATTCACACTGATCATGCTGCTATTAAATATCTCATGGAAAAGAAAGATGCTAAACCTAGACTTATTAGATGGGTTCTCTTGCTACAAGAATTTGACTTACATATTGTTGATAGAAAGGGAGCTGAGAACCCCGTTGCAGACAACTTGTCTAGGTTAGAAAATGTGCTTGATGACCCACTACCTATTCATGATAGCTTTCCTGATGAGCAACTAAATGTCATAAATGCTTCTCATACTGCTCCATGGTATGCTGATTATGCTAATTACATTGTTGCTAAGTTTATACCACCTAGTTTCACATACCAGCAAAAGAAAAAGTTCTTCTATGATTTTAGGGAGTAGATGGTGTTATTAGACGTTGTGTACCTGAGCATGAACTGGAACAGATCCTACGCAAGTGTCACTCCGAAGCTTATGGAGGACACCATGCTGGAGATAGAACTGTACATAAGGTATTGCAATCTGGTTTTTATTGGCCTACTCTCTTCAAGGATGCCTGTAAGTTTGTCTTATCTTGTGATGAATGTCAAAGAATTGGTAATATTAGTAGACATCAAGAAATGCCTATGAACTATTCACTCGTTATTGAACCATTTGATGTTTGGGGCTTTGACTATATGGGACCCTTTCCTTCCTCTAATGGATATACACATATCTTAGTTGATGTTGATTACGTTACTGAGTGGGGAGAAGCTATTCCAACAAGTAGTGCCGATCATAACACTTCTATTAAAATGCTTAAAGAAGTTATTTTTCCAAGATTTGGAGTCCCTAGATATTTAATGATTGATGGTGGTTCACATTTTATTCATGGTGCTTTCTGTAAAATGCTAGCTAAATATGATGTTAATCATAGAATTGCATCTCCTTATCATCCTCAGTCTAGCGGTCAGGTAGAATTGAGTAATAGAGAGCTCAAATTAATTTTGCAAAAGACTGTTAATAGATCTAGAAAAAATTGGTCCAAGAAACTTGATGATGCATTATGGGCCTATAGAACTGCATATAAAAATCCTATGGGTATGTCTCCGTATAAAATGGTTTATGGAAAAGCATGTCACTTACCTCTCGAACTAGAACACAAGGTATATTGGGCTATTAAAGAACTCAATTATGATTTCAAACTTGCCGGTGAGAAGAGGTTATTTGATATTAGCTCACTTGCTGAATGGAGAACCCAAGCCTATGAAAATGCCAAGTTGTTTAAAGAAAAAGTTATAAGATGGCATGACAAAAGAATACCAAAGTGTGAATTTAATGTAGGTGATTATGTATTGCTATACAACTCTCGTTTAAGATTTTTTGCAGGAAAACTTCTCTCTAAATGGGAAGGTCTTTACGTTATCGAGGAGGTCTATCGTTCCGGTGCCATAAAAATCAACAACTTCGAAGGCACAAATCCGAAGGTGGTAAACGGTCAAAGAATCAAACATTATATCTCAGGTAATCCCATAAATGTTGAAACCAATATTATTGAACCCGTAACCCCGGAGGAATACATAAGGGACACTTTCCGGAACGTTTCAGGCTCCAAAAAGGAATAGGTATGTGGTACGGTAAGTAAACCGACCCCAAAACAGTTTTTAAGGAAATATTTCTCCGTTTTGGAATATTTAGAAAAATAGAAAAATAAGAAGCAGTCCGGGAAGGACACGAGGGCTCCACGAGGGTGGAGGGCGCGCCCTACTCCCCTGGGCGCGCCCCCTACCTCGTGGGCACCTCGTGTGCTCTCCGGACTCCGTTTTCGTACACGACACGTATTTTGGTCGGTAACAATTCATTATATAATCTCCCAGAGGTTTTGACTCCCGTATCACGCAAAAATCTCTTGTTTTTGTTTCGAGTTGTTTTTCTGACAGATCCAGGTCATCATGTCGTCTTCAAGCACCCCCAAGGACTAGTTCTTCGAGAAGGTCATCAACCATTGAGATGCATGAGGGGTTGTTGCACATCCGCGATGCTGAGGGACCAAGGAAGACCGGAAGCACGGAGGCAAGGCTCGAAGCATTGGAGCAAGAAGTTTTCAAGTGTCAGGAGATGGTAGAGCGTGGACTCGATTCCAATCACATTATGATCACGAAGTTCACCAACAATAACAAGTTGGACGTCAAGGACATTGGGGAGGCGATCTTCAAGCTTCATGAGAAAAACGAGCACCTCCAAGCCCAGATCTATGACCTGCAAAATCAAAACGGTGAGTATGAATATAGATTCAAGAGGATGAGTTTGGCTGCAGATTTAAGGTTTCAGGAGATTCGGTCATCCTTCTATGATGGTGAGCCTATGCCTTGGAAGAAGGACGACAAGCCTACTCCATCAACAAAATCACCACCGTCTCCACCAACAAAGAAGAATTGAGTATCTGGTATGGGCACTCCCCCTGGCAACAACCAAGCTTGGGGGAGTGCCCCGGTATCGTATCACCATCACTTTTATATTTACCGTTTTTTAGTTCGATCCTTTTGGTAATATCTTGATCTAGTAGAATAAAAGTTCTTAGTATGATCTAGTTGTGAGTTTTGCTTTATAATTCCTCTATGTAATCGAGTCCGTGAGCTATATAATAAAGATTAGTGTTGAGTCAAGGGATTGATTCTTTTGTCATGATCTTAAGTGAATAAAAGAAAAAGTGAAAGAAATAAAAAGAAACAAAGAGATCATATGGATCTCAGGGAGAGTAATGAGCTCACATAGAAAAATTATGATGAACAAAAGTTGTTGAGAGTTGACAAACATAGTTTTGGTCATCATTGCAATTAATAGGAAGTAATGAAGAAAGAGAGGTCTTCACATATAGATATACTATCTTGGACATCTTTTATGATTGTGAGCACTCATTAAAATATGACATGCTAAAAGAGTTGACGTCCATTTTGCATCATGCTTTTATATCGATATTTATTTCATTATGGGTTGTTATTACACATTATGTCAAAATACTTATGCCTATTCTCTCTTATTTTACAAGGTTTACATAAAGAGGGAGAATGCCGGCAGCTGGGATTCTGGGCTGGAAAAGGAGCAAATATTAGAGACCTATTCTGCACAGCTCCAAAAGTCCTGAAACTTCTCGAAAGACGTTTCCAGAATATATAAAAAATACTCAGTGGAAGAAATTCACCGGGGGGGCCATACCCTGCCCACGAGGGTCGGGGCGCGCCCTACCCCCCTAGGCGCGCCCCCTAACTCATGGGCCCCCTGGTGGCCCTCCGGTGGCCATCTTCTGCTATATGAAGTCTTTCGATGGGAAAAAAAAGAAGCCATCTTCTCGGACGAAAGTCCGCCGCCACGAGGCGGAACCTTGGCGGATCCAATCTAGGGCTCCGGCAAAGCTGTTCTGCCGGGGAAACTTCCCTCCCGGAGGGGGAAATCATCGCCATCGTCATCACCAATGTTCCACTCATCGGGAGAGGGCAATCTCCATCAACATCTTCATCAGCACCATCTTCTCTCAAAACCCTAGTTCATCTCTTGTATCCAATTCTTGTCTCCAAGTCCGAGATTGGTGCTAGTAGGTTGCTAGTAGTGTTAATTACTCCTTGTAGTTGATGCTAGTTGGTTTAATTGGTGGAAGATCATATGTTCAGATCCTATATGCATATTAATACCCCTATGATTATGAGCATGTTTATGCTTTGTGAGTAGTTACTTTTGTTCCTCAGGACATGGGAGAAGTCTTGCTATTAGTAGTCATGTGAATTTGGTATTCGTTCGATATTTTGATGAGATGTATGTTGTCTCTCCTCTAGTGGTGTTATGTGAACGTCGACTACATGACACTTCACCATTGTTTGGGCCTAGAGGAAGGCATTGGGGAGTAATAACTAGATGATGGGTTGCTAGAGTGACAGAAGCTTAAACCCTAGTTTATGCGTTGCTTCGTAAGGGGCTGATTTGGATCCATATGTTTCATGCTATGGTTAGGTTTACCTTAATACTTTTGTTGTAGTTGTGGATGCTTGCAATAGAGGTTAATCATAAGTGGGATGCTTTGTAACACCCCGGATGTAACTTTCCCAATTTGTACTCCAACTCTTGCCGTTTCGGCGTTAAGTTATTTTATTTTCTCGAGTTCGGTTTCTTCGTCTCCGTGTGTTGTTGTCGTTGTCATGCATCTCATATCATGTCATCATGTGCATTGGATTTGCATACGTGTTCATCTCATGCATTCGAGCATTTTCCCCATTGTCCGTTTTGCATTCCGGCGGTTCGTTCTCCTCCGATGGTCATTTCTACCTTTCTTTCGTGTGTGGGGATTAAAAATTTCCGGATTGGACCGAGACTTGCCAAGCGGCCTTGGTTTACTACCAGTAGACCGCCTGTCAAGTTTCGTACCAATTGGACTTCGTGTGATACTCCAACGGTTAATCTAGGGACCGAAAAGGCCTCATGTGTGTTGCAGCCCAACACCCCTCCAATTTGGCCCAAAACCCACCTAAGCCTTCTGCATCATCTAGATCGTTCGATCATGATCGCGTGGCCGAAAACCGCACCTCATTTGGACTCTCCTAGCTCCCTCTGCCTATAAATAGGTCTCTCCCCGAAATTCCGGATCCCCCTCGTCAAAAATCCTAGATCCGCTCCTCCTTGCGCCGCCGGACAATGTCTGCGCCGAGCCGGACGTGTCCGACCAGTGCGCCGCCGCCCGCAGCCACTCTGGGCGTGCCACGTGGCCGCCGCCGTCGCCCACCACCGCGGCCCGCGGGAGCCCGGAGCCGGCCCCCGCGGCCCA